>NC_133122.1:107318324-107666558 GCF_033568475.1 Henckelia pumila
TTAAATTTCCTTTATTTATCTTGATATAAATTTTAAATCATATTTTAAAATGAGGGATTTTTAATTATAAAAATATTTGTCTCATCATATTCATTTTATTGCTATGCTTGCCGGATTCACGCAATTTATGTCTGACATGCATACAATCATAATATCAAATATTATATAGGATGATCGATTCCATTTCTAATTGACCGGGTTGCCAATCACGGGTCTTAGTCCAATCCTAGGTAATATGCAGTATGCAATGCAATCCTATTACATGTGCTTCCAATTTACATTTCTTCAGTCTTTATTGTCTGCTGGGCCCACCGTCTTCAAATCTTGATCTCCCACTAAATCTAATGTATTTACAATAAATAACAATGACAAGTAGGGGATACATTTTTAGGGGTGGGAACGGGCTATAAACCAAGCCCACTTTTATTACATATGACATTCATATCGGGCCATAAACCAGGCCCATTAATAAAACCAACAACAATAAAAACAAAATGTAAATTCCTAACATTACACCTACAAAATTGGTCATGGCAATCGATCATCCTTATCCAATAACATTTAATTCAAAATTAATTTATTGGATAACATGCAGTGGCAATTCAAATTTAAACAAGATAAAATCATATTTTATATATAAAATCTCATTTCACATATAAAATCATATTTTATCTCTATATCAAATAAAATCATATTTTATCTATAAAATCCAATTTTACAAATAAAATCATATTTTACTTAATATATCATAAGATCATATCTTATCATCAATTGTACCAAAAATAATTGATTTCAAAATTCAATTTAAGGATAAAATATTAAAATTTTCCAAAAATTCAAATTTATCCAAAAATCAATTTTAAAATTTACGGACTCGAACAATTCGATCCGAAATCTCGTGAACCAATCAAAAAACAATTTTTGACCGGACCAAAAATAAAATTTCAAACACATTAAAATTAATTTTTTTTAAATAAAAATAAAATTTTTCCCGCGGGCCCGCCGGGACACTCCCGGGCCGGCCCGCACCCGGGGCGCGGGCCGGGGGCAGCCCGGCTGCCCCTTAGGGCAGCACTCTCGCTGCCCTGGCGGCGCCTGGCGCCGCCCCTGGGCAGCGCCGAGCGCTGCCCTGCACAGCGCCCAGCGCTGCGCTGGGCAGCGCACAGCGCTGCCCTGGGCGGCGACGGTCGCCGTCCTGGGCGGCGCCGTGCGCCCCCTTTGGGCGGCGCCGTGCGCCGCCCGGGGCAGCAACAATTGCTGCCCCACCGGGCAGCGATCCAATCGCTGCCCGGGTTTTGCCCCGGAAAAAAATTTTTTATTTAAAAATATTTATTTTGTTTTCCAAAAACCGAGATTCAAAAATTTTGTACAATCGATTAATTTAATCTTTTGATCTGAGCAACCTGGCTCTGATACCACTGTTGGAAAACAGTGCTCTCAGATCAATCACGATTGATACCCGGTGCAGCGGAAGTTTAAAAATTTTATCATGGAACAATTCCATGGTGTGGGTATCAACCATTCAACGATTAAATTATTGTGTGTGTAAAATTCAAATAACAATTAATTAAATTTTACCTTCAATCTCGAATCGAGATTAATGGACACCACACAGATTTCTCTGCGCTTCTTGTATCTCCCAGGAACTGATGAACTCCTTCAATCAGGTCCACGAATGGGGTTTAAATACCTCTGATAGATTGCACTAGAAAATCTATCAGAAGTTTTCTGCGAAGAGATTAAACGAATCTGATTCGTTATTCCTGGCTGCAATTCAAAAATCACAGACCGGAATTTCTCTGACAGAGCAAGGAGGGTTCGGCCGATTTAATTATGAGAGAGGCTAGGGTTCGAAATTTTGCTCTCAAAATAATGACCTGTTGTGTGTAATTTCTGTACTGCAATAACTTATTTATAATGCAGGCCACTAACACCTTAGGGCCCATTAGTCATAAGCTAGGGCCCGACAAGCAAAGCCCGCACGTTCAGAAATTAATATAAAATTCATCGTGACTCCGATTGATGAACCGATTTCACCAATGTGCACAGAAACCATTTCTGCACATTTTAAAGTCAAGATAAATTTTCCTGAATCGAATTCAGTGGTTTCCAAAAATGTCCATCCCTATGTCATTTTAGGAAATCCTACTCCCTTACTCTTATTTAAGAAGTCCAACTCCTTAGTTCATTAAATTTAACTCTTTAAATTTAACTATCTCAACGGGGATTAAAACTCCATTACACTGTGTGACCCTCAATGGTTCAGGGATACAGCTAGCCGTGGGCTCACAACTCCTTGTGACTCGGAACAACACTTTCCGACTTGCCCAACGAATCATGGTAAAGCGCCTAGCAACATCGCCCCATGATTCCCTAGGTATCACTGATAGTGCCTACAAGAACCAGTAGATTTTGGTTAGCGTACAGTACGGTCCCTTCATCCATATATCCCGATCGAATCAACAACCATTGGTATATCGAGAGTCGCTCAAGATTCGATAACTATGCAATGCATCTTGAAGATCAAATTAGTGACATCGCATGTGCTACTAAGAAACCATTTCTTAAATCACATCAAGTACTCTGGCCAGAGATTTGTCACACTAATATCTCCTCAGATCGCATAGGATATCCACACTCGCAAGTATGTGGTGAATCCTTGACAACAATGCATTGACTCCTATAAGTGTCGTAACTGTACCCAATCTCGACACCTGATGACCCCCATAGAGTCGGTAAACGAGTCAAAGCACAGCACTAGCATATAGAGTCTCCATGATGTTTCAAGTCGTAAGGACTAATGGTGTACAACCAAAACCGCGGACTTTATCCACTCGATAAGTGATAACCACTTGGAAAGTCCGGATAGGGTAGTTCGATTATTCATCCTATGAATATCCATTTGCATGCTTCGAACATCTCCATGTTCCCTACCAATGAAACGTGGTACTCCGCATCGCAAATGCTAGTCTCAAACTCGAGCGATCCTTATCCTTATTATCGGACGGCTCAATCGACTAGGAACGGTTTTTAGAATATACAGTGACTATAAGATGTATTTCATGATAGATATCTCCATGTTCTACCACATCTTACATACACTATAGTATATTCAAGGTCTTTATCAAAACAACAATAGTATATCACAATATAAAAATATGAAGTAATATAAAGTCATTGCCATAAAAGTGTAAATAATATTAAACAAAAGATTGTTTATACAAAGAGTCATCAAAGCCCATAGCCACACAGTTGGCTCACTGGGCACCCACTCTTACAAAAATGTGATAATTAAAGAGTGCTCTACGAGAAATGGAAACATTCACTTTTTCCCTCCTCTACTAGTTTACAGCTTAATCCCCTTTGCTCTAATTTTAAAAAAAATTTCTACTATATCCCTGTTGTCCTCCTTCTCCAGCAGGATAATAATATATAAAAAAGATTCCAATCCATTGGCTAATAAAATACTAATACAAACACAAAGAAACAGTATATAAACAATTGTTTCCAATCACTCTTTGACCATGTTCATTGAAGGTTGCAAATCCTATCCACGTCAATCCTGGAATCAAGCGAACGATCGAAAACTATGACAGAAAGCTAAACAAAGCACATGCAATATGTTCACTACCCTCTCAAACGGTAAATTTCTTATATAAAACAGGTCAAATAATCGAGGATGAATCTGACTAGAGACCGTTATAATGACAGAGAAATAACAGATGTAAACCTCATAATGAAAGAATATTTCAATTCATAGATACTTAAATCCGCACTCCAACATAAGCTTGAAACCTTACCCATTATAAATAAAAATAAATAAATCATTTGTACAAAAATTGAAATTTGAAAATTGAATCATATTACATGGAAAATAATAATAATAATAACAAAGGCAAAAAAATAATTTTCAACAAGGAAGAAATAGTTAAAAAAATCTAAATTAATACTTTATGAATAAATAAAGAAACCAAAGTTTTACCAATATTGTAAGAAACTCAACTACGTAACCAGTGGCAAATATGATGTGCATATCCGCATATGACATTTAAAGAAAAATAGACATGATAAAATCTGAAAAATGAAGTTAGTGCATTACAAAACCAAAATTAAAAATTTAATATCGACTCATGCAAACAAAAAAAATTATATGTTAATGGACAAGAAATCATTATTTAAACCAACTATATTGTTTAATGAAAAAATAATATTTTTAAAAATACAACTCGAGTTGTCAATTAGCTACTATACAATAACTCATAATCAATCTATGGAATGAAAAATGTGATGCAATAGGAAAGTAAATTTCATTTCCATCTCTTAAGACTCACTTCCGACCAAGTGTTATGGAGCGGAAAAAAAGAAAGAAAAAGTTTGGATTACCAGAAAAAGGCAAGCAAGGGACTTTTGAGTATCCAAGATAGTTTGAAGCGCTGCAGCCTTAGCGAATCTGCATACTACAGAAATGAATTCAAAAACCAGCAAACTCCGAATAAGTAAACAAATGTACACAAATCACAGAAGACGTAAGAATGCACATCTGTGATCAGTCACTTCATGGTCTTTTATACTACCAAATAATAAATAAAAAAAATTGGGACGAGAAAATATACCCCAAAAAACGCAAATTAAAAAGATGCAAAATGGAAAGGATTGTGAAGTTGGAGAAAAACAAGTGTGTGGAGTTGAAGGACAGCTCGGTCAAATCTCATGATTTTTCGTGAGACCAAAATGCCCCTGGATTTTGTATCTTTGAAACATTTTTTTCAAATAAAGTAAATGGATAATTTTTTAATTTCAAATGTAATTTATGTAATGTGAAACAACCGATTTAGATCCTATATATGCATGGAATATATAGGATGATTTAAGTAATTAATAAGAACTTGTAATATAATTTAGGATCTACACACACATATATGCATGGATGATACCGAAAGGCAAAAAAAGCATGAAATATTCTTGCATCAATATAATATATTTATTAAACAACCATATACGCACATGCATATTATTTAAGTTACTCACATCCAACTAATTACTACCAAGCTATCTGATCCAAATGTCTTTTAATGTTATGAGATGAAAGTGCAGTTTAACAACATAAAAATACCTAGATGAAAAACGCGGGTTTCCAAAATGTAAAAAATTTTAATCCGAGAATATTTAATTTGAGAATATTTAGAGTTTAGAATTAAATTCTAATATTCTTAAATTGAAAAGGATTTAAATTGAATTAAATCGCTTTTCCGGGGACTGAATTGCAAATATTCAAAAGTTCAGGGACTAAACTGCAAATATGCTTATATTTATCTCCTCTTCACGTGTATCATCAGATGAAAAGAAAAGAAAGGCAGAGAAACACAGCTGAAAGGTTCCAAACGCCATTTTCATTGTTTTCATTCCGCAAAAGCTTCGATAACTTGCATTCCGGTTGTCAGAAATTCGAAAGAAATATATATCTGCGATCACAGCTCCGAGACCTTCGATTTGGTACAAGTTTCATTCACTTTTCTCAGATTTTATTTTTATGTGAAAGATGGAAAATTATGATTTTACGATATATGCGTATATCAGCTGTACCGATCGTGTATTCGCAGACGGTTCAGAAAAAGACTATCGTTCGGATTTTATATGATTTTAGCAAGCTAAATTCGAACCCTACCTTATATGAATATGATGTTTTTGATGGGATTGAGTTGATATAATGAGTTGTTGGGATTGATATCTTGTTTTGGATATTGTTTGGATTGCCGATTTGTAGCCGTTACGCCATCGATTCGCAAAATGTCAAGACTTTGATATTTTTGATTCAAAGAAGCATGGTTTGAGTTGCATCTGATCTTGTTAGCTCTTTGACATGTTATTTCTCAGCTTTCAATCGAAGATTTACGAATCGAGAGTGCCGAGTCGCAACGAGAAGAAGTTGAAGCAAGGTTTGCTAGCATTGTATTTGAGTTTGAGTTGAGAACTTGAGCAACCGTTTGATATGCTTTATCATTGATGTCTTTGCAGACTTGAAGTACTTTCAGACGTGTTATTGAAAGGTTTAAATGACAGCTAATCCAGATGGGATAGAACACTCGAAATAGCTATCGTTTCGAGTATTCTCTTGTTAATCACGTACTTAATTGTTTATATGTTTTATGTGATTAGATGTTTTACTTGCTTTGCTTGCTTATGTGATTAGTTGTTCAAGATGTTTTATAGCCTTTAATGCATGCAGTATATGTTGCATTCATCTTGAACTCCAGCCTAATAAGCACAGAGGGTTCAAAGCCTAGAGTGCATATGACATTTGGCGGATTGTAGTTGAGTGGCATGGATTGCAGCCTTCTCTTTCAGAGCCAGAAGACTCTCTATAATTGCACCAAAGTCAGAGGATTAAAATACTTGATGCCGCTTTGATTGGGAGTGTCGGTGGTTTGATAGTTATTTTATTCCTCGGGATCCCAAAGAACCAAGCTTTTGATAGCAGTTTTGATAGCCTATTCTTCAAACATGCATTGCATGTATGTTATAGCATTAGATGAGATGCTATCTTTATTGCATGTTATGTTGTTTATACTGGGATTTTATTCTCACCGGAGTTATCCGGCTATTGCTTTGTTTTGTATGTGTGTATGGCAATAGGTGGGGCAGGAGCTAGTCAGAAAAGACAAGAATAGCTCAAGATAGAAGCATATCAAGTGAGGACACGGGTTTTAGTAGAAAGACATGTATTTTGAGTTGTTAAACCATGCGAGAAATAATACAAGAACTTTGTATATTGTGGTTTGAATACATGGTAGTTTATGTATCTTATGTTTAGAAGCTTGTAAGATATTATGAGATAGCATGTATCTTATTTGGTAGCATGTATAAATGTTTATGTTTGATTTTCCATGCTTTTACAGCAGAAGTTTGACAGCAGAATTCTCTGCATTTCGAGCTCGCTCGATCGGTTAAAGTTTACCGATCGAGCGAGGCCATTAACTGTCTTGGCAGAGGGAGCGAGTTTTGTTCTCGCTCGATCGGTAGAATTTTACCGATCGAGCGAGGCCTTGAATTTGGAAACAGAGCTTTTGAGTATTTGAGCTTGCTCGATCGACCAAGTTTTACCGATCGAGCGAGACTCTTCTTTAAAAAAAAACAATTTTTTTTTAGCTCTTGTTTCTTTAATTCTTTTAAGTACTTGTTTAATTGTTAATTACAATAAATTTTTCTAAATAAGATTAGCAACCCGGGTCCCCACAACAGGTGGTATCATAGAATAAGTTTCTGGAATGAGATAGAAGTTGATGAGCGGGGTAGATTGAGTCTGTTTGATTGCTTGATATTGCATAGGATTATATGTGGTATCTGATTATGTGCATTATATATTAGCATGCTTAATATTGCAATAATTATGTGATTGCATGATTATGTGTTTTTAGTGCTACTGCATGCTATATATGCAATTATGTTCCAGAATATCCTCAGTCAGAACCTGAATTCTCATGAGAACGCATGAGAATTCTTATCAAAGAAGGATGGAATAAATTGCTGCATATTATATCGTTTATGCACAAATCTGTTTGACAATCAGATATGCCTCCCCGTAAAGAACCAGCTACTAGACATCCATTGACTGTTCCCCAAGCTGAACCAACACCAGTACCACCGGCAGTGGTTGAACCTCAGAATGCATAGGGTAGTACATCTGCTGACCCTATGGATCCTACTGCTACTCCAATGGAAACTTTGTTGAAGCGATTTCAGTCTTTCAAACCGCCAAAATTGAAAGGAACAGAAAATTCAGTTGATTGTGAAAACTGGCTTGAAGATATAGAACAACTGTTTGAATCACTCAACTATACTGATGATCGCCGTATTCGATTGGTGATACATCAACTTCACGATGTTGCTAAAAGTTGGTGGATTACAACAAAACGGGCATTGGAACGGCGAGGTATGATTATCACCTGGACTGTCTTTAAAACTGAGTTCTATCAACGTTTCTTTCCAGTCTCCTACAGGAAGGATAAGGGTGCTGAATTTGCCAATCTAAGGCAAGGAAATTTGAATATTGAAGATTATGTGGCCAAATTTTCATGTCTTTTGAAGTTTGCTCCACATATAGCAGCAACTGACGAAGCAATGACAGATCAGTTTATCAATGGCCTTAATCCAGATGTATTTACCTTAGTGAACAGTGGACGACCCAATACTTTTGCTGATGCTTTGAACAAAGCTAAGGGAGCAGAAGCCGGTATATTACGACATTGAGGAACACTGTTCATTCCCCAGCCATTTCCATAGCCTGTATCAGCATCTGTTCCACAGAATCCGCCACAGTTTCAGCAACCATATCCCTGATTTGAGGGAGGAAGCAGTGGTAGAAAGGATTCTCGTTTCAGGCCTAAAGGGAAACAGTTTAAACGGGCAGGTAGTAGTTCTTCCAGTTCTAGTGGACAGAGACAGTTTGGTACAAGTCAGAGAACTGGTGAATCAGGAGTGTTTTGTGGTAAGTGTGGTGGACGACATGCTATCGAACAGTGCAGAGGTGTGTCAGGTAATTGCAATATTTGTCGCCAACCAGGTCACTATGCCAAAGTATGTCCTCAACGAGCTATGAGTGAAAGTTCTTCTCGATCAGCACCTCAAGAAGAAAGACAATCAGTGCATTCGTTCCAGCCTCAGCAACAGATTAGAGCAGGAGGAAGCCAGACTGTGACTCAACCTCCTAGACAACAGGCTCGAGTCTTTGCACTTACTGAGGAACAGGCACAGGCGGCACCTGACAATGTCATAGCAGGCAACTGCTCTATTTATGGTTATCCTGCCTATGTTTTGATAGATACAGGTGCATCTCATACATTCATCTCTGAAAAATTTGTTATGATGCATGCTTTATCTTCTGAGCCATTGCCTACTATTGTTTCTATTTCTTCGCCTTTGGGTGAAGGTATTATATCTGTTCGAATGATTCAAAACTGTGCTTTGCAATATGACGGAAATGTGATTGATATCGACTGTATAGTACTTGGATTATCAGATTTTGATTGTATTGTCGGTATAGACATGTTAACCAAGTACAGGGCGACTGTGGATTGTTTCCAGAAAGTGGTCAGATTTAGACCAGAAATGGCATCAGAATGGAAATTCTATGGTAAGGGTTCTCGAGCCAAGTTTCCTTTGATATCTGTGTTAACTATGACCCGTTTATTGCAGAGAGGGGAGAAAGGATTTCTGATTTATGCAATCGATGTGTTGAAATCCAGTCCAACAGTAACAGATATTCCAGTTGTGAATGAATTTGCGGATATATTTCCTGATGAAATTCCTGGTTTACCTCCAGTCCGAGAGATAGATTTCAGTATTGATTTAATGCCAGGTACACAACCAATATCCAAAGCTCCTTAAGAATGGCACCTATTGAATTGAAGGAGTTGAAGGATCAATTGGAAGATTTGTTAGCCAAGGGGTACATTAGACCGAGTGTTTCACCTTGGGGCGCTCCGGTACTATTTGTACGAAAGAAAGATGGTTCCATGCACTTATGCATTGATTATCGGCAACTGAATAAGGTAACCATCAAGAATAAATATCCACTGCCTAGAATAGATGATTTGTTTGACCAATTACAGGGTTCAACTATCTATTCTAAGATTGATTTACGATCTGGATATCATCAACTGAGAGTACGAGATGAAGATATTCCTAAAACTGCTTTCAGAACAAGGTATGGAAATTATGAATTCATCGTCATGCCTTTTGGTTTAACCAATGCTCCGGCAGTATTTATGGGATTGATGAATCAGATATTTCAGAAATATTTGGATGACTTTGTCATTATTTTTATCGATGATATCTTGATTTATTCCAAGACTGTGGATGATCACGCTGAACATCTCAGAATTATTTTACAGACTTTGAGAAATGAGAAATTATATGCCAAGTTATCGAAATGTGAATTTTGGTTGCAGAAAGTTGTGTTTCTTGGGCATATTATTTCAGGTGATGGGATTTCAGTGGATCCAAGTAAGGTCGAGGCTGTTTTGAATTGGCCTAGACCTACATCAGTGCCAGAAATACGAAGTTTTATGGGCTTGGCAGGTTATTATAGAAGCTTTATCAGAGATTTCTCCAGCATTGCGAAGCCTATTACGCAATTGACTCAGAAAAATAAGCCTTATGTCTGGACTGAAGCATGTGAAATGAGTTTCTTGGAGTTGAAGAAAAGGCTTACAAGTGCACCTGTCTTGACGATTCCATCAGGTACAGGTGATTTTGTTGTATATTGTGTTGCTTCTCACCAGGGTCTGGGTTGTGTGCTTATGCAGAGAGGGCATGTTATTGCTTATGCTTCGAGATAGTTGAAGCCACATGAGACTCGATAACCTATCCATGATTTGGAGCTTGCCGCTATTGTCTTTGCATTAAAGATATGGCGACATTATCTTTATGGTGAGAAGTTTGACATCTTTTCTGATCACAAAAGTTTGAAATATATGTTTTTGCAATCAGAATTGAATATGAGACAGCGTAGATGGCTTGATTTATTGAAAGATTTCGATTGCGAGATCAAATATTATCCAGGAAAGTCTAATGCAGCTGCAGACGTCTTAAGTAGAAAGGTATGTTCTTTATCCTTGTCTACGATAGGTGTATCTCAATTGGTGGAAGATTGTTGTATTTCTGGATTAATATTTGAAACAGATATGCGACCTATTTGTGTTTGTGCTATAAGAGCTGAGCCAGAACTGTTAATAAAAATCAAAGAAGCACAGAAAGAAGATCGGAATATTCAGAATTCTATTGCTATGGTCAGATATGGACATCAATCTGAATATCAGGTCAGTGCTGATGATGTATTATATGTGAATAACAGACTTGTGGTTCCAGATGTTTCGGATTTGAAACAACAGATATTGAAAGAGGCTCACAGCAGTCGATTCAGTATTCATCCTGGTGGTAGAAAAATGTATAATGATTTGAAAATGCAGTATTGGTGGAAACATATGAAGTCAGATGTGACCGAATTTGTATCCAGATGTTTGAATTGCCAACAGGTGAAAGCTGAACGGAAGAGACCAGGTGGTCTATTACAGAGTCTATCAGTTCCAAAATGGAAATGGGATCATATTTCCATGGATTTCGTTACACAGCTATCACGTTCATCCAGAGGTTGCGATGCCATTTGGGTGATTATTGATCGCTTGACAAAATCAGCATGTTTTATTCCGTACAGAATGACGTACAGACATGATCAGATGACAGAAATCTACGTCAAAAAAGTGGTAAGATTACATGGTGTGCCTAAATCTATCGTTTCAGATCGAGACCCTAGATTTACATCACATTTTTGGCACAGTTTGCAACAAGCTCTTGGTACTCAATTGCACCTGAGTACAGCGTATCATCCTCAAACAGACGAACAGTCAGAACGGACTATCCAGACACTTGAGGATATGTTAAGAGCTATAGTACTAGATTTTGGTACTAGTTGGAAAGATTCTTTACCACTTGCAGAATTCTCTTATAATAACAGCTATCAGACGAGCATTGAAATGGCTCCTTTTGAAGCACTGTACGAAAAGAAATGCAGATCACCGTTATAGTGGGATGATATCTCAGATGTTCCTGATGTTGGGCCTGATATGATCCGAGAAATGACAGAGAAAGTAAAGCTTATTCAAAAAATAATGAAAACAGCTCAGGACAGACAAGCAAAGTATGCAAATATCAGACGACGACCTCTATCTTTTGATCAGGGAGACAGAGTTTTCTTGAAGATTTCTCCGTTTAGAGGTACAGTCAGATTTGGCAAGAGAGGAAAGTTATCTCCACGTTTTATTGGTCCGTACGAGATTATCGAGAAGATAGGTGATCTTTCTTATCGACTCGCTCTTCCTCCATCTTTGTCTGGTATTCATTATGTATTTCATGTCTCTATGCTGCGGAAGTATCAGCCTGATCCTTCCCATATTCTCCAGCCTGATGAAGCTGAACTTGACGAGACTCTCAGTTATTTTGAGCAACCTATTCAGATTCTTGATCGCAAAGACAAACAGCTCAGAAAAAAAACAATTCAGCTAGTCAAAGTTCAGTGGAGTCGACATGGCATCGAAGAAGCGACTTGGGAGACTGAGTCAGACATGAGACAAAGATTTCCAGAGTTGTTTCATTGATGTGAGTTCTTATTCTGCTTTATGTTATTTTATTCTCTTATGTGTATACAGATTGTCTATACATCTTGCTTATGATTTCGAGGACGAACTCATGTCTTAGTGAGGGAGAAATGTAAGGCCCGGGATTATTTAATTTTAATCCGAGAATATTTAATTTTGGAATATTTAGAGTTTAGAATTAAATTATAATTTGAAAAGGATTGAAATTGAATTAAATCGCTTTTCCAGGGACTGAATTGCAAATAGTCAAAAGTTCAGGGACTAAACTACAAATATGCTTATATTTATCTCCTCTTCACGTGTATCATCAGATGAAAAGAAAAGAAAGGAAGAGAAACACAGCTGAAAGGTTCCAAACGCCATTTTCATTGTTTTCATTCCGCAAAAGCTTCGATAACTTGCGTTTCGTTTGTCAGAAATTCGAAAGAAATATATATCTGCGATCACAGCTCCGAGACCTTCGATTTGGTACAAGTTTCATTCACTTTTCTCAGATTTTATTTTTATGTGAGAGATGGAAAATTATGATTTTACGATATATGCGTATATCAGCTATACCGATCGTGTATTCGCAGATGGTTCAGAAAAAGACTATCGTTCGGATTTTATATGATTTTAGCAAGCTAAATTCGAACCCTACCTTATCTGAATATGATGTTTTTGATGGTATTGAGTTGATATAATGAGTTGTTGGGATTGATATCTTTTTTTGGATATTGTTTGGATTGCCGGGTTGTAGCCGTTACGCCGTCGATTCGCAAAATGTCAAGACTTTGATATTCTTGATTCAAAGAATCATGGTTTGAGTTGCATCTGATCTTGTTAGCTCTTTGACATGTTATTTCTTAGCTTTCAATCGAAGATTTACGAATCGAAAGTGTCGAGTCGCAACGAGAAGAAGTTGAAGCAAGGTTTGCTAGATTGTATTTGAGCTTGAGTTGAGAACTTGAGCAACCGTTTGATATGCTTTATCATTGATGTCTTTGCAGACTTGAAGTACTTTCAGACGTGTTATTGAAAGGTATAAATGACAGCTAATCCAGATGGGATAGAACACTCGAAATAGCTATCATTTCGAGTATTCTCTTGTTAATCACGTACTTAATTGTTTATATGTTTTATGTGATTAGATGTTTTACTTGCTTTGCTTGCTTATGTGATTAGTTGTTCAAGATGTTTTATAGCCTTTAATGCATACAGTATATGTTGCATTCATCTTGAACTCCAGCCTAATAAGCACAGAGGGTTCAAAGCCTAGAGTGCATATGACATTTGGCGGATTGTAGTTGAGTGGCATGGATTGCAGCCTTCGCTTTCAGAGCCAGAAGACTCTCTATAATTGCACCATCAGAGGATTAAAATACTTGATGCCGCCTCGATTGGGAGTGTCGGTGGTTTGATAGTTATTTTTTTCCTCGGGATCCCAAAGAACCAAGCCTTTGATAGCAGTTTTGATAGCCTATTCTTCAAACATGCATTGCATGTATGTTGTAGCATTAGATGAGATGCTATCTTTATTGCATGTTATGTTGTTTATACTGGGATTTTATTCTCACCGAAGTTATCCGGCTATTGCTTTGTTTTGTATGTGTGCATGACAATAGGTGGGGCAGGAGCTAGTCAAAAAAGACAAGGATAGCTCAAGATAGAAGCATGGCAAGTGAGGACACGAGTTTTAGTAGCAAGACATGTATTTTGAGTTGTTAAACCATGCGAGAAATAATACAAGAACTTTGTATATTGTGGTTTGAATACATGGTAGTTTATGTATCTTATGTTTAGAAGCTTGTAAGATATTATGAGATAGCATGTATTTTATTTGGTAGCATGTATAAATGTTTATGTTTGATTTTTCCATGCTTTGACAGTAGAAGTTTGACAGCGGAATTCTCTGCATTTCGAGCTCGCTCGATCGGTTAAAGTTTACCGATCGAGCGAGGCCATTAACTGGCTTGGCAGAGGGAGCGAGTTTTGTTCTCGCTCGATCGGTAGAATTTTACCGATCGAGCGAGGCCTCAAATTTGGAAACAGAGCTTTTGAGTATTTGAGCTCGCTCGATTGGCCAAGTTTTACCGATCGAGCGAGACCCTTCTTAAAAAAAAAAAAAAATTTTAGCTCTTGTTTCTTTAATTCTTTTAAGTACTTGTTTAATTGTTAATTACAATAAATTGCCCTAAGATAAGATTAGCAACCCGGGTCCCCACAAATGTAGTCGGGGATTCACCGCTCACCTATGGGTGTGGATATCCTATGTGATAAAATGAGATAATAGTGCATAGAATCTCTGGCCAGAGTGTAAGATGTGTAGTAGAGTAAAATGTTTACTAAGTTACACATGCGATGTCACTATGTATTCTCAAAGACATCACATCGTTATCGAAATTCACATGCAACCCTCGATGAACCAATGGTTGCAGTTTCGATCGGGATATATGAGATGAAGGGACTGTACTGTACGTTAACCATAATCGACTGGTTCTTGCAGACACTATCAGTGATACCTAGGAAATCATGGGGCGGTGCTACTTAACGCTCTTACCATGATTCGATGGGTTAAATCAGAAATGAGTTCTGACATTTTATGATCAAGGATTTGATGCATAGAATGAGGCTAATAAGGGTAAGCCTGGACCCACAGCTAGCTATATCCCTGAACTATTGAGGATTACACAAGTACTCGTTTCCCTGTTCCCGTTGAGATAATAAATTCAAATAGTTGAATTTATGATAAACAAATTTGACTGGATCGATAGATAAACTTTATAAATAGTTTATAAAGGCTTATAGAAATTTTGAGAGCAAAATTAATTAAAAGGATTTAATTAATTTTTTCGAGTTGGACTTGGATTTAAGGACTCACACAATATATATATAAATTCCTATATATAGATATATATATATATATATATATATATATTTATACGATATATATATATATATATATGGATATATATAATATATATATATTTATGGATGTGGGACATTATGTTTATAATAATATATTATATTATTATAATTATTAAAAGAAAACTATTAAATGAAATCAAATGAGTTGTCTACCGACAAGCAATTTGCCTAAATTAATTGAGATATATATCATCTCAATTGATTGAGGGAAAAGAGAACCGAAGCTCTCAGAAAAAGGCAGAGAAAAGAAAATGTTTCTTTGTTGCTAAAAACTCTCTTCTCGGCCAGTCGTCTTCTTCATTTTTCAACGAAAAATTTCTTCTTCTTTTAAGTGCAATTTAGAAGAGGAACAGGAAATCCGGTCGTGGACCTGATTTGAAGAAAGGAGGAAAAATCCAGTTGATTGTTCGTAGGAATTTACAACAAGAGCTATTTTCGAAATAGTTGGAGCCATCGTCAATCTTTTAAGATTGATAGGTAAAATTCTTGAAACACCCTACGTACATTTATTTAAACCATACGAGTGTCCAAGAAAATTTTAAACGTCAAAATTAATTTTTAAACTTCCGCTGCGTTTTGGGCACGATAGAGATCCGAGATCCAACATTTTATATGTTAAAAATTGATACCAAAAGGATATTTTACAACATGATAGAGTAATGTAATCTATGGATCTAAAACTTGCATAGATATATGAGGTTAAGTCACTACAAGAAAAAAGGCAAACCACAACGCTTTTTCCGCGTTGTTGTTGTCCCAGAAAAAGCGTTGTCGTAGGCAGTGTTGTGAAAAACCGCGGTCAAAGACAACGCGGAAAAAGCGTTGTGGTATTTGGAAAAGTCAACGCTTTAAAAGCGTTGTGGTATTCAAGAAAGACAACGCTTTTTTAGCGTTGTGGTTTTCAGAAAAAGCGTTGTGCTATTTGGAAAAGACAACGCTTTAAAAGCGTTGTGGTATTCAAGAAAGACAACGCTTTTTAAGCGTTGTGGTATTCGAAAAATATAATGCTTTAAAAGCGTTGTGGTATTCGAAAAAGACAACGCTTTTTAATTATAAAAAAGCGTTGTGCTTTCTAGAGATAGCTTAAAAAAAGCGTTGTGCTTCGTTGTTAATTTGGATGAAAAAACGTTGTTTTCGACTTTTTTTTGCAAATTTAAATGTCAATATAAAACATCATTAAAATATATGAAAGTGCAAAGCTGTTGGGCGAAATATTCTCATAAAAAGTACAAGATAAGTACCCAAATCACACTAAAACACATTTCATACTGAAAATCTAGGTAATATTTGTGCCATAACATGTGAAACTGTTTGCCAAGCATAACAATGCAGTCTCTCTAAATGAATACGAAACAAGTGACTACAGAAGGAACTGTTAATGAGGCCCAAGGGAATGTCCACCACAGTCATCGACGATCTCCACCACCAATAAGAACAAGACTTCTGAAATACGACATTAGATAACACAGTTTAATATAACACAAAATGGGAAAGCAAAATTTGAAATAATTGAGAAGGTATAAAAATCAAAGATGAGTGGCAAACAACATACTATGCGAATTTATGGAAAAAATGAATGATAGAACAGAGCCGCATATAAGCACAAAAATTATAATGATTTTCCCTATTAAGAGTCCAACCATAATCCTCCAAAGTATAAATATCACTTCCTATAAGCTCGAGGTTTTTCAGAAAATTAGTTGCTAAACTGGTACCACATAAGGTAGGAAGTCCAAAGTTCCAATTTAGACATTCTGATTCAGTTTTTTTTAGGTAAGTTCACCGAACTCAGATTAAAAAATGGAAAAATAAACAATGGCTCCCTTGTCTAATTTTCAAGTAATAATCCATATTCTCTTTTTCAAGCGGAGTAGTTACGTTGTTGGCTTTTGAGTTTTTCCAGATAAAGAGAAAGCGTATAATAAACATGAAACAACATATTCAAAATGTGATAATTAAAGAGTGCTCTACGAGAAATGGAAACATTCACTTTTTCCCTCCTCTACTAGTTTACAGCTTAATCCCCTTTGCTCTAATTTTTAAAAAAATTTCTACTATATCCCTATTGTCCTCCTTCTCCAGCAGGATAATAATATAGAAAAAATATTCCAATCCATTGGCTAATAAAATACTAATACAAACACAAAGAAACAGTATATAAACAATTGTTTCCAATCACTCTTTGACCATGTTCATTGAAGGTTGCAAATCCTATCCACGTCAATCCTGGAATCAAGCGAACGATCGAAAACTATGACAGAAAGCTAAACAAAGCACATGCAATATGTTCACTACCCTCTCAAACGGTAAATTTCTTATATAAAACAGGTCAAATAATCGAGGATGAATCTGACTAGAGACCGCTATAATGACAGAGAAATAACAGATGTAAACCTCATAATGAAAGAATATTTCAATTCATAGATACTTAAATCCGCACTCCAACATAAGCTTGAAACCTTACCCATTATAAATAAAAATAAATAAATCATTTGTACAAAAATTGAAATTTGAAAATTGAATCATATTACATGGAAAATAATAATAATAATAACAAAGGCAAAAAAATAATTTTCAACATGGAAGAAATAGTTAAAAAAATCTAAATTAATACTTTATGTATAAATAAAGAAACCAAAGTTTTACCAATATTGTAAGAAACTCAACTACGTAACCAATGGCAAATATGATGTGCATATCCGCATATGACATTTAAAGAAAAATAGACATGATAAAATCTGAAAAATGAAGTTAGTGCATTACAAAACCAAAATTAAAAATTTAATGTCGACCCATGCAAACAAAAAAAATTATATGTTAATGGACAAGAAATCATTATTTAAACCAACTATATTATTTAATGAAAAAATAATATTTTTAAAAATACAACTCGAGTTGTCAATTAGCTACTATACAATAACTCATAATCAATCTATGGAATGAAAAATGTGATGCAATAGGAAAGTAAATTTCATTTCCATCTCTTAAGACTCACTTCCAACCAAGTGTTATGGAGCGGAAAAAAAGAAAGAAAAAGTTTGGATTACCAGAAAAAGGCAAGCAAGGGACTTTTGAGTATCCAAGATAGTTTGAAGCGCTACAGCCTTAGCGAATCTGCATACTACAGAAATGGATTCAAAAACCAGCAAACTCCGAATAAGTAAACAAATGTACACAAATCACAGAAGACGTAAGAATGCACATCTGTGATCAGTCACTTCATGGTCTTTTATACTGCCAAATAATAAATAAAAAAAAATTGGGACGAGAAAATATACCCCAAAAAACGCAAATTAAAAAGATGCAAAATGGAAAGGATTGTGAAGTTGGAGAAAAACAAGTGTGTGGAGTTGAAGGACAGCTCGGTCAAATCTCATGATTTTTCGTGAGACCAAAATGCCCCTGGATTTTGTATCTTTGAAACATTTTTTTCAAATAAAGTAAATGGATAATTTTTTAATTTCTAATGTAATTTATGTAATGTGAAACAACCGATTTAGATCCTATATATGCATGGAATATATAGGATGATTGAAGTAATTAATAAGAACTTGTAATATAATTTAGGATCTACACACACATATATGCATGGATGATACCGAAAGACAAAAAAAGCATGAAATATTCTTGCATCAATATAATATATTTATTAAACAACCATATACGCACATGCATATTATTTAAGTTACTCACATCCAACCCCTAGCTCCACAACACATGCATTATGCATACAAGCTCAAATTCAAAATACGAAACCAATTACTACCAAGCTAATATATATATATATATTAGCTTGGTAGTAATTGGTTTCGTATTTTAACTTCCTGATCCAAATGTCTTTTAATGTTATGAGATGAAAGTGCAGTTTAACAACATAAAAATACCTAGATGAAAAACGCGGGTTTCCAAAATGTAAAAAAAATTAAATAAAAAAATTCACCTTTACATCTGTTTAAGAAATATTCTTCATCAGTATATCGCGTACACAACACCTACATTAATAATGCCATATATGATTCTTTATCGTGCAAACACTAATAAGTCATTTATGTCAGAAAAAAAGCACTTTAATTTTGTTTACCGCTGAAGTTGTGTATAACAACCCGTTAAATGTTTCTGGTGTCACCTAAGGATAGAGAATTCAAATTAAATTTTATGACAATTAGTATCTTTACTATTGATCATTTAAGAAATAAATGAAGATATTCTCAAGTAAAAAATAACTATGAAACTCACAGCTAAGAAGCGGAACTCATGCTCCCTTTCGATAAAAGAGGGTACCTGAGCAAGGAAAGCAAATAGCATGTCATCTTCAGCTGCTCGGGCTCCATATCAGATGTTAAACAGAGAATATGGGTGTTTGGTGTTCTTACCTCCGTTCTCTGGATCTCAAAAATGGTAATCACAAGACTTTCGGCTTCACATGGCTCTGCACTTAAGCTCGATATCTCCTGATAAATAATAAATTATTAGCATCATCCACTTCAAAAACAGTAAGAAACAAAGGTAGAGGAGATGCTTAGTACAACCAATCACCTATAGATAATAAAATACTTGAAACTCTTTATATTTTCGTGCTCCTAGTTCTAGAACCGCAATATTCAAGTGCCAAACCATTTACTCTACAAAATCATCACAAAGTTTTCTTCTTCAAACTTTCTCCTAAGTCCTAGCAATTAACGGAATCTTGTCAATTGAACATTTCCAAGAAGATTCCAACCAATTTAGTTCTATTAATCACGAGTTTCAAACATTACTCAGCAAAATATGGCGATTTCCACTAAATAGCTAAGCTAAAACATAATTCAAGTCTTCTGCTAACATGTCTGCAATAATTGAAGGAGATAACTCAGTCGATTGATAACACGGAAATGAAGATGTAATTTCTCCTTTTTCAGCTATGTTAATTGTTAGCTAATGACATAATTTTCAAAAATAAAACAAAAAAAGAAAAAGAAAAGCAAAGCTAATAGCAAGATGAAAACATAAGACATACCTTGGTTTCGGGCAAAGCTATGCTGCGCTCGAAGAAAATAGGAGCAGCATGAGCAAACACTCTCCTAAATCCACACAGTTTCGCAATTCTAAAGTTTATCAAGTTCGGAAAGGTACTCCTCGCACTCCTCTCTGCATTATCATCTCAAATATTACATTGTCAAACACTTCCAATCCTACACCAAAGTAAGTGTTCACAAAAGCAAACTGTACGTTGTAAGAATATACAAAATTTCATCAAAATTTTCAATCAGGAAATGGATAATGAAATTGTATGTGTAAAAATGTATGCACCATAAGATTTTGCGTTCATAAACAACTCTTGGCTGGCTTGAGATGAATCAAGGTAGACAAACTTCGCCCCTCGAAGCTGGCCATTGTTGAATCTATCGACCAAGTTCTTAAGACCAACGTCAAAGAGTTCAATAGCCCTGTTGATTTCTTCATTGCACTTGCTGTCATTGCCATTGTATCGCGCTAGATGGTACGGTATGCATCCTATTTGTCCAACTGATGCCACCACCACTTTCCGCGCGCCCAAGGTATATAATTCCTAAAGACACACACACATATACACTTGTCAAAATCAAGATCAATACAAATGATGAATAAATGTACAGAGTACCATCAATTGTTTGGAGTAATCTTGGATGAGAGCAGCTGCATAGTGTAGTCGGAACTCGTGGAATAGTAGTCCGCCATGTAATAACTGTTGAGATAGTCGTTGCTCCCCAATCCCGAGTAAAATATGCACTTGTTAAGATAGTTCCCTACCGCATCAACGTCTCCTCAAAAGAACCTACTAATCTGCTGCACACTCCTAGCAAAGCTACCGATTTGCTGGTTCATGGACATGTGATCACCCTGCATCACATCGGATATATACTCGAGATAAATACCAATCACTCCCTTTTGACATTAACGAACATGAATGTATGTATGTATGTATGTATAAAGACCAAGTTATTTCCAGTTTCGTCGCGTATCCCAAATCTATTTAATGAACTATAGAACAAGGCAATCAAGGATTGTAAATAGAAAAAAAAATGAAATCAGTACATATATATATATATATTCTAGCCTGAAATTACAAAAGAAAAAAGGGACAAGAAGACGTACGGAGTTTTTAGAAGCTGCCGGATCGGCGGAAAAGACTGGAATTAAAAGTACGGAGCTACAGAAGCTGCCGGATCGGCGGTGTTGGGGAGCGTGGTGTTGAAAGAGAGAAAAATGAGAAAGGGATCGGATGGGAGAAGTAATCGAGAAGAAATTGGAGAAGGGGTCTGATTTGGGGATTTGGGGATTATTATTTATTTTATTTTAAATAAAAATAATATTTTTTTTACAACACTTTTTAAAAAGTGTTGTGCTACATGGGAAAAAAGACGGTCAAAGACAACACTTTTAAAAGCGTTGTCTTTGACAAAAAAAACGTTGATTGACAACGCTTTTTAAAAAAAGCGTTGTCTTTGAGTAATAAAAAACATATAACCACAACGCTTTTCAATAAAAGCGTTGTCTTTTAAAAAAGGACAACACTTTTTACTAAAAACGTTGTCTTTTAAGTGTTGTGTTTGTGCATTTTTCTTGTAGTGTCACATGATTTGCCTATTGAGCCATTAGCTACTGTTGTATCGATCTCTTCAACTTTGGGAAGGGTTATCGTATCTGTGAAATCAGTTAAGAATTGTATACTACTGTATGAAGGCAATGTGATTTAGATAGACTGTATTATTTTTGGTTTGTCAGACTTTGATTGTATTATCGGAATATACAGGTTAACAAAGTACAGGGCTACAGTTGATTGCTTTTGGAAGGTTGTGAGGTTCAGACCAAAAATGGCCGACGAATGGATGTTTTATGTTAAGGGTTCACGAGCTCGAATTCCTTTGATATTTGTAGCAACCCTACCCGGATCCGCTACCTAATCAGAGTTAAGAGCATAATTAAACTAGCATTAAATAAATCGTTGCGGAAGACTTAAATAAAAACAGACCGGTAGAATACAACCGGTTAAACCAATTCGATTTATACAACCAAATCGAATAAATAGCCTAAAGGCAAAACCTACAGCTAATCCTGCTGTCTTCACTGGTCACTTGATACTCCAAGCTCCTGGTGCTCAATCATGCACCTACACCTGCCCCATCGAATGGGGTGTCTAGATACACAGAAAAGACTGGACGTGAGCTCTAAGCTCAATACGAAAGAACTGGGTAAAACATACAAATATGATGCATGCTAATGATAGTGTATCCATATCTGGGATAACTGTATACAACTGCTCAGTAATGGCGCCTAGGACATGAGTGGTACAACCCGGGGAGCAAACCATGTGTACACTGCTCATTCCTATAGGACGTGGACCGTGTCTCCAGATGCTAATCACCCATGACCCGTAAGTCACTGGGCACTAGACATCACCTATCCAGACAGGGCTGAGCGGCCCTACATGGCTCATCTCACAAGATGGACAGGCACAATATGATATGCACATGCTGCATAATAATATGACACACAAATGCAACATATAAGCATGCAAAACCCGCTGGATATCTCAGTCTGTACTTACGTACCTTTCTACAGGCAGTTCCTAGCAGTCCCGCTCTAGGTTCCAAGCCTATATCAGCTCTACAATGCAAATACCCATGCATCAATAATTAAGCTCTAAAAGCCTTAACTAAGCTATTGCATACTCCTAAATAATTTAAGAAGACCATAGCTATACCTGCGTCCGTCGTCAGCCCGCTGATGACAATTGCCTCAAAACTTAGGCACATCTTTGCCTCGACGTCGGGATCGCTATGCCACTTCCGGATTCCCAATAGGATGCCTAGAACTCCCTAGATTTGAGTTAGAAGGCCTAGGAATTGAGAGAGGAAAAGGAGAGGTGCGAGTTGAAAATGAAATTTCGGACCTCTATTTATAGGCAAAGTTCGGATCCCCCGTTCCTGACTTCGGAGCCTCCGTTCCTGTTCGGAGCCTCCGATCCTAACTTCGGATCCTCCGAAGTCCCATCAATGATGTCACCCATGATGCATTATCTTCGGAGCCTCCGATCCGAGTTCGGATCCTCCGAACCCGTTTGGATCCTCCTAACCCGGTTCGGAGCCTCCGAACCATCCGAACCCTCGGAACCTTCCAGACCATTTTCGAGTGTCCTGAATCCATTTTTGGACTTCGTTAACCCATTTGGAATTTCCTTAATCATGTTATAATTAATCTAAACATGATTACATGATTAATTATTTATTAATCGTTAATTCTGGATACGGGTCACTACATTCTCCCCCCTTAGAAGATTTCGTCCTCGAAATCTAGGGTAAAACCTCGAGAACGTACAAGAAACCCTTGCTCGAGTGTCTGGTCGAAATATCCTCCGACATACTCATACTCCCGTCGAATTCTCTACAATCTTCATTAATGCTGAACCGCATTAACATTTTCCCAGCTGAAAATTACTGTGCTACTGGTCGACAATCGAACTCCTCTAGCACTCGCATATCACAACATTGATACGTCTTCCAAACTGAACCCGATCTCTCTGGTCACGAAAGATACCAACACCCACTTGATCGAGATTATCGTCTCAAAGGAAATCTTATACTGACGAAGACCAAGTCATAACCTGACTGGTTTTACTGCATTCGTCGAATTACTTATCAAATCTAACCATCTAATGGTTTCAAAATTTCTCGGTGTTCAACACCTCTAGTCCGGAAAACACTAATCCCAACATTGTGCTGACACATTCTAACATGAATCTCGCTTTAAGATAATCCAGTTGACTCAAGTCTATACTCCAACATAACTGCTCACAATGTTCCCTAGAATGGTTATCCTCTCCACTCTCCCTGAAGCAGAACCAGCTTCCCAAGAAATACTGGGAACTTAAACCATCATGTCTAGTACATTTTGTTGTCCACGTTTCTTAGTATAACCTCAACAGTGTGCCCTGATGATAACTATCATCACTTGCAATTTATGACGCTACGTCATCTCCTAGCCATTGGCCTGCGAAATCATGCATACATTGCAATGGAAGTCATCACGCCTCTGATGATCTACACCATCTCGATCATAGGTTATTCACCTCATGAATTTGGTCGATAAACATCCTCCTGATAGTTATACATAATCGCAACCACTGTACACACATCAAGACTAAGGCAAGCTTCCACCAATATGCTCGACTGGGACATTCCACAGTGCACAGACATATGGAAACGCTTCCTATTCCGTCTCGAAACTCGACAGTCATTGCGCCTGGTATAACTCAACTCAGAGTCTCTGATAATACCATAATCTCATACCAACCTCCCAAGGTTGAACATACTGATCTTGGAACTAAATCCCAACGGATTCTCAATAGTCAAATTGCTCCCTTGCCGAACGCATCATTCTCAGCACTGAACGATCTAATTCATCGAATCCCTAGTCAATCCTGGGAAATACTTGTGCTCAAAGTAACTTGTCACCTGACGCACATCTAGATATCTTTCATTGCTAACGCGCAATATTCTTGACCAAACAATCCGCATAGATGTGACTCACTGACTCGAAAGAACAATTTCGATCTGTCACGATCTTTCGAAATCTTCGATCCCAAAGGCAAACCTCATTGGCTACTAAGTCGACCCTTGACTATCTCAGTCACACATCGCACATCACTCGCTGAAAATTAATGACACCCCCTGCCGGACCTCGAGAACTAGATCCCGGTTAATGTCACATCCCCCAATCAAACAACTGATGTCCATAGAAGCATCCAATCCTTGTTGGATCCTAAACCCAACGGCATACTTAAGGCATCATGACAAAAACGCTATCCAGGGAGTTACCAATTCCTTCACTTGTCTCCACCGTCAAATTATCAACTAACTTGACAATACAAGTCAATTGCAATCTTTCGATAGATTCATCTCTGGCAAACCTAGAGATTCTAAATCATCCAAATTGTCGAATTCTCTGAGACTGTACTAAGTACTCATCTCATAAGCACTAAGCGACAAAATACTACCCCAAGTATTCTTCGATTGCTCTATCCAAATCATCACTGATTGGATTTACCCTATCGATCTCGTCGAACTACTGATGTTCGCGCTTATTTGATCAGACAACCATTGATCATCTAAACCTACGTGGCTCAATCAATAACCATGACTCAGTTGCAACGAAGAACTATTTCCAAACACTTGGAATACCAAAATCGCTTTGGTTTCAACACACTCATGATTGATAACCAGTAAATAGCTATTAGTAGTCTATCGACACAATCTCGTGCCTCACTACTGACAGCTACCTCGTATGCTGAACTTAATCAACCTAACTCTGACAGAGTTAGCCAATTGACACTAGTAGTCATTAGCACAGATTCCGTGCCACATCAGCACTACTAATCGCTGTCTTGTTCGCCCAAGGCAAAAATCAAGATGAACTAAGCCCATTTCCATCCCATGGAAAATCCTACGCTCAAACTCTGAAAATATCAGACAGTACTTAGCGCAACCACTGGACTCACTATCCTTACCTCGTTCATTCAGAATGAACACCACGGCTCGTCAAGTCCAAGAAGAATAACTAAAGAATCCCAAAGATTTCCACAATCTTCGAACACTCTCCTGATCATATCCCTTGTTAAGATTGTGCAACAGTTCAAGACCAAGGTAGCTTACCTCAATAACCCACCTGGACAACCACCAAGGTTTCACGGTCATAGGCCATGCTTCCCTCACATCTTAAATAGTCATGTACAATCCTCAACATCTGATATAAT
Organism: Henckelia pumila; assembly: GCF_033568475.1. Lineage (NCBI taxonomy): Eukaryota > Viridiplantae > Streptophyta > Magnoliopsida > Lamiales > Gesneriaceae > Henckelia > Henckelia pumila. Next base: position 107,344,155 of record NC_133122.1, read on the forward strand.
CCCTCGCAAATGAAGTCATTCATCATGGAGTAGTCCTCACATTCGAGTCGAAGTCTTAGAACAACATCGTATCCAAGTTCTTGTATAACTCCTATTACAGGAAAATTCTAACCACAACCCTGATGACAACCCATAGCCATCACTGGTAGAATCCATCCACCTACTAGATCCGCACTTCTAGCAGTAACTTAAAGGTTAAAATCTAACTGCTCATAATACACACTTATCAAGGAAATCCCTCCAAGACTGGTTCCCACAGCAGAACATAATCAATATCTCTGGCACACCAGACGATATCAAACCATCGATGTCAAACCTGATATCTAATCCAAGGTCATACCCTGTCGTGACTGCTACCAAATCCCTAGACTGAACAGCCTTCCCACTGCCAATCCTGAAGCACGAAGGCTCCCAGATAACCTCTGAAGTACAAGGACTCCCAGAGTAACACTAGCATAGGGTCGCGCCCCATCACGTCTAGTCATGGTCATATTCCACAACTCTCGGCATATACTGAACCTGATATCCCTGAAGAAAAACCCATCATCACAAGTCTACACCTACCAAAGGTCAGACAACCTACTATTCTAATGAGACAACTTAGAATAAAGCCCAATGTTCTAAACCGAACAATACCCTTAATGCCTCTAGATGAGTCCACTCATCGTTGGCACTAACTTAGTCCACCGACTAACTAGGTCAAACCTAGGAAAACGCCTATACTAACCACAAGTCAAACTGTCGCAGTCGGCCCACTCGAATCCCACGAGTTACCACAGTTGAACACTAATCAACTAAAACAATGCCAATCCTAGCAAAATCAATCGCAATCATTCACGAATTGCTGGATAAATAAAACATGTATCATTGCTTCCATTTATGTACAATTTTTCAATTACAATCCCATGTTATACATACAGTATTCAAAATACAATGAAATGTACAACCAAACTTGAAATGATACAACCATAGTATGATGATTCTTTACAACTGAAATACTGTTTACAACTACAACGATACATTATTTAAATCATCGTACTAGTCTTGTTCCTTGAACATGAAGCTTCTAATCGACACACGCATCGATGCAAGCATACTCCCATCCAAGTCTCTCTACATGTCCTCCTACGAAGAACTCCGGAGAAATGGCACGTGATAGCTAACCAGCTATGCTCTGCGTCAGTGCATGTCGGTCGACCTCTTTTGCTCACGTTCTACCGTCAGCTTTCTTCTTGTAACCAAATCATGCTTTTGAACATGAAGTTTCCCATGTTCCTACCGAACGCATCGATACAAGCATCCCGGCAAAACTATGTTCCGCATGAAAATCTCTCCAACTACGACTGGAGAATCTTCAGAGTAGTGTCATCATGGTAATGACTATACAGGTGCAAGCATCAAGTAAGTCCCCACCAATCCTCTGGCATCCGGTACTCGATCCAAAGCTAGGATCCACATGAGTAGAAGTCTTGAAAACTCGGACACGATCCATCACTCCTATCTGCACTTGCTGGAATCCCATAAGCCAAATCTTCAGAAATCCTGCCGATGATGATAGTCTTCGGGTAACTTAATCGCCACATCATCACCTCTTCCAAGGTCTCATCCATCCTATAAGGATAACCTAAATTCTCTTTACTATATCCCAAGTCTCTTTGCATGCCGCTCTGATACCAAAAAGTGTAGCGACCCTACCCGGATCCGCTACCTAATCAGAGTTAAGAGCATAATTAAACATGCATTAAATAAATTGCTGCGGAAGTCTTAAATAAAAATAGACCGGCAGAATACAACCAGTTAAACCAATTCGATTTATACAACCAAATCGAATAAATAGCCTAAAGTCAAAACCTATAGCTAATCCTGCTGTCTTCACTGGTCACTGGCTACTCCAAGCTCCTGGTGCTCAATCCTGCACCTACACCTGCCCCGTCGAATGGGGTGTCCAGATACACAGAAAAGACTGGACTTGAGCTCTAAGCTCAATACGAAAGCACTGGGTAAAACATACAAATATGATGCATGTAAATGATAGGGTATCCATATCTGGGATAACTGTATACAACTGCTCAGTAATGGCGCCTAGGACATGAGTGGTACAACCCGGGGAGCAAACCCTGTGTACATTGCTCATTCCTGTAGGACGTGGACTGTGTCCCCAGATGCTAATCACCCATGACCCATCAGTCACTGGGCACTAGACATCACCCGTCCAGACAGGGCTGAGCGGCCCTACATGGCTCATCTCACAAGATGGACAGGCACAATATGATATGCACATGCTACATAATAATATGACACAAAAATGCAACATATAAGCATGCAAAACCCGCTGGCTATCTCAGTCTGTACTTACGTACCTTTTTACAGGCAGTTCCTAGCAGTCCCGCTCTAGGTTCCAAGCCTATATCAGCTCTACAATGCAAATACCCATGCATCAATAATTAATCTCTAAAAGCCTTAACTAAGCTATTGCATACTCCTAAATAATTTAAGGAAACCATAGCTATACATGCGTCCGTCGTCAGCCCGCTGATGACAATTGCCTCAAAACATAGGCACATCTTTGCCTCGAAGTCGGAATCGCTATGCCACTTTCGGATTCCCAATAGGCTGCCTAGAACTCCCTAGATCTGAGTTAGAAGGCCTAGGAATTGAGAGAGGAAAAGGAGAGGTGCGAGTTGAAAATGAAATTTCGGACCTCTATTTATAGGCGAAGTTCGGGCCGTCCGAACTCGACTTTAGATCCTCCGAACTGGTTCAGATCCCCCGTTCCTGACTTAGGAGCTTCTGTTCCTGTTCGCAGCCTCCAATCCTGACTTCGGATCCTCCGAAGTCCCATCAATGATGTCACCCATGACGCATTATCTTCGGAGCCTCCGATCCGAGTTCGGATCCTCCGAACCCATTCGGATCCTCCTAACCCGGTTCGGAGCCTCCGAACCATCCGAACCCTTGGAATCTTCCCGACCATTTTCGAGTGTCCTGAATCCATTTCTGGACTCCGTTAACCCATTTGGAATTTACTTAATCATGTTTTACTTAATCTAAACATGATTACATGATTAATTATTCATTAATCATTAATTCTGGATACGGATCACTACAATATTTTTGCTACCTATGACTCAGTTATTGCAGAAAGGAGCAGAGAGATTCCTTATTTATGTTGTTGATGTGATGAAAACTAGCCCGAAATTGGCAGATTTGCCAGTGGTTAGTGAATTTGCTGATGTCGTTCCTGATGAGATTCCAAGATTGCCTCCAGCTCGAGAGGTAGACTTTAGCATAGAACTGATGCAAGTTACGCAACCTATTTAGAAAGCTCCTTATAGAATGACACCGATTGAATTGAAAGAATTGAAGGATAAACTTGAGGATCTTCTTGCCAAAGGGTACATTAGACCGAGCGTTTCTCATCGGGTCGCTCCAGTTCTATTTGTAAGAAAGAAGAATGGATTGATGAGGCTTTGTATTGACTACCGACAACTGAATAAAGCCACGGTAAATAATCTTTATCATTTCCTAGAATCGATGATTTGTTTGATCAGTTGCAGGGTTCGTCAGTATATTCGAAGATTGATTTGAGATCCGGCTATCATCAGCTGAGGGTAAGAGATGAGGATGTATCAAAGACTGCTTTTAGAACGAGGTATGGTCATTACGAGTTCATTGTTATGCCATTTGGTTTGACCAATGCTCCATCTGTTTTTATGTGATTGATGAATTGAGTGTTTCAGAAATATTTGGATGACTTTGTCATTATCATTATTGATGATATTTTGATATACTCAAAGAATTTATGTGCTAATGTTGAACATCTAAGACTCGTTTTGAAAACATTTAAAGAAGAGAAATTATATGCCAAATTGTCAAAATGTGAATTTTGGTTGCAGAAAGTCATTTTTCTTGGGCATATTATTTCAGGAGACGACATTTCAGTCGATCCAAGCAAAGTTGAGGCAGTGATCAATTTTACTAGACCTACATCTGTACCAGAGATACGGAGTTTCATGGGTTTAGCAGGTTATTATCGAAGATTTATCATAGATTTCGCTAGTATTGCAAAGCCCATTACTCACAGAAGAATACACCGTATGTCTAGACGGAAGCATGTGAAGCTAGTTTTATTGAGCTGAAGAAGAGGTTAATGACTGCACCAGTACTTACGATTCCTTCAGGTATTGGTGATTTCACTGTATACTGTGATGCTTCTCACAGGGGATTGGGATGTGTTCTTATGCAGCGAGGACATGTTGTTGCTTATGCCTCGAGACAGTTGAAGCCTGAAGAGACTCGATACCCAATTCATGATCTTGAAATGGCAGCCATTGTCTTTGAATTGAAGATATACGACATTATTTATATGGTGAGAAATTTGAAATCTATTCCGACCATAAAAGCTTGAAATATTTGTTTTCACAGTCTAAACTGAACATGAGGCAATGAAGATGGCTTGATTTACTGAAGGATTTTGATTGAGAAATCAAATACTATCCAGTGAAATCCAATTCAGCGGCTGATGCATTGAGTTGAAAGATATTTTCCCTATCTTTATCTACCATCAGTGTTTCTCATTTGATAGATGATTGTTGTACTTTAGGATTAGTATTTGAAATAGATGTGAAGCCTATTCGTGCTTGTGCTATTCAAGCTAAGCCTGAGTTATTGATTCCAATCAGAGAAGCACAGAAAGATGATCAGAATGTTCAGAAGTCAATTGAGATGGTCAGAGCAGGGCATCAATCCGAATATCAGGTTATTACTGATGATGTGTTATATGTGAATAACAGAATTGTTGTTCCCGATGTTTCTGATTTGAGACAAGAGATATTGAAAGAAGTCCACAACAGTTAATTCAGTTTTCATCCTAGTAGTAGAAAAATGTACAATGACTTGAAGAATCAATATTGGTGGAAATAGATGAAGTCTGATGTCACTGAATATGTATCTCGTTGTCTGAATTGCCAACAGGTGAAAGCAAAAATAAAGAAACCGGGTGTTTTACTGCACAGCTTGTCTATTCAGTAATGGAAGTGGGATCACATTTCCATGGATTTCGTGACGAAATTACCGCGTTCATCCAGAGGTTGCGATGATATTTGGGTGATCATTGATTGATTGACAAAATCCGCTTGTTTCATTCCATACAAGATGACGTATCGACATGATCAAATGGCAGACATATACGTCAGGGAAGTGGTAAGATTGCATGGTGTGCCTAAGTCTATCGTATTTGATCGAGATCCTCGATTCACATCTCACTTTTGGCATAGTCTGCAGCAAGCTCTTGGTACTCGATTGCACTTGAGTACTGCTTATCATCCTCAGACTGACGGACAGTTAGAACGAACGATACAGACACTTGAGGATATGTTGAGAGTGATAGTGTTAGACTTTAACATAACTTGGCAAGATTCATTACCACAGGTGGAGTTCTCTTATAATAAAAGTTATCAGACGAGTATAGAGATGGCTCCATTTGAAGCACTGTATGGGAAGATGATATGAATTCTTAATGTATGGAAGGCAAATACGACTATATTAAAATCGTATCCTCAATCCAATAACAAAATAAATCAAGAAATTGCCCAATCTTGAAAACAAGTAAAGGTTTTGGATTATTCACCTCTAATTTACTTGAAACTAGAAACAAACAATCACGAAGAGAAAAATAATTGATCACAACGGGACCTTCAGAAAACCTGTTTCTGACAACCCACGAGGATAATCAATCGACAAATGCCACAAAGTATGAACTTTGATAAGTTTGATTTTTGAACAAAGCACAAATCTTCAATAAAAATTCTAGAGAGAATTTTACGTATGAAATCTGAAATCTTAATTGTAATTCAATAATGAATGTTTGTTGTATTTATAATATAACTACAAAATAATAAAAGATATCGCCAAAATATATCTAAAGATATAATAATATCTCCTAAAAGTTTCCTAGTAGGAATAAAAGACTCAAAATAGACAAAATAATGCCAAAATAATAAAATTCCCGAACACACACACATACACCTTCATTGCGGGTAAAAGTATGTAGCGCGGGCGCGTAGGAAGATGGCGCGGGCGCACTAAAGCCACGTAGGTGCAGCGCGGGCGTGCAGGATGACGGCGCGGGCGCACTAAAGTCACACATATTCTTCGTCAATTTATCATTCAATGGCACGGGCGCGCGTGGGGTTCGCAATGGACAGCGCGGGCGTGCTAAAGCTACGACTTTGGCCTCCATTTGCTTCACATTCTTGACCTCCTTTGACCTCAATAAGATTATAATATCCTCCAAATAGAATATCAAGAAATCCAACGCCCTCTTGTGACTTCAACATCAAGGATTGAAGTGCTTCCTTGAACCTTTTAACTCGGCCTCTCGTAACTGGTCCTCGTGATATCTCCAACGGATCCTTAGCCACTTGTTCAGCATACGAGCCATCCATGATCGCATCAGAAGAAGTGCAGATCTCCTTTGTATTTGGATTATATCTCCAAAGTACCTGAATTTTTGCCATATATGATTAGGGAAATGACTGAGAAAGTGAAATTGATTCAGAAGCTAATGAAGACGGCACTGTTAGAGTAGGTGCCCGTCGAGCCAATGTGTTGGCCGATGGTCCTTGAGAGAACTCTTTTATGACAATCTTTATTTTAATAATATTTAACATTATTTAATTTGGCACATCTTTATCTTTATACCCATGCTAGCTGCATAGATAAAGCCCTTGAATATACAAATAGTAGAAAGAATATGAGATGGTCATGTGATGACTATCATGAAACTCATATTTGAAATACTGTATATTCTAAACTGTTCCTAGTCGATTCAGCCGCCATAAAGAATGATAAAGGTCGCTCGAGCTTGAGACTAGTATTTGCGATGTGAGTACCATGTTTCATTGGTAGGGGACATGGACATGTCCAAGCATGCAAATAGGTGCTCCTTGTAGAGTGCACTGAACAACCCTTCCTAAAGGACTTTTCAAGTGGTTCTCACTTATCGAGTGTAGTGACCCAACCCGGATCCACTAACTAATCAGAGTTATAGAAAAAGTGCACGCAATAAAAGCCTAAAGCGTAAAGAGCGGATAATTAAAATACAACAAATCCAATCGGCAGAATACAACCGATGATATCACAATTGTATACCCTCTACAACCTCACACTCCCCAAGCTCAATCCTGCTGAGAGCCGCTTGGACCGTCCAGCCTCAAACCTGCCCCGTCACAAGGTACACAATACCCAAACACAGGGGCGTGAGCTAGAACGCTCAATACGAAGCAATGATATAAATACAAATATGCGCACACAGATGATTTAAAACTCAAGTGAAAACACTTGCTCATGGCGCTGAAAATATACAGCACCGGCTAGAGAGCTACTCCGCGGGGTACTCGTATACTCCGTATCAGGGCTGAGCCAACCCCATCCTGACCCGAATCTAAGACAGGATACAAGTCCCATATGGAAACTGTCATACCAGACTCGAGTCCAAAATGAGATCATCGTTCCCTATGGAGACTGTCAAATACTCACATCTCTCCGGATGCAGTCATACGTAAAATCATGTATGTGCTAAGGCAGTAAAATATGCTAAAATATGATAAAACATATAACACATACTCATGCAACATATAAGCAAATATATCATGCCGGCTATCTTGGTCAGTACTTACGTACCTCTAACACTGCTGGTCAAACCTAGCTCTGCTGGTCTAGACTCCAAGCCTACTAGTCCAGTCTACTAGCTACTACAATGCAAATATCCATGCATCAACAATTAAGCTCTAAAAGCCTTAACTAAGCTATTGCATACTCATAAATATTTTTAGGATGTCGAAGTTATACCTTCGTCCGTCGTTAGCCCTTTGCTGACGATAGCCTCAAAACTAGGCCGCAGCTCCGCCTCGACTCCTAGATCACTAACTTCCGGATTCCCCGTAGGATGCCTAGATCTCCCTAGATCAAAGTTAGAAGGCTTAGGAATTGAGAGAGAAGATAGGAAATTGGTGTGAGAAAATGAATTCTCGGACCCTCTATTTATAGGCAACGTTCGGGCCGTCCGAACTCGGCTTTGGGCCCTTCGAACTGGTTCGGATCCTCCGATCATGACTTCGGATCTTCCGAACACGATCGGACCGTCCGATCCTTACTTCGGGTCTTCCGAAGTCACATCAGTGATGTCATCCATGGCATCACCTTGCTGACGTAGTTGATGACGTAAGCCCTAACCCTGTTCGGGTCCTCCGATCCCACCGACGGAGCCTCCGATCCTCTTCGGATCCTCCGAACTCCAGTTCGGAGCGTCCGAACCTCCCGAGCCATGCCCACCATGTTCGAGTATCCTGGATATATTTCTGAAGGCCGTTATCCCATCAGAAACTTACATAATCATGTTTTACTTAATCTCACCATGATCACATGATTAATTACTCATTAATCACTAATTAGAAATGCGGGTTACTACATTCTCCCCCACTTAAGAAATTTCGTCCTCGAAATTTAATTCTTAGAGGAAAACATAAATAGCCAACCAAACGTTCTTTATTACAACTGAACAAGTATAACTCGATACAAAGAAGTACAAAATCTCAAAATAACTCGGGGTGCTCGGCTAACATCCGATTCTCCAACTCCCAAGTAGCTTCCTCTGTACCTCTGCGCTACCATTGCACCATAACCAATGGTATTCGCTTGTTACAAAGTACTTTGTCCTTCCTGTCAAGAATCCGTAGGGGTTTCTCCACATAAGATAGATCCCGATCTACCTTTACCTCAGTCGGATGCAAAATATTCGACTCATCCGCCACATACTGCCTCAACAAGGACACGTGGAACACATCATGGATCTTCGAAAGATCGGGTGGCAAGGCCAGACGATAAGCAACATCCCCAACCTTCTCGAGAATCTCAAAAGGACCAATGAATCTAGGTGTCAGCTTACCCTTGCGACCAAACCTCATCACCTTCCGGAAAGGTGACACACGCAAGAAAACATACTCTCCTACCTCAAAATTAAGTGGCCTGTGGTGAGTGTTCGCATAGCTAGCCTGTCGATCCTGGGCTTCCTTAACCCTGCGTCGGATCAACTCTACTGCATCAATCATCTGAGGACCCTCAACCTTACGCTCGCCAACCTCGTCCCAAAACAAAGGTGTACGACAACGGCGTCCATAAAGAGCCTCAAATGGTGCCATGCCAATGCTGCGATGGAAACTATTGTTATAGGCGAACTCCACCAATGGTAAATGATCATGCCACACTAGACCAAAATCCATCACCGCCGCACGAAGCATATCCTCTAGAGTGCGAATAGTACGCTCCGACTGTCCGTCCGTCTCTGGATGATAAGCCGTACTCAAGCTCAAAGTAGTACCAAGGGCTCGCTGGAAACTACCCCAAAATCTCGAGGTGAATCTCGGATCTCTATCGCTGACAATGCTCAATGGAATCCCATGCAATCGAACAATCTCCCGCACATACAATTGCGCCATCCAATCAAAGGTGTAATCGTGGTTATAGGGAAAAAAATGCGCTGACTTCGACAACCGATCCACGACAACCCAAATAGCATCACAATTCCTGGAAGACATAAGCAAGTGGGTGACAAAGTCCATCATCACATGCTCCCACTTCCATTCAGGAATCTATAAGTTGTGAAGTAACCCTCCGGGTCGTCTAAACTCTGCCTTGACTTGTTGACACAAGGCATCGGGACACGAACTGATAAACGCTGCGCTTCATCCCTTTCCACCAAAATCGAGTGCGAAGATCCTTGTACATCTTCATGCTGCCGGGATGTACAGAGAATCGACTGTGGTGAGCTTGCGATAAGATCTCATCCCTCAAAGTAGAATCCTCGGGTACCACAACTCGTCCAGAAAGACACAACAGACCATCTCCTTGCAGATGAAAACCAGAAGTGTTATCACCTTCAGCCAGCCAGGCCAACTTCTGAGTCTTCAGATCAGAATTCAGAGCTTCCCGAATTCGTCTGTATAGCGCTGGCTCTGCAAGCACAGAAGAGACACGAATCCCTTGTTGTTCTTTCTTATGATGGAACGTGAATCCCAAAGAACAACACTCCTCCACTGCCTTCGAAATCGAACTGGTACGAATGGAACTCATATAAACTTTGCGACTAAGCGCATCAGCAACAGGATTTGAAGAACCTGGATGGTACTTGATCTCACAATCGTAATCCTTCAACATATCCATCCAACGACGCTGCCGCATGTTCAACTCAGCCTGAGTGAACAGATACTTCAAACTCTTATGATCGGTGAAAATCTCAAATCGTTCTCCGTACAAATAGTGACGCCATATCTTAAGAGCAAAGACAATGGCTGCAAGCTCTAAATCATGTACGGGATAGTTCTCCTCGTGAGTCTTCAGCTGTCTGGAAGCATAGGCAATCACGTGGCCATTCTGAGTCAACACACACCCCAAACCCTGGAGAGAAGCATCAGTGAAGACTACAAAACCACCTGATCCAGACGGTAAAGCAAGAACTGGAGCTGTCGTCAGACGACGTCTCAACTCATGAAAACTGTCTTCACAAGCATCAGACCAAACGAAAGAAACGTCTTTCTTTGTCAACTGAGTCAAAGGCTTAGCTATCTGAGAGAAATTCTCCACAAAATGACGATAGAATCCTGGTAAACCAAGGAAACTACGAAACACAGAAGCTGTAGTCGGACGCAACCAATTCAAAATAGCTTCTGTCTTGCTAGGATCAACAGATACGCCATCTTGAGAAATGACATGACCAAGGAACACAACTCGATCAATCCAGAAGTCACACTTACTCAGCTTCGCATACAACTGTCTCTCCCTCAAGACCTGAAGTACAGTATAGAGATGGTAGGCATGCTCATCCATGCTGCGAGAATACACCAAAATGTCATCGATGAACACCACCACGAACTTATCCAAAAAGTCGCGGAAAACTCTGTTCATCAGATCCATAAAAACAGCTGGAGCATTCGTCAACCCAAACGGCATCACTAGAAACTCATAGTGTCCATACCGCGTACGAAATGCTGTCTTAGAAACATCCTCCTGTCGAACTCGCAATTGATGATACCCAGACCGAAGATCAATCTTCGAATAGACAGAAGTACCCTGCAATTGATCAAAGAGATCATCTATCCGTGGACGAGGATACTTATTCTTCACTGTCACCTGATTCAACTGACGGTAGTCAATACACAACCGCATCGAACCATCCTTCTTCTTGACAAACAGTACTGGGGCTCCCCATGGCGAAACACTAGGTCTAATATAACCCTTATCAAGAAGATCTTTCAATTGCTTTTGCAGCTCTCTTATTTTTGACGGTGCCAATCGGTAAGGAGTTCTGGAAATCGGTGCAGTCCCTGGCACTAACTCAATGTCAAACTCAATCTCCCTTACTGGTGGCAAACCTGGAATCTCTTCCGGAAATACATCTGGAAAGTATCGAACCACTGGTATCTCTTGGATATCTGGCTCTCCTAAGGATGCGTCAATGGCGTAGATAAGGTAGCTTTCCCCGCCAGACTCTAAAGCACGTCGGGCCTTCAGAGCTGAAACCACTGCCATCGGGGATCGCGCTCCCTCACCATAGAAATACCATGACATGTCATCCTCTGGACGAAACTGGACGAACCTCTGATAGCAATCCACTATCGCTCGGTAGGTAGTCAATAGATCTATCCCAATGATGCAATCGAAATCCTCCATCGCTAGAATCATTAGGTTAGCACTAAGCTGATGTCCCTCAAAATCCAAAACACAACCCCCAACTAGACGCTTGGCTAAAAACTCGCTCCCCTTAGGAGTAGAAACCACTAGCTGTTGGAAAACTGTGTTCAGATCAATTAGAATTGATACCCGGTGCAGCGGAAGTTTAAAAATTTATTTTATTAATATGGAACGATTCCATATCTGGGTATCAAAACTTTACGATTAAATTATGTAAGTAAAACAAATAATCACTATTAAATATTTTACCTTAAAATCTCGAAGCGAGATTATGGACACCAACAGAATTTAATCTGCTCTTGTTGTATATCCCCGGAACTGATGAACGAACGTTTCTTCAATCAGGTCCACGAATAGAAAACAAAACCCTCTAATTGACTGCACTAGAAATCAATCAGAAGTTTGCGAAGAGAATAAACAGATATGATCTGTTAATTCAGATTGTAATTTTTCACAAAAACACAACCCGAATTTTCCTCAAAAGGGACAGAGGATTTCGAAAATCCCCTTGAATAATATAGGCTGAAATTCGAAAATTGCAAGACTGAAATCACACCAAATTTTCAAACACTGCAGTCCTATTTATAGATAATTTCTAGAATGGATTAAGTTATAATTATATCAGGACTCTAACTCCTTAAATCCCACAATCCATAACTTAAGCCCAACAAGCCAAGCCTGTTATTATAGAAATTAATATAAAATTCATCGTGACTCCGATTGATAAACTGATTTCACCAATGTGCACAGAAACCATTTCTGCATCTTTTAGAGTCAAGATAATTTTTCTGAATCCGAATTCAGTGATTTCCAAAAATGTCCATCTTTCATAAAATTTAACTCTTTAAATTTAACTATCTCTACGGGGTTTTAGTAATCCATTACTTGTGTAACCCTCAATGGTTCAGGAATACAGCTAGCCATGGGCTCACAACTCCTTGTGGCTCGGAACAACAATTTCCGACTTACCCATCGAATCATGGTAAGAGCGCCTAGCAACATCGCCCCATGATTCCCTAGGTATTACTGATAGTTCCTGCAAGAACCAATAGATTTTGGTTAGAGTACAGTACGGTCCCTTCATCCATATATCCCGATCGAATCAACAACCATTGGTATATCAAGAGTCGTTCGAGATTCGATAACTATGCACTACATCTTGGAGATCAAATAGTGACATCGCATGTGTTACTAGGAAAACTCATTAACCTAAAACACATCATGTACTCTGGCTATAGATTCGTCACACTAATATCTCCTCAGATCGCATAGGATATCCACACTCACAAGTATGTGGTGAATCCTTGACAACAAAGCATCGACTCCTATATGTGTCGTAATTGTACCCAATCCCGACACCTGATGACCCCAATAGAGTCGATAAACGAGTCAAAGTGCAGTACTAGCATATAGAGTCTCAATGATATTTCAAGTAATAAGGACTAATGGTGTACAACCAAAACCGCGGACTTTATCCACTCGATAAGTGATAACCACTTGGAAAGTCCGAATAGGGTAGTTCGATCATTCATCATATGAATATCCATTTGCATGCTTTGAACATCTCTATGTTCCATACCAATGAAATGTGGTACTCGGCATCACAAATGCTAGTCTCAATCTCGAGCGATCCTTATCCTTATTTGCGGACGACTCAATTGACTAGGAACAGTTTAGAATATACAGTGACTATAAGATGTGTTTCATGATAGCCATCCCCATGTGCTACCACCTCTTACATACACTATAGTATATTCAAGGTCTTTATCAAAACAACAATAGTATATCATAATATAACAATATGAAGAAAGATAAAGTCAATGCCATTATAAAAGTGTAAATTATATTAAACAAAAGATTGTTTTACATAGAGTCATAAAAGCCCTTAGCCACAAGTTGGCTAACCGGGCACCCACTCTTTCAATCTCCCACTTTCCCTAAAGACAACTAGTCATACTACGTAATCCCATTGCTTCGCGATGTTTGTCAAACAATGGTCCTTGCAAGGGCTTAGTAAGCGGATCAGCGATATTGTCTGTAGAGGCCACTCTCTCGACACTGATGTCTCCTCTTTCCACAATCTCCCAGATTATGTGGTATTTCATCAGTACGTGTTTGGACTTCTGATGAGACCATGGCTCCTTTGCATGAGCAACGGCACCCGTGTAGTCACAGTACATCGGGACTGGACGAACAGCTTCATGAATTACACCCAACTCTTGGATGAATTTCCTTATCCAAACCGCCTCTTTAGCAGCAGCTGATGCTGCAATGTATTCTGCCTCAGTGGTGGAATCCGATGTGGTGTCCTGCTTGGAACTCTTCCAAGAGACAGCACCGCCATTGAGCACGAATACAAATCCAGAGGTTGATTTCGAGTCATCCACGTCACATTGAAAGCTAGAGTCGGTATAGCCTTCCAACTTCAATTCTCTCCCTCCATAAACCATGAATAAATTCTTAGTCCTTCGCAAGTACTTAAGAATATCCTTCACAACTTTCCAATGCATTTGACCGGGATTGGCTTGGTATCTGCTCGTGACGCTCAGAGCATAGGCCACATCCGATCTGGTAGATATCATCCCATACATGATACTACCTATGGCTGACGCATATGGCACGTGTGTCATCTTCTCTATCTCTTCGTCAGTCTTGGGACACATAGACTTGGATAGAGAAACTCCATGATACATAGGTAGATGTCCTCTCTTGGACTCATCCATAGAAAAACTTTTCAATATGGTGTCGATGTAGGTTGATTGAGTGAGTCCTATCATTCTTTTAGATCTATCTCTATAGATCTGAATTCCTAGAATATTGGATGACTCACCTAAATCCTTCATCGAGAATCTACCTGATAACCATATCTTTGTTGACTGCAACATCCCTACATCATTCCCCATGAGTAGGATGTCATCAACATAAAGTACTAAGAATGTTATCGCATTCTTAACTACTTTCTTGTACACGCATGGTTCCTCCGGGTTCTTGATAAAACCAAAATCCTTTATCGTTTCATCAAATTTCTGGTTCCAACTTCTTGATGCTTGTTTGAGACCATAGATTGATCTCTGAAGCTTGCATACCTTATGCTCGCTTCCCATGGATGTGTATCCCTCAGGCTGCATCATATAGATCTCTTCCTTAATGTTTCCATTAAGAAATGCAGCCTTTACATCCATTTGCCATATCTCATAGTCATACCATGCTACTATGGCAATAAGGATGCTTATGGACTTGAACATTGCGACTGGTGAAAAGGTTTCATCATAGTCAACTCCTTGTCTTTGAGTATAACCTTTTGCCACCAATCGTGCCTTGTAGGTCAATACCTTTCCATCAGGCCCAAGCTTTCTCTTGTAGATCCATTTGCACCCAATTGGAACAATTACATCGGGAGGATCTACTAAAGACCAAACTTGGTTAGAATACATCGAGTCTATTTCCGATTGCATAGCTTCAAGCCAAAAATTCGAATCCGCATCAGAAATTGCTTCCTTGAAGTTTCTTGGATCACATCCAATGTCGGGTTCACTTTGATCCCCTTCAAGAAGAAGACCATATCTAATAGGAGGCCTAGAAGTCCTCTCGGATCTCCTAGTAATAGGCGTGTCTTGTGATGATTCTTGAGGTGTAGGATCGCTATTTTGTATCTCGGGTTCTTCTCGAATTTCTTCGAGTTCCATCATCTTGCCTTTCTTATCCAATAAGAACTCCTTCTCCAAGAAGGTGGCATTCCTTGAAACAAACACTTTTGTTTCAGCAGGATGATAGAAATAATATCCAATTGAATTCTTTGGATACCCTACAAAATAACATAAAGTGGATCGACTATCCAACTTATCTCCCACTGTCTGCTTCACGTAAGCAGGACATCCCCAAATCCTCAAGTACGAATACTTAGGAGCTTTGCCATTCCATAACTCGTATGGTGTTTTATTTACTGCTTTAGTGTGGACGTTGTTTAACAACAATACCGCCGTTTCAAGCGCGTAGCCCCAAAACGAAGGTGGGAGCTCAGTGAAGCTCATCATGGATCGAACCATGTCCAACAAAGTTCAATTGCGACGATCCAAAACACCATTAAGCTGAGGTGTCATAGGAGGAGTCCACTGAGAGAGAATCCCATTCTCTTTTAGATAGTCCAAAAACTCGGTACTTAAGTATTCTCCACCTCGATCCGATCGAAGTGCCTTAATACTTTTACCTAGTTTGTTTTCTACTTCAGCCTTGAATTCTTTGAACTTTTCAAATGCTTCAGACTTATATTTCATTAAATATAAATACCCATACCTAGAATGATCATCAGTAAAGGTAATGAAGTTGGTGTTGCCACATTTAGTACCAATCCTAAATGGACCGCAAACATCTGTATGGATCAAATCCAACAGATTTTGACTACGCTCAGGTTTCCCTTTGAAAGGAGATTTAGTCATTTTTCCCTTTAGGCAGGACTCACAAGTAGGTAGAGAGTTAATATCAGACATATCAAGCATGCCCTCTCCCACTAGCTTGTTCATCCTCCTTGAGGAAATATGACCTAGCCTAGCATGCCAAAGGTTTGTCGGTTTTTGACTATCGTCCTTCCTTTTAATTGTTGTTACCGGTTTATCAACATAATTAATTGGAACGTCTTTTAATTTTAAGCTATATAGATCGTTTTCAAGTTGTCCATTTCCAATCAAACATTCGTTCTTGTAAATATTGCAAATCCCAATTGAAGCCTTGGCCTTTCCTTTCTTATTTGGTACAATCTTCTTAGGCGTGGCAGAACGTTTCTTACCCTTTCCACTTGGTCCTTTCTTAGAGTTAGAAGAGGAGCCAACCAAGAGTACCGATTTATCCTTCTTTAGTGTGGCTTCATATGTGACAAGCATATTGACCATCTCTTCAAGGGTGGCCTCTATCTTGTTCATATTGAAGTTCATCACAAAACCGTCAAACGATGAAGGAAGTGATAGAAGCAACAAGCCCGCGCTAAGTTCATGCTCCAAAGTCAATTCGAGTGTTACCAACTTTTCAATGAGCTCAATCATGTGAACCCCATGCTCACGGACCGAAGTCCCATCTCGCATGCGGCTCGTCATGAGCTCTCTGACGGTGGCATACCTCTCCGACCTTAACTGAGCTCCAAAAAGTTCCTTGAGGTTCTTGTGAATGTCAGCAGCATTCACGGCATCCTCGAATCTCCTTTGAAGCTCATCAGACATCGAAGCCTGCATGTAGCATTTGGCTTTGATATCATGGTCCCACCATAAATCAAGTTTGGCCAACTCTTTCGGACTTGTATTAGTCGGGGCTTCCTTCGGAGGTGGCTTCTCTAACACGTAGAAAGCTTTTTCCGAAGTAAGAATAATTTTCAACTTACGGAACCATTCCGTATAGTTTGCGCCAGTCAATTTGTTTTGTTCGAGAATTGAAAACAGTGGATTGCGAGAAGTCATTGTAATAGTATACTGAAAAGGAAACAGACAATAATCAATGATTGTTTAATTAATTTACTAAGACATAAAATATGGAGAATTTTATTTTATGAATTACACTCCCACTATTTTAACGATTTCACTACCCTCTAGTGAAAACGGAAAACTATTTTCCTTAGTGAGAACATGGAGTCCAATTGACAAATCATGATCCCGAATAATATCAGCCAACCATAATTTTCAAAAGGTAGAGCCCAATTACTTCCAAAGTAACCCCCATGTTTTTACCTCATGTCCAATAAGGGCCCAATAATATGACGCCGTTTATTGTGACATGTCAAGATAACCCATCAATATTAAGTTGTGATGGACGGTCTCCATGTGGATCCCCCAATAATATGAGCCAATCCCATGGGAGTTCCACCCAACTTACAACAAGTGTCGATCCAATGTACAGCTTTCCGACGAACAGCCCCCCCCCCCCCCAATAATATGAGTCGGACCGTATCCGCGGGTAGCATCTCATACATTGATCGTTGATGGAAGGTAGGAATATTTAAACAATATTTAAATTCCCTTTTTATTAATCTTGATATCAATTTTAAATCATATTTAAAATGAGGGATTTTTAATTTTGAAAAATTGTCTCATCATGCAATTTATGTATGCTTGCGGGATTCATACAATTTTGTCTAAACATGCATACATCAATAATATCATATATTATTTAAGGATGATCGATCCCATTAACTAATCAACCCGTGGTTGCCAATCACGAGTCTAAGTCCAATCCTAGGTGATATGTAAGTATGCAATGCAATCCTATTACATTGTGCTTCCAATTTACATTTCTTTGGTCTTCATTGTCTGCTGGGAGCACCATTTCTTCAAATCTTTGTCTCCCACTAAGTCTAATAAATTTACAATAAATTTCGATGACAAATATGGGATACATTTTAGGGGTGGGAATGGGCCATAAACCAGGCCAACTTTTATTACATATGACAATCATATTGGGCTATAAACCAAGCCCATTAATAAACACCAACAACAATAAGACAAATGTAAATCACCTAACATACACCTAAAACATTAGTCATGGCAATCGATCATCCTTTATCCATTAATTAATTCAATAATTAAATAATTGGATAAACATGCAAAGGCATCATAATTTAAAAGATAAAATCATATTTTATCTTATCCATCCATAAGATCATATCTTATCATCAATTGTACCAAAATAATTAATTTTATAAAATTTAATTTAACGGATAAAATTTATAAATTTTCCAAAAATTCAAATTTATCCAAAAATCAATTTTAAAATTTTCGAACTCGAACAATTCGATCCGATGCCTCGTGAACCAATCAAAAACAATTTTCGATCGGATCAAAAACTAGAATTTCAAAAAATTAAAATTTTAATTAAAAATTAAAAAATAATTTTTCCGGGCTGCCCGGGACAATCCTGGGCAGCCCGTGCCCCAAAAAGGGCCCGGGCTGGGCAGCCCGTCGCTGCCCTGGACAGCGATGGACTCGCTGCCCTTGGGCAGCGCCCAGCTCCATGGGCAGCGACGATCGCTGCCCGATTTGCCCATTAAAATTTAATTTTAAATTTTCGTTTTGTTTCAAAAACCGAGGCTTAAAAATTTTGTACAATCGATTAATTTAATCGTTTGATCTGAGCAACCTGGCTCGGATACCACTGTTGGAAAACTGTGTTCAGATCAATTAGAATTGATACCCGGTGCAGCGGAAGTTTAAAAATTTATTTTATTAATATGGAACGATTCCATATCTGGGTATCAAAACTTTACGATTAAATTGTGTAAGTAAAACAAATAATCACTATTAAATATTTTACCTTAAAATCTCGAAGCGAGATTATGGACACCAACAGAATTTAATATGCTCTTGTTGTATATCCCCGGAACTGATGAACGAACGTTTCTTCAATCAGGTCCAAGAATAGAAAACAAAACCCTCTGATTGACTGCACTAGAAATCAATCAGAAGTTTGCGTAGAGAATAAAAAGATATGATCTGTTAATTCAGATTGTAATTTTTCACAAAAACACAACCCGAATTTTCTCCAAAAGGGACAGAGGATTTCGAAAATCCCCTTGAATAATATAGGCTGAAATTCGAAAATTGCAAGACTGAAATCACACCAAATTTTTGAACACTGCAGTCCTATTTATAGATAATTTCTAGACTGTATTAAGTTATAATTATATCAAGACTCTAACTCCTTAAAGCCCACAATCTATAACTTAAGCCCAACAAGCCAAGCCTGTTGTTATAGAAATTAATATAAAATTCATCGTGACTCCGATTGATAAACTGATTTCACCAATGTGCACAAAAACCATTTCTGCATCTTTAAGAGTCAAGATAATTTTTCTGAATCCGAATTCAGTGATTTCCAAAAATGTCCATCCCTATGTCATTTTAGGAAATTCCACTCCCTTTAGTTAAGAAGTCCAACTTCTCTTTCATTAAATTTAACTCTTTAAATTTAACTATCTCTACGGGGTTTTAGTAATCCATTACTTGTGTAACCCTCAATGGTTCAGGAATACAGCTAGCCATAGGCTCACAACTCCTTGTTACTCGGAACAACAATTTTCGACTTACCCATCGAATTATGGTAAGAGCGCCTAGCAACATCGCACCATGATTCCCTAGGTATTACTGATAGTGTCTGCAAGAACCAATAGATTTTGGTTAGCGTACAGTACGGTCCCTTCATCCATATATCCCGATCGAATCAACAACCATTGGTATATCGAGAGTCGTTCGAGATTCGATAACTATTCATTACGTCTTGGAGATAAAATAGTGACATCGCATGTGTTACTAGGAAAACTCATTAACCTAAAACACATCATGTACTCTGGCCAGAGATTCGTCAAACTAATATCTCCTCTGATCGCATAGGATATCCACACTCGCAAGTATGTGGTGAATCCTTGACAACAAAGCATCGACTCCTATATGTGTCGTAACTGTACCCAATCCCGACACCTGATGACCCCAATAGAGTCGGTAAACGAGTCAAAGTACAGTACTAGC
Organism: Henckelia pumila; assembly: GCF_033568475.1. NCBI lineage: Eukaryota > Viridiplantae > Streptophyta > Magnoliopsida > Lamiales > Gesneriaceae > Henckelia > Henckelia pumila. The sequence continues at coordinate 107,364,404 of NC_133122.1, forward strand.
ATATAGAGTCTCAATGATGTTTCAAGTAATAAGGACTAATGGTGTACAACCAAAACCGCGGACTTTATCCACTCGATAAGTGATAACCACTTGGAAAGTCCGAATAGGGTAGTTCGATCATTCATCATATGAATATCCATTTGCATGCTTTGAACATCTCTATGTTCCATACCAATGAAACGTGGTACTCGGCATCACAAATGCTAGTCTCAATCTCGAGCGATCCTTATCCTTATTTGCGGATGACTCAATTGACTAGGAACAGTTTAGAATATACAGTGACTATAAGATGTGTTTCATGATAGCCATCCCCATGTGCTACCACATCTTACATACACTATAGTATATTCAAGGTCTTTATCAAAACAACAATAGTATATCATAATATAACAATATGAAGAAAGATAAAGTCAATGCCATTATAAAAGTGTAAATTATATTAAACAAAAGATTGTTTTACATAGAGTCATAAAAGCCCTTAGCCACAAGTTGGCTAACCGGGCACCCACTCTTTCACTAGCAACACGTCTAAAGGAATAAATGACAATCTATACTTCTTAGCGAAACGTGCTGAGACTAAAGAATGCGATGGACCGATATCAATTAAAACATATGAAGGAAAACCACATAGACTACAGATACCTGCTATCATCCGATCACTGTCAGCCTCTGCCTGCTCCTGGTTAAGCATAAAAACCTGACCCTGGGCACGTGGCCTCAAAGAAGAATGACCCTGAGAAGGAGTCTGAGTAGGCTGTCTCTGAGATTGCTGCGGATGCTGGCGCTGCAGCAAAAACTGCTGCTGGAAAGGTGGCTGCTGGTACTGAGGTGGCTGAATGGATGCCTGAGAACCTCCGGAACCACTCGCTGCCCCAATCAGCATAGGACAATCTCTCTTCATGTGACCATCCTGGCCACACTGGAAACATGCAGTGGTCGATCGACCACACTGTCCTAGCGGATGCCTGCGTCGGCACTAAGTACACCGGTTCGTTCTCTGTCCACCAAAACGATGCACTCCACCAGATCCAGAGGAAGAAGAAGAAGTACCTCCTGGCTTTTTAAAGGACTGTCCTCTCGGACCCAAAGGACTAGAGCTCGCTGGCCTGGAAGAAGAGTAAAGTCCCCTGTTCCTCCGAATACTGTCCTCGGCCTGGCGACAACGGTCCACCAAATCTTCGTAAGTCCCATCGCCGCCCACAGCAACCATGCGATGAATGTCAGGATTCAAACCCTGAAGGAAATGATCAAACTTCGCCATAGAACTATCAGCAATATGAGGACAAAAGGGTAGCAGATCAAAGAACTTCTGCTGGTACTCCTCGATCGTCATCGTTCCCTGTCGCAAACTCAACAACTCACTGGCTTTCGCCTGACGAAGAGCTGAGGGAAAATAAAATCCCTGATAGGCAGTACGAAACTCAACCCAAGTAGCTGCACCTCTAGCTGCTATGAACGGTGCGGAAGTAGATCTCCACCACTTCCTCGCTCTGCCCTCAAGCATAAAGGCAAGAATCTCCATCCTATCCTCAGCCGTGCAACGGAACTCCTGGAAGCACTGCTCCATCCTCTCCATCCAATCCTCCGCCTCTTCAGCTGTCTCAACACCCGTCAAAGGCTTTGGGATAACTTCCTTAAACCTACGCATGCTCACTCGCCTGTGCTCCTCGGGCTGTCCCCGACGTCTACGATCTTTTGGATCGCCCCAACGACCGCCGTTTATGCTACCATGACTCTCATCGTAATCTGCCATCTGTTACATAAGAACAGATAATTACTTAATCCGCTTTACGATATTCCCAGTGCAATGCGTCGCTCTGATACCAAAAATGTAGTGACCCAACCCGGATCCACTAACTAATCAGAGTTATAGAAAAAGCGCACGCAATAAAAGCCTAAAGCGTAAAGAGCGGATAATTAAAATACAACAAATTTAATCGGCAGAATACAACCCACGTTATCACAATTGTATAAATACTGTTATACAACCAAATCAAAGGTTCAGGGTAAATAAATCCCTACCCTCTACAACCTCTCACTCCCCAAGCTCCATCCTGCTGAGAGCCGCCTGGACCGTCCAGCCTCAAACCTGCCCCGTCACAAGGTACACAATACCTAAACACAGGGGCGTGAGCTAGAACGCTCAATACGAAGCAATGATATAAATACAAATATGCGCACACAGATGATTTAAAACTCAAGTGAAAACACTTGCTCATGGCGCCGAGAATATACAGCATTGGCTAGAGAGCTACTCCGTGGGGTACTCGTATACTCCCTATCAGGGCTGAGCCAACCCCATCCTGACCCGAATCCAAGACAGGATACAAGTCCCATATGGAAACTTTCATACCTGACTCGAGTCCAAAATGAGATCATCGTTCCCTATGGAGACTGTCAATGACTCACATCTCTCCGGATGCAGTCTAACGTAAAATCATGTATGTGCTAAGGCGGTAAAACATGCTAAAACATGATAAAACATATTGCACATACTCATGCAACATATAAGCAAATATATCATGCCGGCTATCTCGGTCAGTACTTACGTACCTCTAACACTGCTGGTCAAACCTAGCTCTGCTGGTCTAGACTCCAAGCCTACTAGTCCAGTCTACTAGCTACTACAATGCAAATATCCATGCATCAACAATTAAGCTCTAAAATCCTTAACTAAGCTATTGCATACTCCTAAATATTTTTAGGATGTCAAAGTTATACCTGCGTCCGTCATTAGCCCTTTGCTGACGATAGCCTCAAAACTAGGTCGTAGCTCCGCCTTGACGCCTGGATCACTAAGCCACTTCCGGATTCCTCATAGGATGCCTAGATCTCCCTAGATCTGAGTTATATGGCTTAGGAATCGAGAGAGAAGAGAGGAAATTGGTGTGAGCAAATGAATTCTTGTTGGAAAACAGGGCTCTCAGATCAATCACGATTGATACCCGGTGCAGCGGAAGTTTAAAAATTTTATCATGGAACAATTCCATGGTGTGGGTATCAACCATTCAACGATTAAATTATTGTGTGTGTAAAATTCAAATAACAATTAATTAAATTTTACCTTCAATCTCGAATCGAGATTAATGGACACCACACAGATTTCTCTGCGCTTCTTGTATCTCCCAGGAACTGATGAACTCCTTCAATCAGGTCCACGAATGGGGTTTAAATCCCTCTGATAGATTGCACTAGAAAATCTATCAGAAGTTTTCTGCGAAGAGATTAAACGAATCTGATTCGTTATTCCTGGCTGCAATTCAAAAATCACAGACCGGAATTTCTCTGACAGAGCAAGGAGGGTTCGGCCGATTTAATTATGAGAGAGGCTAGGGTTCGAAATTTTTCTCTCAAAATAATGACCTGTTGTATCTAATTTCTGTACTGCAATAACTTATTTATAATGCAGGCCACTAACAGCTTAGGGCCCATTAGTCATAAGTTGAGGCCCGACAAGCAAAGCCCACACGTTCAGAAATTAATATAAAATTCATCGTGACTCCGATTGATGAACCGATTTCACCAATGTGCACAGAAACCATTTCTGCACATTTTAAAGTCAAGATAAATTTTCCTGAATCCGAATTCAGTGGTTTCCAAAAATGTCCATCCCTATGTCATTTTAGGAAATCCTACTCCCTTACTCTTATTTAAGAAGTCCAACTTCTTTATTCATTAAATTTAACTCTTTAAATTTAACTATCTCAACGGGGATTAAAACTCCATTACACTGTGTGACCCTCAATGGTTCAGGGATACAGCTAGCCGTGGGCTCACAACTCCTTGTGACTCGGAACAACAATTTCCGACTTGCCCAACGAATCATGGTAAAGCGCCTAGCAACATCGCCCCATGATTCCCTAGGTATCACTGATAGTGCCTACAAGAACCAGTAGATTTTGGTTAGCGTACAGTACGGTCCCTTCATCCATATATCCCGATCGAATCAACAACCATTGGTATATCGAGAGTCGCTCAAGATTCGATAACTATGCAATGCATCTTGAAGATCAAATTAGTGACATCGCATGTGCTACTAAGAAACCATTTCTTAAATCACATCAAGTACTCTGGCCAGAGATTTGTCACACTAATATCTCCTCAGATCGCATAGGATATCCACACTCGCAAGTATGTGGTGAATCCTTGACAACAATGCATTGACTCCTATATGTGTCGTAACTGTACCCAATCTCGACACCTGATGACCCCCATAGAGTCGGTAAACGAGTCAAAGCACAGCACTAGCATATAGAGTCTCCATGATGTTTCAAGTCGTAAGGACTAATGGTGTACAACCAAAACCGCGGACTTTATCCACTCGATAAGTGATAACCACTTGGAAAGTCCGGATAGGGTAGTTCGATTATTCATCCTATGAATATCCATTTGCATGCTTCGAACATCTCCATGTTCCCTACCAATGAAACGTGGTACTCCGCATCGCAAATGCTAGTCTCAAACTCGAGCGATCCTTATCCTTATTATCGGACGGCTCAATCGACTAGGAACGGTTTTTAGAATATACAGTGACTATAAGATGTATTTCATGATAGACATCTCCATGTTCTACCACATCTTACATACACTATAGTATATTCAAGGTCTTTATCAAAACAACAATAGTATATCACAGTATAACAATATGAAGTAATATAAAGTCATTGCCATAAAAGTGTAAATAATATTAAACAAAAGATTGTTTATACAAAGAGTCATCAAAGCCCATAGCCACACAGTTGGCTCACTGGGCACCCACTCTTACAATTCTCGGACCCTCTATTTATAGGCAATGTTCGGGCCGTCCGAACTCGGCTTCGGGCCCTCCGAACTGGTTCGGATCCTCCGATCATGACTTCGGATCATCCGAACATGATCGGACCGTCCGATCCTTACTTCGGGTCTTCCGAAGTCTCATCAGTGATGTCATCCATGACGTCACCTTGCTGACGTAGTTGATGACGTAAGCCCTAACCCTGTTCGGGTCCTCCGATCCCACCGACGGAGCCTCCGATCCTCTTCGGATCCTCCGAACTCCAGTTCGGATCGCCCGAACCTCTCGAGCCATGCCCACCATGTTCGAGTATCCTGGATCTGTTTTTGAAGTCCGTTATCCCATCAGGAACTTACATAATCATGTTTTACTTAATCTAACCATGATTACGTGATTAATTACTCATTAATCACTAATTAGAAATGCGGGTTACTACATCGAGTGGAGAAGTCCTAGTTTATGGTTGTACACCATTAGTCCTTATGACCCAGGACAACATGGAGACTCTATATGCTAGTGCTTCACTTTAACTTGTTTACCGACTCATCTAGGGTCATCAGGTGGCAATGTTGGGTGTTGTGACGAAACATATAGGAGTCAATGCATTGTAGTCGGGGATTCACCGCTTACCTACGAGTATGGATATCCTATGTAATCTCATGCATACGTAGCTTGAAATCTCTGATCAGAGTAGGTGGTAATTAAGAAAGGGGTTTCTTGAATTACACCTTCGATACAACTACGGCATGAAACATAGTTATCGATTCAATGACAACTCTCGATAAACCAATATTTGTCGAATCGATCGGGATATATGAGTTGAAGGAACCGTACTGTACGCTAACCATAATTGATTGGTTCTTGCAGGCACTATCATTTGATACTAGGGAGTCATGTAAGCGATGCTGCTAGACGTTTCACATGACTGGTTGGGTACTATCAGACTTGAGTTTTCTAACGTTCTTATTATCAAAGAGTTGATCAATAAGAATGGAGTTATATAGGGTATGCTCATATAAGGGACTTGTTGATCCCGAATCACATGGAGATATGAACCCACTGCTAGTTGTATCAATGAACCATTGAGGATCACACAAGTACTAGCTTTCTAGATCCCGTTGAGATTAAAATTAGTTCAATGTGTTGAACAACTTATAAAGGAGTTTATAAGTAAAATAAATTAGAAGTTTGACTTCTAAATTGGAGAATGAATGGAAAAGTAACTTTTAATTTATGAATGTGTTCCAAGATTAAAAGTTGACTTAAAATAATTAGTTTGTAAAAATGTTGATTTTCTAAACTATTATTTTGAACTTAATTAATTAATTCAAGAGTTGAATTGATTTAACACTAGTAGAATTTGCAATGTACAAATAATAAAATTAATTCAAGTGTTGAATTAATTAAATAATATTGAGTCTTGTAGAGCTCAAAATTAATATAGTGTTGAATAATTATATACTAGTGGACTTGAATGAGTTCAAGTTAGATTTAATTAATTATTTAAACTTAATTGAGATTATGTTTAATGTTTAATTAAATAAGTTCAAAAATATTTATATATATTATATATTTTCGAAATATATATATATATATATTCATGTTATATATATGTGTGTGATGGAATTTGAAGGGTTGGAAGAAAGGTTGCAATTTTCCATTCAAGTATTGCACTTTTCCATGCATGGTTTAATTGTATCCATTTAATCCTTGACCATTAATATACTATTATGAATAATATACACACATATTCATTCCATTTCTAGAGGAGAAGTGGCCGAACACTTCTTGACAATATTCTTCAAGTTTTCTTTCAATTTTTGAGGAAGAAGAAATGGAAAATCTCAATGCAAAATTTTCTAAATATTCTAGTGCATATTTAGAGAGGATCTAGATCGTCTAGTCGTGGACCTAATTAGAAGGCTTGAAGTGTTGAATCCATTTTGAGCAATGTGTGTTCTTGGAAGATTTTAGATAGTGTCTACCACTTCAAGAGCCTAGTTGTTTATCAAATTGTTTGGAGCCATAAATCAATCTTTGAGATTGATAGGTAAAACTTTTAAACACCCTGTGGTTGTTTGATTTTTGAATGCTACACAAGTGCTCGGATCTCTTTTAATTTGTTAAAAATTTTAAAATATCCGCTGCGTTTCTGGGCACGAGTTAACCGATTGCCAACAGTGGTATCAGAGCCTAGGTTATTCTTTTGTGTAGCATTTGTTTGATATTATGTTGAGGTCAATTTCTAAACGAATGAGAAAATCAAGATCTATCAATTTGGGGCTGTTTTTGGAAAAATCTTTTTATAAAATGTTGCTGCCCATTTCGGGCAGAAGGGACAGCCCACTTTTAATAAAAAAAAAAAATTGGGTTGGCCGGAATCCGGCAACGACTATGACGACTTTGGTTTCCAAAAGGTTTTTTGTGATATCTAAGTGTCATAAGCCCTAAGTTGTTGAGATTGTAAAAGTTGATATTTTTATGAAAAATTGAAATTTTAAAAATTGTGTATTTTCTCATAAAATAAATAATTAAAGTGGAATTTGATTATTTATAGTAAATGGTGATTTACAAAAAATTCGATTATAAATAAATTAATTAGAAAGTAAACAAAGGTGTTTGTTTATTTTGTTAATTTAATTTATAATTGTGGTGGTTAGTGATTGTACCAAGATATATAATATTTGATCAATTTATTATTGAGATAATTAATTGATGATGTATGATATGTGATATTATGCATGAAGGATGATCAAAAGCCCAAGACCAATTTTCTAGGTGTATGCTAGGATATTTTGTGTTGAATGGTTGTAATAATTATCAAATTATAAAGTGGGCTTGGTTTATGGCCCGTTCCCACCCCATGAGATGTATCCCTATTTTCCATGGATATTTTAATGTAAAATAGTTGATAGTGGAAGTTCAAGATTGGAAGATGGTGGGCCATGATGAATTATGAAGATCCAAGACATGTAAATATTGGAAGCATATGTAATTGTTGCATTTGCATCCCATGCATTCCCTAGGATTGGACCTAGGCCCATGTTTGGCTCACACGGGCTGAATAGTTTTGGGGCGATTGATCATCTTGTTAATTTACAGTTTATAATATATGCATGATATATTATAAATAATGAGTATGTGCGTTATTATTTTATAATAACAAAGTTGCATGAATCTGGCAAACATACGATCAAACATGGCGTGTTTTTAAAAACTATTGATGAGACATTTTCAAAATTAAAAACCCTTATTTTGAATTAGATTCAAAATTTATATCAAGCCCGAAAAGGGGAATTATAAATTTGTTTATAATTTCCATGTCTTCCATCGACAATGGGTGCATGATGAACGCTACCTGTATTCAATGATCGGCTCATATTATTGGGGGTGCTTGGATGTCGGAAAGCTGTGACATCCATTGACATAGTGATGTGAACTACGTGGAACTCCCATGACTTCAGCTCATATTATTGGGGGAACTCATGGCGACCGTCCATTAAGGTTCGATATCGATGGGTAAGGCTTGACACGTAAAGATGAACGACGTCATATTATTGGGTCCTAATCAAGCGTGAGACAAAAGTTTACGTAAGGGTTGCATGAAGATGCAATTGGAAACTACCTTTTAGGAATTGTGATTGGCTGATATTATTCGGGATCATGATTGACTAATTGGACATTATGAACCTACTGAGGAAAGGAGTTTCCCATTTTCACTAGATGGTAGTGAAAATGTCAAAACAGTGGGAGTAAAAATTTATAAAGTTAAAGTCTATGTTTATATCTTATTAAATATTTTAAAATAGTCATTGAAATTTATCTGTTATTATTTTTCAGTACAAAGTTTTTGACAATGTCATTAATTCGCAATCCGTTATCTGCAATACTCGACAAACATTTACTGTGTAGTAGCCCGTAACCAAAATCAGTGATTAAGGAATTAATCATAATTACTTGAGAAGGGTTCGGAAGCTCCGAAGACAGGATCGGAAGCTCCGAACAGGATCGGAAGCTCCGATGGTATTACGTCAGGCATGACGTGTGGTTGGATCGGAAGCTCGATCAGGATCGGAAGCTCCGATCACCCCTATACGAAGTCAACAAGTAATATTTTGATACATGGCAGATCAGGATCTTCGGAAGCTCCGATGGCAAGATCGGATGTTCCGATCGAGGTTCGGAGGCTCCGATCATTGTCTATAAATAGAAGGCCGAGAATTCATTTTCAATTGCCAATTCCGGATTTCCTCTCTATTCTAGTCATATCCGAGTTTTTCTAGCCTTCCTAGGCTTGACCCGGGAGTCGTCGAGGCATTCGGAAGTCATAACAGAGTTGTGCCCAAGTTCTGGAGGCATCGACATCAAAGGGCTAACGACGGACGAAGGTATAGCTTTTGCTTCCTATAAATATTTAGGAGTATGCAATAGCTTAGTTAAGGCTTTTAGAGCACTTTAATGATAGTAGTATCATTTGGCAATGTAGAGCAGACTATAGGCGTGGACCTAGAGTTGGTAGAGCTTGCACTGATTTGAGGTACGGAAGTATTGTTCGAGATATCCTGACTGAGTATGCATGTATTATGTGACTGCATGGTTTATATGTCATTGATTTATGCTGCATTCATTTGCATATTGCGCTATCTCCTTCGAGATGTCTTTTAGTAGGGTTTTTCCCTATCCTGTTAGTGGTTGGACTTCCATCGATTTGGGTCCGGCATATCCACTGGTATTATGGTATGGGAGCCACCTTCTGAAGCGATGGCACAACATGCTACATACCAGGGCCCGGTCTTTCTTTGTTATCTGATCCTTGACCTCGAATTTATAGGGAGTTCACTTTGCATGCATGTATACTAATACTCTCGTACTGAGCGTTTTATTCTCACGTCTCGTACTATGTGTTTCTGGACACCCTATTCCATGGGGCAGGTTTGCGATTGGACGAGGCGGGTGGATCCAAGAGGGGCTAGGCAGTGGTTGGCCAGCTGGAGCTTCTTCTAGGTTTCATTTCTGTTGTTTTGGGTTGATACAGCTATTCGATTTGGTTGTATAATATTTGGATAAATTAATGATTCCTTTCCTGGGGATTGTTTTTTTTTATGGTTTCCGCAAGTTTATTCTGATATCTGTTTAATTAAGTTAATTGTATGCCTATGTTTTGTTTAGTAGGTGATCCAGGTAAGGGTCACTACATTTATGGTATCAGAGCATGCAAAATTATTCTTGGGATTTAGTCTCATCATGAGGTATTTTTGTAGATGGTAAACTACGATGATGAGAGTAGCCACAGAAGTGGAGGCGGTCGTTGGGGCGATGCCGACCGAGAGCGTCGTCGAGAACGGCGTCATCGTCATCATGACGAAGAGCGTTTCACTGTGCGTCGATTCTTAGCTATGGGTCCTAAGCCCTTAGTTTGAGGTGAGCCTCCGGAGGAAGCTGAGAACTGGTTGGAATGCATGGAGACGACCTTTCAGACATTGCACTGCACCGAGGATCAGAAGATGGAGACACTGGGCTATCTTCTAGAGGGACGTACCCGCAGGTGGTGGAGGATTACTTCTGCACCTTTGGTTTCGGATATAGGAGTGGCCACCTGGGCTGAGTTTCGTACAACTTTCTATAAGATGTATTTCCCTCCTGCTCTCCAACAGGCAAAGGCAGGTGAGCTTCTGAGTCTGCGTCAGGGAGCCATGAGTATCGAGGAGTATCAGAAGAAGTTTCTCGATCTGTTATCTTATTGTCCGAAGATTGCTGACAGCTCCCATATGAAGTATAACATGTTCCTTCAGGGCCTTAACCCTGAGATCCATGACCGTGTGGCGGTTGGCGACGACATGTCCTACGAGGGTTTGGTGAGCCGTTGTCACCAGGCGGAGGACAGCATTCGGCGAAACAGGTCTTTCTCTCAGTCGAGACCTGATAGTTCTTTGGGTCCCCGTGCCCAATCTTTCAAGAAGTCTGAATCTACTGCTTCTTCCTCTGGCTCTGCTGGTGTTGTCCGTTTCGGTAGGAAGGACAAGTGTGATCACTGTGGGAAGAACCATCCATCCGACAAGTGTCGTAGAGCTTCTGGAGCTTGTTTTTGTTGCGACGAGGTGGGTCATATCCGGAGGGATTGTCCACTATCTGAGGAAGGCGGTTCTGGTTCTTGTTCAGGATCTGGTTCTCATGCCACCGTTCAGCAGAGGTCGCAGGGACAGCCTGCTGGGAGTTCTCATTTGAGGCCACTAGCTTCTGGCCAGGTGTTTGCCTTGAGGCATGATCAGGCAGTGGAGGAGAATGAGAAAGTCATCGCAGGTACATTTCTGCTTTATGGTATACCTGCTCTTGTACTTATTGACACTGGTGCATCTCATTCCTTCATTTCTGCACGTTTTGTTAAGAGGCATAAGTTACCATGCATTGCACTAGACGTAATGATGTATGTTTCTACTCCGACGGGACAATCTGTAAGAGTGGGTGCCCAGTGAGCCAACTGTGTGGCTATGGGCTTTGATGACTCTTTGTATAAACAATCTTTTGTTTAATATTATTTACACTTTTATGGCAATGACTTTATATTACTTCATATTGTTATATTGTGATATACTATTGTTGTTTTGATAAAGACCTTGAATATACTATAGTGTATGTAAGATGTGGTAGAACATGGAGATGTCTATCGTGAAATACATCTTATAGTCACTGTATATTCTAAAACCGTTCCTAGTCGATTGAGCCGTCCGATAATAAGGATAAGGATCGCTCGAGTTTGAGACTAGCATTTGCGATGCGGAGTACCACGTTTCATTGGTAGGGAACATGGAGATGTTCGAAGCATGCAAATGGATATTCATAGGATGAATAATCGAACTACCTATCCGGACTTTCCAAGTGGTTATCACTTATCGAGTGGATAAAGTCCGCGGTTTTGGTTGTACACCATTAGTCCTTACGACTTGAAACATCATGGAGACTCTATATGCTAGTACTGTGCTTTGACTCGTTTACCGACTCTGAGGGGGTCATCAGGTGTCGAGATTGGGTACAGTTACGACACATATAGGAGTCGATGCATTGTTGTCAAGGATTCACCACATACTTGCGAGTGTGGATATCCTATGCGATCTGAGGAGATATTAGTGTGACAAATCTCTGGCCAGAGTACTTGATGTGATTTAAGAAATGGTTTCTTAGTAGCACATGCGATGTCACTAATTTGATCTTCAAGATGTATTGCATAGTTATCGAATCTTGAGCGACTCTCGATATACCAATGGTTGTTGATTCGATCGGGATATATGGATGAAGGGACCGTACTGTACGCTAACCAAAATCTACTGGTTCTTGTAGGCACTATCAGTGATACCTAGGGAATCATGGGGCGATGTTGCTAGGCGCTTTACCATGATTCGTTGGGCAAGTCGGAAAGTGTTGTTCCGAGTCACAAGGAGTTGTGAGCCCACGGCTAGCTGTATCCCTGAACCATTGAGGGTCACACAGTGTAATGGAGTTTTAATCCCCGTTGAGATAGTTAAATTTAAAGAGTTAAATTTAATGAACTAAGGAGTTGGACTTCTTAAATAAGAGTAAGGGAGTAGGATTTCCTAAAATGACATAGGGATGGACATTTTTGGAAACCACTGAATTCGGATTCAGGAAAATTTATTTTGACTTTAAAACGTGCAGAAATGGTTTCTGTGCACATTGGTGAAATCGTTTCATCAATCGGAGTCACGATGAATTTTATATTAATTTCTGAACGAGCGGGCTTTGCTTGTCAGGCCCCAGCTTATGATTAATGGGCCCTAAGGTGTTAGTGGCCTGCATTATAAATAAGTTATTTCAGTACAGAAATTACACACAACAGGTCATAATTTTGAGACAGAGAAAATTTTCGAACCCTAGCTCTCTCTCTCTGTTCGGCCGACCCCTCCCCCTCTGCCCGAGATTTTCCGGTCTGTGATTTTGAATTGCAGTCTGGAATAGCGAATCAGATTCGTTTATTCTCTTCGCAGAAAACTTCTGATAGATTTTCTAGTGCAATCTATCAGAGGGATTAAACCTCTGTTCGTGGACCTGATTGAAGGAGTTCATCGGTTCCAGGGAGAGACAACAAGAGCAGATCAAATCTTTTGGTGTCCAGTAATCTCGTTGCAAGATTGAAGGTAAAATTTAATAATTGTTATTTGAATTTTACACACACAATAATTTAATCGTTGAATGGTTGATACCCACACCATGGAATTGTTCCATGATAAAATTTTTAAACTTCCGCTGCACCGGGTATCAATCGTGATTGATCTGACCGCCAGTTTTCCAACAGTGGTATCAGAGCCAGGTTGCTCAGATCAAACGATTAAATTAATCAATTGTACAAAATTTTTGAGTCTCGGTTTTTGAAACAAAATAAATATTTTTAAATAAAAAAAAAAATTTTTTCGGGGCAAAACCCGGGCAGCGATTGGATCGCTGCCCGGTAGGGCAGCAATTGTTGCTGCCCCGGGCGGCGCACGGCGCCGCCCTAAGGGGGGCGCACGGCGCCGCCCAAGGCGGCGACCGTCGCCGCCCAGGGCGGCGCACGGCGCCGCCCAGGGCAGCGCTGTGCGCTGCCCAGCGCAGCGCTGGGCGCTGCGCAGGGCAGCGCTCGGGGCTGCCCAGGGGCGGCGCTCGGCGCCGCCCAGGGCAGCGCCAGGCGCTGCCCTAAGGGGGCAGCCGGTCTGCCCCCGGCCCGCGCCCCGGGTGCGGGCCGGCCCGGGAGTGTCCCGGGCGGCCCGCGGGAAAAATTATATTTTTATTTAAAAAAAAAAATTAATTTTAATATTTAAAATTTTATTTTTGGTCCGGTCAAAAATTGTTTTTGATTGGTTCACGAGATTTCGGATCGAATTGTTCGAGTCCGTAAATTTTAAAATTGATTTTGGATAAATTTGAATTTTTGGAAAATTTTAATATTTTATCCGTAAATTGAATTTTGAAATCAATTATTTTGGTACAATTGATGATAAGATATGATCTTATGATATATTAAGTAAAATATGATTTTATTTGTAAAATTGGATTTTATAGATAAAATATGATTTTATTTGATATAGAGATAAAATATGATTTTATATGTGAAATGAGATTTTATATATAAAATATGATTTTATCTCGTTTAAATTTGAATTGCCACAGCATGTTATCCAATAAATTAATTTTGAATTAAATGTTATTGGATAAGGATGATCGATTGCCATGACCAATTTTGTAGGTGTATGTTAGGAATTTACATTTTGTCTTTATTATTGTTGGTTTTATTAATGGGCCTGGTTTATGGCCCGATATGAATGTCATAATGTAATAAAAGTGGGCTTGGTTTATAGCCCGTTCCCACCCCCTAAAAATGTATCCCCTACTTGTCATTGTTATTTATTGTAAATACATTAGATTTAGTGGGAGATCAAGATTTGAAGATGGTGGGCCCAGCAGACAATGAAGACTGAAGAAATGTAAATTGGAAGCATATGTAATAGGATTGCATTTGCATACTGCATATTACCTAGGATTGGACTAAGACCCGTGATTGGCAACCACGGGTCAATTAGAAATGGAATCGATCATCCTATATAATATGTGATATTATGATTGTATGCATGTTTAGACATAAATTGCGTGAATCCGGCAATGCATGCAATAAATTAAATATGATGAGACAAATATTTTTATAAATAAAATCCCTCATTTTAAATATGATTTAAAATTTATATCAAGATAAATAAAGGAAATTTAAATATTGTTTAAATGTTCCTACCTTCCATCAACGGTCAATGTATGTGATGCTACCCGCGGATACGGTCCGGCTCATATTATTGGGGGGCCCGTCCGTCGGAAAGCTGTACATTGGATCGACAAATGTTGTAAGTTGGGTGGAACTCCCATGGGATCGGCTCATATTATTGGGGGATCCACATGGCGACCGTCCATCACAACTTAATATTGATGGGTCATCTTGACATGTCACTTTAAACGGCGTCATATTATTGGGCCCTTATTGGACATGAGGTAAACACATGGGGGTTGCTTTGGAAGCAATTGGGCTCTACCTTTTGAGAATTATGGTTGGCTGATATTATTCGGGACCATAAGTTTGTCAATTGGACTCCATGTTCTCACTAAGGAAAAAGTTTCCCGTTTTCACTAGAGGGTGGTGAAATCGTTAAAATAGTGGGAGTGAGATTCATAAAATTTAATTCGCCTATTTTATGTCTTAGTAAATTGTTAAACAATCATTGATATATGTCTGTTTTCCTTTTCAGTATTTCATACAATGAATTCGCGAAATCCTTTATTCTCGATCCTCGAACAAAACAAGCTGACTGGCGCAAACTATACGGAATGGTTCCGGAAGTTGAAGATTGTCTTAACTTCGGAGAAAATGCTCTACGTGTTAGAGAAAGCACCTCCGAAGGAAGCACCAGCTGACATAAGTCCGGAGGAATTGGCCAAACTTGATGCATGGTGTGACCATGACATCAAGACCAAATGCTATATGCAAGCCTCGATGTCTGATGAACTCCAGAGGCGATTTGAGGACACGGTGAATGCTGCTGACATTCACACGCAACTCAAGGAACTTTTTGGGGCTCAGTCGAGGGCTGAAAGGTTCGCTACTGTTAAGGAGTTGATGACGTGCCGCATGCGTGAAGGGACTTCGGTCCGTGATCATGGGGTACGAGTGATTTGGCTCATACAGAAGTTGGCGACCCTTGATTTGGTGTTGGAGCATGAACTCAATGTGGACTTGCTGCTTCTATCTCTTCCTTCTTCATTTGATGGATTCGTGATAAATTTTAATATGAACAAGATAGAGGCCACCCTTGAAGAGATGGTCAATATGCTCGTTACATATGAATCCACACTTAAGAAGGATAAGCCAGCTTTCTTGGTGGGCTCCTCATCTTCTGCTAAGAAGGGGCCAAGTATGAAGGGCAAGAAACGTTCTGCCCCACCCAAGAAAGTGGAACCCGAGAAGAAGCAAAAGACAAAGGCTTCAAACAATGGAAAATCCAAGGATGTTTGCCATTACTGCAAGAAGCCGGGTCATTGGAAGCGCAACTGCAAGGAGTATCTTGAGCAGTTGGGAACTGCAAAGGGTATGTTCTATATCGAAATAAACATGTCACTTAATACAACTTCTTGGGTATTGGATACCGGATGTGGATCTCACATTTGCAATGATTTGCAGGTGATGACAAGAAGTCGCAGGCTTAGAATGGGTGAGACCCAGCTGAGGCTCGGGAATGGTTCCAGAGTTGAAGCTACGGCCATTGGAGATGTTTGTTTGATTTTGCAGAATGGTTTTAAATTATTATTGAGAGATGTTTTATTTGTGCCAGATTTAATTAAAAACATTATTTCTATTTCTATGCTTGATAGAGATGGTTATTCTTGTAATTTTGTGAATGGGATTTGCAACATTTACAAGAATGAATGTTTAATTGGAAATGGACAACTTGAAAACGATCTATACAATTTAAAACTAAAAGACGTTCCAGTGAATTGTATTGACAAACCGGCTACAACAAACAAAAGGAAAATCGATAGTCAAAACCCGGCAAACCTTTGGCACGCTAGGCTAGGTCATATTTCCTCAAGGAGGATGAACAAGCTAGTGGGAGAGGGCATGTTTGATATGTCTGATATTAACTCTCTACCTACTTGTGAATCCTGCCTAAAAGGAAAAATGACTAAATCTCCTTTTAAGGGGAAACCTGAGCGTAGTCAGAATCTGTTGGATTTGATCCATACAGATGTTTGTGGTCCATTTAGAGTAGGGACTCAACATGGCCACACCTACTTCATTACCTTTACTGATGATTATTCAAGGTATGGGTATTTATATTTAATGAAATATAAGTCTGAAGCATTTGAAAAGTTCAAAGAATTCAAGGCTGAAGTAGAAAACAAGCTAGGTAAAAGTATTAAAGCACTTCGATCGGATCGAGGTGGAGAATACTTGAGTACCGAGTTTTTGGACTATCTGAAAGAGAATGGGATTCTCTCTCAGTGGACTCCTCCTATGACACCACAGCTTAATGGTGTATCGGAGCGTCGTAATCGAACTTTGTTGGACATGGTTCGATCTATGATGAGCTTCACTGAGCTTCCACCTTCGTTTTGGGGCTATGCGCTTGAAACGGCGGTATTGTTGTTGAACAACGTCCACACTAAAGCAGTGGACAAAACACCATACGAGTTATGGAATGGCAAAGCTCCTAAGTATTCGTACTTGAGGATTTGGGGATGTCCTGCTTACGTGAAGCGGACAGTGGGAGATAAGTTGGATAGTCGATCCAGCTTATGTTATTTTGTAGGGTATCCGAAGAATTCAATCGGATATTATTTCTATTATCCTGCTGAAACAAAGGTGTTTGTTTCTAGGAATGCCACCTTCTTGGAGAAGGAATTCTTATTGGATAAGAAAGGCGAGATGATGGAACTCGAAGAAGTTCGAGAAGAACCCGAAATACAAAATAACGATCCTACACCTCAGGAACCATTGCTGGACACGCCTGCACCTAGAAGATCCGAAAGAACTTCTAGACCTCCAGTTCGATATGGTCTTCTTCTTGAAGGGATCAAGATGAACCCAACATTGGATGTGATCCAAGAAACTTCAATGAAGCAATTTCTGATGCGGATTCGAATTTATGGCTTGAAGCTATGCAGTCAGAATTGGATTCGATGCATACAAACCAAGTCTGGTCTTTAGTAGATCCTCCCGACGAAATTGTTCCAATAGGGTGTAAATGGATCTACAAGAGAAAGCTTGGGCCTGATGGTAAGGTATTGACCTACAAGGCGCGATTGGTGGCGAAAGGTTATACTCAAAGGCAAGGAGTTGACTATGATGAAACCTTTTCACCAGTTGCAATGTTCAAGTCCATAAGAATCCTGATTGCCATAGCTGCATGGTATGACTATGAGATATGGCAAATGGATGTGAAGACTGCTTTTCTTAATGGAGACATTAAGGAAGAAATCTATATGAAGCAGCCTGAGGGGTTCACATCCATAGGAAGCGAGCATAAGGTATGCAAGCTTCAGAGATCAATTTATGGTCTAAAACAAGCATCAAGAAGTTGGAACCAGAAATTTGATGAAACAATTAAAGATTTTGGTTTCATCAAGAACCCGGAGGAACCTTGCGTGTACAAGAAAGTAGTTAAGGATGCGGTGACATTCTTAGTACTTTATGTTGATGACATCCTACTCATTGGGAATGATGTAGGGATGTTGCAGTCAACAAAGATATGGTTATCAGGTAGATTTTCGATGAAGGATTTGGGAGAGGCATCCTACATTCTTGGATACAGATCTATAGAGATAGGTCTAAGAGAATGATAGGACTCACTCAATCAACCTACATCGATACCATATTGAAACGGTTTTCAATGGATGGGTCCAAAAGAGGACATCTACCCATGTGTCATGGAGTTTCTCTATCCAAGTCTATGTGTCCCAAGACTGATGAAGAGATAGAGAATATGACACATGTACCATATGCGTCAGCTATAGGAAGTATCATGTATGGGATGATATCTACCAGACCGGATGTAGCATTTGCTCTGAGTGTCACGAGCAGATATCAGTCTAATCCTGGTCAAATGCATTGGAAAGCCGTGAAGGACATTCTTAAGTACTTGCGAAGGACTAAGAATATGTTCATGGTTTATGGAGGACGAGAACTCAAATTGGAAGGCTATACCGACTCTAGCTTCCAAAGTGATGTGGATGACTCGAAGTCAACCTCTGGATTTGTGTTCATGCTCAATGGCGGTGCTGTCTCTTGGAAGAGTTCCAAGCAGGACACCACAGCGGATTCCACCACTGAGGCTGAATACATTGCAGCATCAGCTGCTGCTAAAGAGGCCGTTTGGATGAGGAAGTTCGTCCAAGAGTTGGGCGTCATTCCTGAATTTGTTGTTCCAGTCCCGGTGTACTGTGACAACACGGGTGCCGTTGCTCAAGCAAAGGAACCAAGGTCTCATCAAAGATCCAAACACGTACTGAGGAAATACCACATAATCCGGGAGATTGTGGAAAGAGGGGACATCATTGTCGAACGAGTGGCCTCTGTAGACAATATCGCTGATCCGCTTACTAAGCCCTTGCCAGGACCATTGTTTGACAAACATCGCGAAGCAATGGGTCTACGTAGTATGACTAGTTGGCTATAGGGCAAGTGGGAGATTGTAAGAGTGGGTGCCCAGTGAGCCAACTGTGTGGCTATGGGCTTTGATGACTCTTTGTATAAACAATCTTTTGTTTAATATTATTTACACTTTTATGGCAATGACTTTATATTACTTCATATTGTTATATTGTGATATACTATTGTTGTTTTGATAAAGACCTTGAATATACTATAGTGTATGTAAGATGTGGTAGAACATGGAGATGTCTATCGTGAAATACATCTTATAGTCACTGTATATTCTAAAACCGTTCCTAGTCGATTGAGCCGTCCGATAATAAGGATAAGGATCGCTCGAGTTTGAGACTAGCATTTGCGATGCGGAGTACCACGTTTCATTGGTAGGGAACATGGAGATGTTCGAAGCATGCAAATGGATATTCATAGGATGAATAATCGAACTACCCTATCCGGACTTTCCAAGTGGTTATCACTTATCGAGTGGATAAAGTCCGCGGTTTTGGTTGTACACCATTAGTCCTTACGACTTGAAACATCATGGAGACTCTATATGCTAGTACTGTGCTTTGACTCGTTTACCGACTCTGAGGGGGTCATCAGGTGTTGAGATTGGGTACAGTTACGACACATATAGGAGTCGATGCATTGTTGTCAAGGATTCACCACATACTTGCGAGTGTGGATATCCTATGCGATCTGAGGAGATATTAGTGTGACAAATCTCTGGCCAGAGTACTTGATGTGATTTAAGAAATGGTTTCTTAGTAGCACATGCGATGTCACTAATTTGATCTTCAAGATGTATTGCATAGTTATCGAATCTTGAGCGACTCTCGATATACCAATGGTTGTTGATTCGATCGGGATATATGGATGAAGGGACCGTACTGTACGCTAACCAAAATCTACTGGTTCTTGTAGGCACTATCAGTGATACCTAGGGAATCATGGGGCGATGTTGCTAGGCGCTTTACCATGATTCGTTGGGCAAGTCGGAAAGTGTTGTTCCGAGTCACAAGGAGTTGTGAGCCCACGGCTAGCTGTATCCCTGAACCATTGAGGGTCACACAGTGTAATGGAGTTTTAATCCCCGTTGAGATAGTTAAATTTAAAGAGTTAAATTTAATGAACTAAGGAGTTGGACTTCTTAAATAAGAGTAAGGGAGTAGGATTTCCTAAAATGACATAGGGATGGACATTTTTGGAAACCACTGAATTCGGATTCAGGAAAATTTATTTTGACTTTAAAACGTGCAGAAATGGTTTCTGTGCACATTGGTGAAATCGTTTCATCAATCGGAGTCACGATGAATTTTATATTAATTTCTGAACGAGCGGGCTTTGCTTGTCAGGCCCCAGCTTATGATTAATGGGCCCTAAGGTGTTAGTGGCCTGCATTATAAATAAGTTATTTCAGTACAGAAATTACACACAACAGGTCATAATTTTGAGACAGAGAAAAATTTTCGAACCCTAGCTCTCTCTCTCTGTTCGGCCGACCCCTCCCCCTCTGCCCGAGATTTTCCGGTCTGTGATTTTGAATTGCAGTCTGGAATAGCGAATCAGATTCGTTTATTCTCTTCGCAGAAAACTTCTGATAGATTTTCTAGTGCAATCTATCAGAGGGATTAAACCTCTGTTCGTGGACCTGATTGAAGGAGTTCATCGGTTCCAGGGAGAGACAACAAGAGCAGATCAAATCTGTTGGTGTCCAGTAATCTCGTTGCGAGATTGAAGGTAAAATTTAATAATTGTTATTTGAATTTTACACACACAATAATTTAATCGTTGAATGGTTGATACCCACACCATGGAATTGTTCCATGATAAAATTTTTAAACTTCCGCTGCACCGGGTATCAATCGTGATTGATCTGACCGCCAGTTTTCCAACACAATCTGCTTTGGCTAAGCGTCTAGTGATGGGTTGCCCTTTAGAGTTCGAGGTTAACATTTTGATTGCGAATCTCATGGTCCTGGCGATGGACGACTTTGATTGCATTCTGGGAATAGATATGTTGACTACCTATCGAGCTTCAGTGGACTGCTATCAGAGATTAGTACGCTTTTCATCTGGAAGGGAGTGAGAGCTGGTTTTTCTATGGTGAGGGAGCGCGACCCCCGATGCCTTTGGTATCAGCTTTGAGAGCCTGTCGAGCTCTAGAGTCTGGCGGGGAAGGCTACCTTATCTATGCAGTTGATTTGTCCGCTGAGAGCATTGGGATAGAGAGTATTCCTGTTGTAGATGAATTCCCAGATGTTTTTCCTGATGAGATTCCGGGTTTTCCTCCTGTTAGGGAAGTCGAGTTTGGCATAGAGTTGATGCCGATTACTTCACCTATTTCTCAAGCACCGTATCATCTGGCTCCGTCAGAGATGCATGAGTTGAAGAATCAGCTACAGGATCTTTTGGACAAGGGGTACATTCGTCCTAGTGTATCTCCTTGAGGATCTCCTGTTCTTTTTGTAAAGAAGAAGGATGGGTCTATGCGGTTGTGCATTGACTATCGGCAGCTGAATCGAGTCACTGTGAAGAACAAGTATCCTTTGCCTCGTATTGATGACTTGTTTGATCAGCTGCAGGGCACTTCAGTTTACTCCAAGATTGACTTAAGATCTGGGTATCATCAGTTGAGAGTCCGTGATCAGGACTTAGCCAAGACTGCATTTCGTACTCGCTATGGGCATTACGAGTTTCTAGTAATGTCATTTGGTTTGACTAATGCGCCGGCTATATTCATGGATCTGATGAACCATGTATTCAGGGAGTATTTGGACAAGGTTGTTGAGGTCTTCATTGACGACATCTTGGTGTATTCGCGTAATATGGAAGAGCATGTTTCTCACTTGCGGTTGGTACTGCAGACTCTTCGAGATGAGCAGTTGTACGCCAAGCTGAGCAAGTATGAGTTCTGACCACGTTAATCGTTGTGAATAAATTCAACTAGCAAGCGTCCCAGGTCAAGTAATAATATAGTGGACAAAGGTCCAAGTGTCAAACCCACAGGGACTGTATAAAAATGATTACAAAAATATATTTATTTCTACCTAATCTAGACTAATTAAAAGGATGATTTCAGATTTTAAACTCAAAATAAAAAGTTGCAATTAAAATTAAATTAAATAAAACACTGCTGGAAATTTTAGATTTAAATCAAATTTGGGAAAAGCTCGATCAAGGACTCACGTAGGTACCAGACAATTCATGTAACAAGCAGTCGATCTAAAACATCAGACTTAATCTTAATTTACGGGAATTTTCCTAATTTGTTCGAAGGACTATTTCTAGAACAATGAAAACCTATTCAAATATTGATGAACTAATCTTTCGTAATTCTAATCAAACTTGAATGCATGAATCACTATGAAAATTCAGTGAACACCTAAACCGCATAATGAAATTGAATTCTATTTCTAGTCTGTTTTACACTATGTTGATTATCGAAGTGATCAAAATTGAGACCTCCTCTGTCGACTTGGAATCGATTAACAAGCAAACAAATAACTGGCCAAAAAATTTGTAAGACAAATATAAATTCGATAATTAATAAAATCAAATCAAGTCTAAAAATCTCAAATAAACAAACGAGTTTTCTACATAAATTGTCTGGCTCAATCACGTGGCCTTGATTGAAAAAGAAAAAACTACTCACAATTCATAATTCAAAACCAAGTTTTAATCATGAATTGACAAATAAAATAAAATAAAAGAGAAAAGAAAAAACTCTCAAGCCTGTGCCGTAGCCGCCTCTCGAAATCTCCTCTAAAATTCTGGAACCCTTCTAAAATAATCAATTTAGCTATTTATAGTGTTTGTAAAGCCTTAAAAATTAATTTCCTAGTTGAAATATAATTTTCGGAAAATTCTGGCCCGTCAACACGCGCGCGCGCCATGAAATCCTCGTGCGCGCGCAATTATATAAAACAGTGGCCCAAACTTCATCTCGCGCGAGCGCGGGGTAGAAGCTCGCTCGCGCGCGTTCTTCTCACAATTCTTTGGAATTTCCTCTTGCGCGCGCGCGAGCTAATGCCCTCGCACGCGCGCACTATTTATTTTCTGAAGCGCGAAACACTTGCGCGATTGCGCTTTTTCTAACGCTGAACTCCATGCGCAAATCTCCATTTCCAAAGCGCGATTGCGCTTTATCCAAGCGCCAACAACATTGCTTCATGCGCCAATCTCTTTTCCCATGCGCGTTTGCGCTTCTCTGATGTTTGTTTGCGCCTATTGTTGTGCAAACGCGCAACAACTCTTACCATCAGCGCAACCTTCAACCTGCTCCGAGCAAAGATTTTGAAAAATTCATATCTTGAGTTCTAGCCGTCGGATTGACCTGAAATTTGGACTGCAGCTTCAAAACAACTTAAACTTCACTCTGAACGGTCAAGATCGGATTTGGATTTTTATTAAATTAAATATGATTTTTAGATCAAGGCTGCTCTGTAATTAACTCTTCAAAAATCTATTTTCCTACAAAATTAACCGGAGGAGTGAAATACACACACATGAACTAAAACACATAAAAACACATAAAAACAATATGAATGCACACAAAATTATATATAAAAATGTCACAAACTAATGCATACAAAATGCACTTATCAACACCCCCATACTTAACTCTTTGCTCGTCCTCGAACAAGACATACAAAAACAAAATGCAAACAAAAACATAAGTAAGGACGATTCATAAATGTGCAAAGCCTCCGAGAAGTTCAATCAGAAAACAAAATCACCGACATGCTCTCAACTTTTCATAATACACTTTTGGTTTAACGTAAACGTGTGTGTGTGAAATGTCATT
Source organism: Henckelia pumila (assembly GCF_033568475.1). Taxonomy (NCBI): domain Eukaryota; kingdom Viridiplantae; phylum Streptophyta; class Magnoliopsida; order Lamiales; family Gesneriaceae; genus Henckelia; species Henckelia pumila. Next base: position 107,388,164 of record NC_133122.1, read on the forward strand.
CCAGTTTCATGAAACTTAGACCGAATTCGTCTCAAATCTGCTTAGCGACCTATGACAAATCAGTGCAAGTTTCACTTTTCAAGTGCTCATTCCTTCCAACGACCTTTAGACATACCCACCTCCCTTGAGATAATGAATTACACACCTCCGAATTTTGCACCCGGTATTGCTTTAGCCCCAATAATTACCCGCTGACTTAGCTACAACTGGCTAGGATACGAAAAATCATTCTATTTTTTCTTTCTAATCCCCTCGTCTATAGCCCGGATGGAGCATCAATCCCATTTAACCCGCATACTTATCCTTAAATTTAATCTTTTATAGGATTTTAATCCTTTCAAGGCCCGGATGGAATTGTAAAATTTAATTTTTTTTTTTCTAGGTGCGCCCAAGATCATAAGTGTAAACTAGAGCCTCATCAAAATTCATAGAACACAATCAAGATCCACAAACCACCTATTGCCGTGCAATGGTTAAACAAACAGAAACTTCATCAAATCTTTTGTTACAGTCCACTAGTCTAACATTAGTGCTTAAAAATATTCACGGTTCAACCTATAGTTTCTCATGTCCAGTCAAGAGCAAAATTTTTTTAAAAAAAATAATTTTTTTCAACATAACTTCATCATCATTGGCTATCATGACTCATCCTACCCATGCAATGCAAACAACAACAAAAACACACTATATGCAAACAAAAACGAAACACGACAAATGCAAAACAAACACACAAATGCTATAAACTAGTCTACCCCCCCATACTTATCCAAAGAATTGCCCTCAATGCTTCAGAACAATGAACAGAATGCAAACAAAAACACAATGCAATGAAAAACAAAAACACAAAGAAAACAAAAATAACACTCCCCTGATTTTCGATTCATTCTCTTCCTTCTTGACAGAATCCTTCAGGACGGTATCAGCATTCTAGAGTACAGCAGGCATGACCAACTGGCATGGGAAAGAAACAAAAATCAAATAAAAACAAAACAAAAACCAAAAACAAAAACAAAATAAAACAAAAGCAAAAACACTGGTTTGCCTCCCAGTCAGCGCTAAATTTATAGTCTATAGCCCGACTATACTTCTCTCTTGAGTGGCGAAATTCAAGGTGGTTTATTCACCATATGTGAAAAACTCGAATCCGTCCTGCACTTGCATGCTACATCATTAAAGAACTTGTGCAAGGGATTAATTCCTGCAGACAACTGCACCTGCAGACATTCACCAACATCAGCATAAATTACATCAATAAAATTAACATCAGAGCAAGATTTGACAGTTGGGCTATCAGTAGCCGACTTAAACATTTTAAAAAGAACTCGCTCATCGTTCAATCTCAGAACAAACTCTCTCTTCTCAACATCAACTAGGGCCCTACTAGCAGCAATGAAAAGGATGCCCTAAAATCAGTGGAACCTCACAGTCATCATCCATGTCAAGAATAACAAAATCTACAGGGTATATAAAGTGTTCTATCTTGACTAGAATATTTTCCACTACTCCTCTTGGGTTCTTAATTGATCCATCAGCAAATTTAACAGAATATTTGATGGTTCAATTTTTCTACACCTAATTTTTGAGCAATAGAATATGGCATTAAATTTATACTCGATCCTAGATCACATAGCACATTATCAAAAGATAGACTTCCAATTTGACAGGGTATAGAAAAACTCCCTGGATCATGAAATTTTGTTGGAATTTTCTTATGCAACACCGCCGATCATTCCTCATTCATTATAACCTGCGTAAGATCATTCAATTTTTTCTTATTTTTCAGCAAGTCTTTCAGAAATTTAGCATATCTCGGCATCTGAGCTAATGAATCTACAAAAGGAATGTTAATATGCAGTTTCTTGAAGATTTCAAGAAACTTTTTAAATTGAGAATCAAATAAAAATTGCTTAGCTCTATGGGGAAAAGGTAAAGTAGATATATCAACATGCTCATTAACTTCAAATTTCGAAGTTTTACCATTATTACCTGCCGTGGATGAATTTTTAGCCCGCACATCCTCCTTCTTCTCAGAACTTTTCGGCCCCTCCATGGTCTCTTCTTCCGGTTGCTTCTCAGACTGTTAAAATTTGTTATCTCGTCACTACCATAATTGCATTCACGCCTTTGGGACTGAGCTCAGTGTTGCTCGATAGAGATCCAGCAGGACGATTTGACAATTGGGAAGCAATTTGACCCATCTGACTTTCCAACCTCTGCATCATAGCTTCTTGATTTTGTAAGCGAGCCTCAGTACCCGCCACATATTTCATCATTATTTCCTCGAAACTCGGCTTCTTCTCCTCTTGCTTGGGCTGCCAGTTCTGATTATAATTTTTGTTGTAGGAGTTGTACGGCTGTTGTCCTTGATTTCCTGTAAAGTTAACCGCTTCAACTTCAAACAACTTTTGTTCATCTTGCAGATTCCCTTGAGCTGGTGTTGTTTTCATGAGTGCCACTTGGTGTGTCAGAGTGTCGATCTTTGCATTCAGAGCCATCAAAGCATCGACCTCTAGAACTCCGGCCTTTTTTTCCTTCTTTACATCCGGCCACCCAATGTTACTCTCTGCCATGTTGCCAATGATCTCCCAAGCTTCAGTTGACGTTTTCCTGAATAAACATCCATTGGCTGCAGCATCCAGCATAGATCGAACCGACTGATCGGCTCCGTTGTAGAACGTTTGGGTCTGCTGGCTTTGAGTAAGATTATGCTGAGGACATGTCCTCAACATCTTTTTGAACCTGGTCCATGCCGCATGTAGAGATTCTCCCTCCTTTTGCTTGAATGAGATAATATCTAAGAACAACTTAGCCATCTTCGTAGGAGGGAAGTATTTCTTTAGGAATTCTTGGACAAGCTCCGTCCAAGTAGTAATACAACCAGTCCTGTAGTGGCCCGTATCCATAATTAACGATTATTAAGTATTTAATAGTGTAACTATGTTTGGATTAAGTAAAACATGACTAAGGAAATTCCAGAAGGATTAACGGAGTCCAGAAATGGATCCAGGACACTCGAAAATGGCTTAGAGGGTCCCGAGACTCGAGTGGTATCGGAACCAACGATCCAAGATCGGAGCTTCCGATCTTGGTGAGTTCGGAACCACATCGGAAGCATGGAGATCGGAACGTCCGATCAGGATCGGAGCTTCCGATCGGCTGTCGGTGACAGGTGTGTGGTTGCATGTGGACCGAATTGACACATAGCGAACGGAGCTTCCGATCGGGGGAACGGAGATTCCGATCTGGGTGTTCGGAGCTTCCGATCAGAGAACGGAGCTTCCGATCGTGTCCTATAAATATAAGGTCCGAGGAGCTCATTTCTTGCCAATTCCGAAATTCCTCTCCTTCGCCTGGTGGCTCTATTTTGGGCTTTGGGTACTCTTATTTTATAGTTGGAGTAGGGAAGATATTTTAGTATAGTCAGACAGTGTCTGACATAGTAGCGGAGCAGTGCTTGTATAGTGGAGCAGTGCTCGAGCTGTGGAGCTGCAACAGGGGTGTGCCCCTAGTTGCAGGATAGTCGCCATCAGTGGGCTGACGACAGACGCAGGTATAGCTATAGTCTCCTTAAATTATTTAGGAGTATGCAATAGCTTAGTTAAGGCTTTTAGAGCTTATTGAATGATGCATGGATATTTGCATTGTAGACTTGATGATAGGCTTGGAACCTAGAGTGGGACTACTAGGACTGCCTGTAGTAAGGTACGTAAGTACTGACTGAGATTGCCAGCGGATATGCATGCTTATATGTTGCATTTATGTGTTTGCATGTTATTATTATGCGGCATGTGCATATCATCTTGTGCCTGTACATCTTTCGAGATGAGCTAGTTAGGGTTACTCAGCCCTGTTTGGACGTTTGATATTGAGTATCCTTCGATACTGATATCCAGAGGACTCCGTGGTCCGCGTCCGGGATTTGGGTGTGAGTGGTCGCACACAGTGGTTAGCTACCCCGATGTGACGAGCTCATATCCAGGCGCCAGTCTGAACAGTTTGTATACAGTTACCCCTGATATGGATACCTTGTCATTTGCATGCATCATATTTGTATGTTTATCCGTATTTGCGTATTGAGCTTAGGGCTCACGTTCAGTCTTTTCTGTATATCTGGACACCCTATTCGATGGGGCAGATTTAGGTGCAGGGTTTGAGCACCAGGAGCTTGGAGTAATAAGTGACCTTGAAGACAGCAGGATTAGCTGTAGGTTTTATTTAAAGTTATTCGATTGGGTTGTATGATCGAATCTGTTTAGCCGGTTGTATTTCGCCGGTCTTTTTGTATTTAAGTCTTCCGCAGCGATGTTATTTAATGCATGCTTAATTATGTTCTTATCTCTGATTAGGTAGTGGATCCGGGATGGGTCGCTACAAGTAGGCAGATCATCGAGCCACTCCAAGGCTTCACACTGTAAAGAGAAGGGGAATAACCGCAGTCTCACTGCATCAGAGGTTACCCCATTGAACTTGAATGTGTCACAGATCGACAAGAATCGCTCAAGATGAGCGTAAGGATCCTCAGTACAAGTGCCTCAAACCGTGCTTGAAGTTGGATCATCTGAATAGTGGAGGGTTTAAGCTCAAAGCTGTTCTCCTCAACAGCGGGGCGAACGATGCTGGATCCATAACCTTCAACCGGAGGCCTAATAAGATCCCAAACAGTGCGGTTCTCAACTTCTTCTGCCATCTCTTCCTCAGACTCAGAACTAAGTTCCAAATTAAGATCTCTCTTAGCACAACGAATTTTTCTGAGTGTGCGTTCTATCTCCAAGTCGAGTGGTAGGAGATTTTTGAAAAATCGAGATCGACACATGCACTAGCAAATGAGTACCTGAAAAACACAAGGAAAATAAAAAAAAATCAGAATTTTATTAAATAATAAAAAACAGTCTAATCTCAAGAGTAATAAAAATTCTGATATCACAAACAGTCCCTGGCAACGGCGCCAAAAACTTGACCGCGTTAATCGGTGTGAATAAATTCAACTGGCAAACGTACCAGGTCAAGTAATAATATAGTGGACAAAGGTCCAAGTGTGGAACCAAAGGGACTGTATAAAAATGATTACCAAAATATATTTATTTCTACCTAATCTAGACTAATTAAAAGGATGATTTCGGCTTTTAAACTCAAAATAAAAAGTTGCAATTAAAATTAAATTAAATAAAACACAGTTGGAAATTTTAGATTTAAATCAAATTTGGGAAAAGCTCGATCAAGGACTCACGTAGGTATCAGACAATTCATGTAACAAGCAGTCGATCTAAAACATCAGACTTAATCTTAATTTACGGGAATTTTTCTAATTTGTTCGAAGGACTATTTCTAGAACAATCAAACCTATTTAAATATTGATGAACTAATCTTTCGTAATTCTAATCAAACTTGAATGCATGAATCACTATGAAAATTCAGTGAACACCTAAACCGCATAATGAAATCGAATTCTATTTCTAGTCAGTTTTACACTATGTTGATTATCGAAGTGATCAAAATCGAGACCTCCTCTGTCGACTTGGAATCGATTAACAAACAAACAAATAACTGGCCAAGAAATTTGTAAGACAAATATAAATTCGATAATTAATAAAATCAAATCAAGTCTAAAAATATCAAATAAACAAACGAGTTTTCGACATAAATTGTCTGGCCCAATCACGTGTCCTTGATCGAAAAAGAAAAACTACTCACAATTCATAATTCAAAACCAAGTTTTAATCATGAATTGACAAATAAAATAAAATAAAAGAGAAGAGAAAAAACTCCCAAGCCTGTGCCGTAGCCGCCTCTCGAAATCTCCTCTAAAATTCTGGAACCCTTCTAAAATAATCAATTTAGCTATTTATAGTGTTTGGAAAGCCTTAAAAATTAATTTCCTAGTTGAAATATAATTTTCGGAAAATTCTGGCCCGTCAACATGCGCGCGCGCGCAATTATATAAAACAGTGGCCCAAACTTCCTCTCGCGCGAGCGCGAGGTAGAAGCTCGCTCGCGCGCGTTCTTCTCAAACACTTGCGCTATTTATTTTCTGAAGCGTGAAACACTTGCGCGATTGCGCTATTTCTAACGCTGAACTCCATGCGCAAATCTCCATTTCCAAAGCACGATTGCGCTTCATCCAAGCGCCAACAACATTGCTTCATGCGCTAATCTCTTTTCCCATGCGCGTTTCTGCTTCTCTAATGTTTGTTTGCGCCTATTGTTGTGCAAACGCGCAACAACTCTTACCATCAGCGCAACCTTCAACCTACTCCGAGCGACGATTTTGAAAAATTCATATCTTGAGTTCTAGCCGTCGGATTGACCTGAAATTTGGACTGCAGCTTTAAAACACCTTGAACTTGATTATGAACGATGCAGATTGGATTTGGATCTCTCTAGAATTAAATATGATTTTTAGATCAAGGCTGCTCCGTAATTAACTCTTCAAAAATCCATTTTCCTACAAAATTAACCGGAGGAGTGAAATACACACATGAACTAAAACACATAAAAATACATAAAAACAATATGAATGCACACAAAATTATATATAAAAATGTCACAAACTAATGCATACAAAATGCACTTATCAAGTTCTGGATGGATCGAGTGGTATTTCTTGGACATATCATATCCAGGGAGGGGATTTCTGTTGATCCAAGAAAAATTGAGGCGGTGCTTAATTTGTCGCGTCCGACAACGGTTGCTGAGATCCGTAGTTTTCTGGGTCTAGCAGGTTATTATCGTCGCTTCATTCTGAACTTCTCTCAGCTATCTCGACCTTTAACGCAGCTTACCCGCAAGGGTGTGGATTTAGAGTGGTCCTCTGAGTGTGAGGAGAACTTCTGTGAGCTTCGACGGCGGTTGACTTCTGCGCCGGTGTTGGCATTACCGTCAGGATCTGGAGGGTATGTGGTATACACTGATGCTTCTCTTCAGGGGTTAGGTTGTGTCCTGACTCAGAATGGGCATGTGATCGCATACGCTTCTAGACAACTGAAGCTTCACGAGGACAACTACCCAGTCCATGATTTGGAGTTAGCAGCCATTGTGTTCGCTTTGAAGATCTGGCGTCATTATCTGTATGGCGAGAAATTTGAGATCTTCACCGACCATAAGAGTCTCAAGAATTTGTTCACTCATGCAGAGTTGAACATGAGGTAAAGACGTTGGATGGACTTGCTTAAGGATTATGATTGCGAGATTAAGTACCATCCGGGAGCTGCTAATCTCACTGCTGATGCTTTGAGTCACAAGATGCAACTATCCGCACTTCAGACTTGTTCAATGTCTAGTGCGATCAGTGACTGTTGTACTTCGGGATATACCTTCAAGCATAAGAAAGGTATGCATTGTATCTAGATGTTTGCGATATTATCTGAGCCAGCTTTGTATTCGCGGATTCGAGATGCTCAGATGTCTGATTCAAAGACCCAGCGTTTGGCTCGTCTAGCTAACGAGGGTAGCTCATCTGGATTTCATTATCAGTCAGATGGCTTTCTGTGTTTGTCTGGTAGGCTTGTGATTCCGCAGGATGAAGAGTTGCGAGAGGAGATTTTGTCTCAGGCACATCACACTAAGTTGAGTATTCATCCTGGGAGCAACAAGATGTACAAGGATCTACGTACTCGTTTCTGGTGGAAAGGAATGAAACGCAGTGTTTATCAGTTTGTTTCGAGATGTTTGGTGTGTCAAGAGGTCAAGGCAGAGCACCGACGACCTGGAGGATTGCTTCATAGTCTGCCTATTCCTGAATGGAAATGGGAGTTTATCACAATGGACTTTGGGACCCATTTGCCGTTATCCTCGAGGAACTGTGATGCTATCTGGGTTGTGGTGGACCGACTCACCAAGTCAGCGCATTTCATTGCCTATAGCCAGGAGTACAATGTGGATCGTATGGCTCGGTTGTACATTCAGGAGATCATTCGACTTCATGGAGTGCCTGTGAGCATTGTCAGCGATCGAGACCCCAGGTTTACTTCTAGATTCAGGGGGAGTGTTCAGCGTGCGATGTGTACTACTCTCAGTTTGAGTACTTCCTATCATCCGGAGACTGATGGTCTGTCATAGCGCACTATCCGTACTTTGGAGGATATTCTTAGAGCGTGCGTCATGGATTTTGGTTCAGCTTGGCAGGATCATTTGCCATTGATCGAGTTCGCGTACAACAACACCTATCATACTAGTATTGTGATAGCACCTTTTGAGGCGTTGTACGGGCGACGTTGTCCTACTCCACTCTTCTGGGAAGAAGTGGGGGAGAGACAGGCTGAGGGACCGGAGTTTATCCAGCAGGCGGTAGACATTGTTGATCAGATCAAGAAACGGATTAAGACTGCACAGGATCCTCAGGCCAGCTATGCTAACACCAAGCGTAGGCCTTTGCAGTTCGATGTCGGGGAGAAAGTGTTTCTGAGAGTGTCACCTTTTCACAAGATTCTCAGATTTGGCCTTAAGGGCAAGTTATCTCCCAGGTTTATCGGTCCATTTGAGATCTTGGAGAGCATTGGAGATTTGGCTTATCGACTAGCCTTGCCACCGCATCTTTCCAGTATTCACGACGTGTTCCACGTATCTCTGTTGCGATGGTATGTGGCGGATGAATCTCATATTTTGTAGTGGTCTGAGGTTTAGGTGAGCAAGGATTTGACCTATGTTGAGAAACCTATTCGTATCCTGGATTATAAGGATAAGGTTTTGCGGAACAAAGTCATTCCTTTGGTTTTAGTTCAGTGGCAGCGCCGAGGCACTGAGGAAGCTACTTGGGAGCTTGAGGACAGGATGCTTGAAGACCATCCTGAGTTGTTTTGATTTCATTCTTAAGTTGTATTCTGTTGCAAACTCTGTAAACGTTTGATTTGAATAAAGAATGTTTCTGATTTTTGTATTACATTCAGTACATAAGATCTGATTTTTAGGACGAAATATCTTAAGTGGGGGAGAATGTAGTAGCCTGTAACCAAAATCAGTGATTAAGGAATTAATCATAATTACTTGAGAAGGGTTCGGAAGCTCCGAAGACAGGATCGGAAGCTCTGATGGTATTACGTCAGGCATGACGTGTAGTTGGATCGGAAGCTCCGATCAGGATCGGAAGCTCCAATCACCCCTATCTGAAGTCAACAAGTGATATTTTGACACGTGGCAGATCAGGATCTTCGGAAGCTCCGATGGCACGATCGGACGTTCCGATCGAGGTTCGAACGTTCCGATCCAGGTTCGGAGGCTCCGATTGTTGTCTATAAATAGAAGAACGAGAATTCATTTTCAATTGTCAATTCCGGAGTTGTGGCCTAGTATTGAGGCAATCGACAACAAAGGGCTAACGACGGACGAAGTTATAGCTTTTTCTTCCTATAAATATTTAGGAGTATGCAATAGCTTAGTTAAGGCTTTTAGAGCACTTTAATGATAGTAGTATCATTTGGCAATGTAGATCAGACTATAAGCGTGGACCTAGAGTTGGTAGAGCTTGCACTGATTTAAGGTACGAAAGTACTGTTCGTGATATCCTGACTGAGTATGCATGTATTATGTGACTGCACGGTTTATATGTCATTGATTTATGCTGCATTCAATTGCATACTAAGCTATCTCCTTCGAGATGTCTGTTAGTAGGGTTTTTCCCTATCCTGTTAGTGGTTGGACTTCCATCGATTTGGGTCCGGCATATCCACTGGTATTATGGTATGGGAGCCACCTCCTGAAGCGACGACACAACGTGCTACATACCAGAGCTCGGTCTGTCTCTGTTATTTGATCCTTGACCTCGAGTTTATAGGGAGTTCACTTTGCATGCATGTATACTCATACTCTCGTACTGAGCGTTTTATGCTCACGTCTCGTACTCTGTGTTTCTGGACACCCTATTCCATGGGGCAGGTTTGCGATTGGACGAGGCGGGTGGATCCAAGAGGGGCTAGGCTGTGGTTGGCCAACTGGAGCTTCGTCTAGGTTTTATTTCTGTTGTTTTGGGTTGATACAGCTATTCGATTTGGTTGTATAATATTTGCATAAATTACAAATTCCTTTCCTTGGAATTGTATTTGTTTATGGTTTCCGCAAGTTTATTTTGATATCTGTTTAATTAAGTTAATTGCATGCCTAAGTTCTGTTTAGTAGGTGATCCAAGTAAGGGTCACTACATACTGACCGGTCCAAATTACCTCGATTGGCTAAGAAATCTGAAAATCGTTTTGAACTCGGAGAGGATTTCATATACACTTAATGAGTCGCCCACTGATAAGAATCCGACTGATTGTAGACCTGAGGAGCTACAAACTTACAAGGATTGGTGTGACCATGACTTGAAAGCCAAGTGTTATATGCAGGCTTCTATGAATGATGAGTTTCAACGACGTTTTGAGAGTGAAAAACATGCTGCTGACATTCATTTGCATCTCAAAGAACTCTTTTGTGAACAAACACGTCCGCTTCGACATGCGACTGTCAAGGAGCTAATCACTTTGCGCCTGCGAGATGGGGCTTCGGTCCATGAGCATGGCCTAAAGTTGATTGGGCTCGTGGAGAAACTCGTTAGCATGCATCTTGTGCTACCTACTGAGTTGACCACAGACATATTGCTCTTGTCACTACCTAGCTCATTTGATCCTTTTGTGGTGAATTTCAACATGAACAAGTTAGATCCAACCCTTGAGGAGTTGGTTAACATGCTTGTTACGTTTGAATCCACAATCAAGAAAGAGAAGTCGGTTCTTTATGTGGGATCTTCATCTGGTTCAAAGAATAGACCACGTGGGAAGGGTAAGAAGCTTTCTTTCCATGCTCCCAAAAAGAATGTGCCCTTGAAGAGGCAAGCTCCGAGTCCCGTTGTGGTAGCCACACCAATTAAGGCTAACAAGACTAATGACGTATGTCATCACTGCAAGAAACCTGGACATTGGAAGCGTAATTGCAAGGAATATCTTGACCAGAATGGTTCTGGAAAAGGTATGTTCTACATTGAAGTGAACATTTCACTTAATTCTTCTTCTTGGGTATTGGATACCGGCTGTGGCTCACATATCTGTAATGATTTACAGTTGATGGCAAGAAGTAGGAGACTCAGGGATGGTGAGACCTTCTTGAGGATGGGCAATGGGGCAAGAGTTGCTGCCAAAACTATTGGAGATGTTTACTTATTGTTGGACAATGATTTTAAGTTATGTTTGAGAGATGTTTTATTTGTACCAGATTTGGTGAAAAACATTGTTTCCATTTCTATGCTTGATAAAGATGGATATTCTTGTTTATTTGGCAAAGGTGGTTGCAATATTTACAAGAATGAATGTTTAATTGGAACAGGACAATTGGAAAACGATCTATATAATTTAAAATTGAAAGATATTCCTATGTATAATGTCCAAGAGATATCAACAACATCCAAAAGAAAACAAGATACTCTAAATCCATCACACTTGTGGAATGCTCGATTAGGTCATATATCTTTTAGAAGGATGAACAAGATAGTGGGAGAAGGCATGTTTGATATGTCTGATATTAATTCTCTTACTACTTGTGAACCCTGTCTAAAAGGAAAGATGACCAAAATTCCCTTTAAGGGCCATGTGGAGCGAGCCAAGGGACTGTTGGATTTGATCCATAAAGATATGTGTGGTCCACTTAGCATCACCACTAAGCACGGACATTCTTACTTCATTACCTTTAGCGATGACTTCTCTAGGTATGGGTATGTGTATTTGATGAAATACAAATCTGAAGCTTTTGAAAGGTTCAAAGAATTCAGAAATGAAGTGGAGAAACAATTGGGACGAAGCATCAAGGCACTTCGATCGGATCGAGGTGGTGAGTACTTGAGTGCTGAATTCCAAGAGTATCTTAGGGAGAATGGGATTCTCTCCCAGTGAACTCCTCCTAGTACACCTCAGTTGAATGGTTTTTCGGAACGTAGTAACCGGACTTTGATGGACGTGGTTCGGTCTATGATGGGGTTCACGGAGTTGCCGCCATCATTTTGGGGATATGCGCTTGAAACAGCGACACTGTTGTTGAACAATGTTCATTCAAAGGCAGTTGATAAGAAAACATATGAGATATGGATGGGAAAGCCTCCTAAGTATTCTTATCTTAGAATATGGGGGTGCCCTGCTTATGTGAAGCAGACAGTGGGAGATAAATCGGATGCTCGATCCATTTTATGCTACTTCGTGGGATATCCAAGGAATTCGATTGGATATTATTTCTATAATCCCAAAGAAACAAAGGTTTTTGTTTCTAGGAATGCAACCTTCTTGGAGAAGAAATTTCTATTGGATAGAAAATGGGAGATGATAGAACTCGAGGAAGTTCGAGAAACACCCACGATTGGAGAGCCCACACCCGAACAACCAAGAGAGGAGATACAAGTTCCTAGGAGATCCGAGAGGGTCTCAAGACCACCTATGAGGTATGGTATACTTCTTGAAGAGGGCCAAGATGAGCCTGATCATGGATGTGATCCAAGGACCTTCAAGGAAGCATTATCTGATACCGATTCATCCAAGTGGCTTGAAGCTATGGAATCTGAGATGAATTCCATGTATTCGAACCAAGTGTGGAATCTTGTAGATCCACCTGAAGGAATTGTTCCTATAGGGTGTAAATGGATTTACAAGAGGAAGCTTGGTAGCAAAAGGTTATACTCAAAGACAAGGAGTTGACTTTGAAGAAACTTTTTCTCCAATCGCAATGTTCAAGTCTATAAGGATAATGCTTGCCATTGCCGCATGGTATGACTATGAAATATGGCAGATGGATGTGAAGACAACTTTTCTTAATGGAGATATTAAAGAAGAAATTTACATGTCTCAACCTGAAGGGTTCACATCTATCGGAAGTGAGCATAAAGTATGAAAACTTCAGAGATCTATTTATGGTCTCAAACAGGCATCTAGGAGCTGGAACCTCAGATTTGATGGTACAATCAAAGATTTTGGGTTTAATAAGAATCCTGAGGAACCCTGTGTATATAAGAAGGTCAGTGGGAGTGCTGTGACATTCCTGGTACTTTATATTGATGATATTCTACTCATTGGGAATGATATAGGAATGTTGCAATCAACTAAAGTATGGTTGTCAAGTAAGTTCTCGATGAAGGACTTGGGTGAAGAATCTTTTGTATTGGGAATACAAATATATCGGGATAGATCAAAAATATTGCTTGGTCTCACCCAGTCCACATACATTGATACCATCGTGAAGAGGTTCTCGATGGATGAGTCTAAGAGAGGACATCTACCAATGTGTCATGGCGTGTCTCTATCCAAGTCCATGTCTCCCAAGAATGATGCAGAGATAGAGGCGATGACACGCATTCCATATGCATCTGCAATTGGTAGTATCATGTATGCAATGATATCTACACGTCCTGACGTGGCCTTTGCACTAAGTGTTACAAGTAGATGTCAATCGAACCCTGGTCTTCCACACTGGAAAGCTGTGAAAGACATTCTCAAGTATTTGAGAAGGACTAAGAATATGTTCTTGGTTTATGGGGGTGGAGAACTAAAATTGGAAGGATATACCGACTTTAGATTCCAAAGCGATGTTGATGATTCAAAGTCAACTTCCGATTTTGTATTCATGCTCAATGGTGGTGCTGTTTGTTGGAAGAGTTCCAAGAAAAACAACACTGAGGATTCAACCACTGAGGCAGAATATATTGCTGCATCCAATGCTGCAAAGGAAGTTGTTTGGATTAAGAATTTCGTCCAAGAGTTGGGCGTTATTCCTAATGGAGTTGATCCAGTCCCGGTGTACTGCGACAACACTGGTGCCGTTGCTCAGGCAAAAGAACCAAGGTCTCATCAAAAATCCAAAAATGTACTGAGAAAATACCACATCATTCGGGAAATTGTGGAACGAGGAGATGTCTTGTTAGACAGAGTCGCCTCCGCTGATAATGTTGCTGATCCACTAACTAAGCCTTTACCAGGACCATTGTTCGAAAAGCATCGCGAATCAATGGGTTTGAAGAATATGGGTAGTTGGCTCTAGTGCAAGTGGGAGATTTTTAGAGTAGGTGCCCGTCGAGCCAATGTGTTGGCCGATGGTCCTTGAGAGAACTCATGTATGACAATCTTTATTTTAATAATATTTAACATTATTTAATTTGGCACATCTTTATCTTTATACACATGCTAGCTGCATAGATAAATCCCTTGAATATACAAATATTAGAAAGAATATGAGATGGTCATGTGATGACTATCATGAAACTCATATTTGGAATATTGTATATTCTAAACTGTTCCTAGTCCATTCAGCCGCAATAAAGAAGGATAAAGGCCGCTCGAGCTTGGGACTAGTATTTGCGATGTGAGTACCATGTTTCATTGGTAGGGGACATGGAGATGTCCAAGCATGCAAATAGGTGCTCCTTGTAGAGTGAACTGAACAACCCTCCCTAAAGGACTTTCCAAGTGGTTCTCACTTATAGAGTAGAGAAGTCCTAGTTTATGGTTTGTACACCATTAGTCCTTATGACCCAGGACAACATGGAGACTCTATATGCCAGTGCTTCACTTTGACTTGTTTATCGACTCATCTAGGGTCATCAGGTGTTAATGTTGAAGGGATCGGTTAACTCGTGCCCGGAAACGCAGCGGAAATATAAAAATTTTTAACAAAAGAAAATCGAGCACTTGTGTAGTATTCAAAAAACTCAAACAACCATAGGGTGTTTAGAATTTTACCTATCAATCTCAAAGATTGATTTATGGCTCCAACCAAGTTGATAAACAACTAGGCTCTTGAAAAGGGTAGACTCAATCTACAAGCTTCCAAGAGCACTCCTTGCTCAAAATGGATTCAACTCTTCGAGCCTCCGAATTAGGTCCACGACTAGACGATCTATATCCACTCTAAATATGCACTTGAATATTTAGAGGATTTTTCATTGAGATTTTCCTTTCCTTCTCCCACAAAAATGAAAGAAAATTTGGAGGAAAAATGAATGGAGTGTTCGGCCACTTCAACTTATGAAATTGGAATTGAATGTGTGTGTGTATATATTATTCCAAATAATATATTAAAGGAGAGGGATTAATGAGTACAATTAAGCCATGCATGGAAAATTGCAAGACATGCATGGAAAATTTCAAACCATCTTTCAACCCTTTAAATTCCATACACACACACACACATATATATATATATATATACACGCCCAAAATATATATACATATATAAATATATATATTTAAATGTTTTGAACTTATTTTAATTAAATATTAAACCTAAACCCATTTAAGTTTAATCAATTAATTAAATTCAACTTGAACTCATTCAAGTACACTAGTAACAATAATTATATAACACTATTTTATTTGAGCTCTACAAGACTCAATAGTGTTTAATTATTTGTACATTAAAATGTCAACTAGTGTTAAATTAATTCAACACTTGAATTAATTAACTAAGTTCAAAATAATAGTTTAGAAAATCACCATTTTCATAAACTAATTATTTTAAGTCAACTTTTAATCTTGGAACACATTCACAAATTAAAAGTTACTTATTCCATTCATTCTCCAATTTAGAAGTCAAACTTCTAATTTATTTTACTTATAAACTCCTTTATAAGTTGTTCAACACAATGAACTAATTTTAATCTCAACGGGATCTAGAAAGCTAGTACTTGTGTGACCCTCAATGGTTCACTGATACAACTAGCAGTGGGTTCACATCTCCATGTGATTTGGGATCAACAAGTCCCTTATATGAGCATACCCTATATATAGCTCCATTCTTATTGATCAACACATTGATAATAAGAACGTCAGAAAACTCAAGTCTGATAGTACCCAACTAGTCATGTAAACGTCTAGCAGCATCGCTTACATGACTCCCTATGTATCAAATGATAGTGCCTGCAAGAACCAATCAATTATGGTTAGCGTACAGTACGGTCCCTTCAACTCATATATCCCGACCGATTCGACAACCATTGGTTTATCGAGAGTTGTCATTGAATCGATAACTATGTGTCATGCCGTAGTTGCATCGAAAATGTAATTCAAGAAACTCCTTTCTTAATTACACTTACTCTGATCAGAGATTTCAAGCTACGTATGCATGATATAACATAGGATATCCATACCCGTAGGTAAGCGGTGAATCCCCGACTACAATGCATTGACTCCTATATGTTTCATCACAACACCCAACATTGCCACCTGATGACCCCAGATGAGTCGGTAAACAAGTCAAAGTGAAGCACTAGCATATAGAGTCTCCATGTTGTCCCGGGTTATAGGACTAATGGTGTACAACCATGAACTAGGAATTCTCCACTCGATAAGTGAGAACCACTTGGAAAATCCTTTAGGGAGGGTTGTTCAGAGCACTCTACAAGGAGCACCTATTTGCATGCTTGGACATCTCCATGTCCCCTACCAATGAAACATGGTACTCACATCGCAAATACTAGTCTCAAGCTCGAGCGGCCTTTATCCTACTTTATGGCGGCTGAATCGACTAGGAACAGTTTAGAATATACAGTATTCCAAATATGACTTTCATGATAGTCATCACATGACCATCTCATATTCTTTCTACTATTTTTATATTCAATGGATTTATCTATGCAGCTTGCATGGGTATAAAGATAAAGATGTGCCAAATTAAATAATGTCAAATATTATTAAAATAAAGATTGTCATACAAGAGTTCTCTCAAGGACCATCGGCCAACACATTGGCTCGACGGGCACCTACTCTAACAAATGTTGTGTGTTGTGACGAAACATATAGGAGTCAATGCATTGTAGTCGGGGATTCACCGCTTACCTACGGGTATGGATATCCTATGTAATCTCATGCATACGTAGCTTGAAATCTCTGATCAGATTAGGTGGTAATTAAGAAAGGGGTTTCTTGAATTACACCTTCGATGCAACTATGGCATGACACATAGTTATCGATTTAATGACAACTCTCGATAAACCAATAGTTGTCGAATCGGTCGGGATATATGAGTTGAAGGGACCGTACTGTACGCTAACCATAATTGATTGGTTCTTGCAGGAACTATCATTTGATACCTAGGGAGTCATGTAAGCGATGCTGCTAGGCGTTTCACATGACTGGTTGGGTACTATCAGACTTGAGTTTTCTTACGTTCTTATTATCAAGGAGTTGATCAATAAGAATGGAGTTATATAGGGTATGCTCATATAAGGGACTTCTTGATCCCGAATCACATGGAGATGTGAACCCACTTCTAGTTGTATCAATGAACCATTGAGGGTCACACAAGTACTAGTTTTTTAGATCCCGTTGAGATTAAAATTAGTTCAATGTGTTGAAAAACTTATAAAGGAGTTTATAAGTAAAATAAATTAGAAGTTTGACTTCTAAATTGGAGAATGAATGGAAAAGTAACTTTTAATTTGTGAATGTGTTCCAAGATTAAAAGTTAACTTAAAATAATTAGTTTGTGAAAATGTTGATTTTCTAAATTATTATTTTGAACTTAATTAATTAATTCAAGAGTTGAATTAATTTAACACTAGTAGAATTTGTAATGTACAAATAATTAAATTAATTCAAGTGTTGAATTAATTAAACACTATTGAGTCTTGTAGAGCTCAAAATTAATATAGTGTTGAATAATTATATACTAGTGGACTTGAATGAGTTCAAGTTAGATTTAATTAATTATTTAAACTTAATTGGGATTAAGTTTAATGTTTAATTAAATAAGTTCAAAAATATGTATATATATTATATATTTTCGAAATATATATATATATATATATATATATTCATGTTATATATAAATGTGTGATGGAATTTGAAGGGTTGGAAGAAAGGTTGCAATTTTCCATGCAAGTATTGCACTTTTTCATGCATGGTTTAATTGTATCAATTTAATCCTTGACCTTTAATATATTATTATGAATAATATACACACATATTCATTCCATTTCTAGGGAGAAGTGGCCGAACACTTCTTGACAATATTCTCCAAGTTTTCTTTCAATTTTTGAGGAAGAAGAAAAGGAAAATCTCAAAGCAAAATTCTCTAAATATTCTAGTGCATATTTAGAGCAGATCTAGATCGTCTAGTCGTGGAACTAATTAGAAGGCTTGAAGTGTTGAATCCATTTTGAGCAAGGTGTGCTCTTGGAAGCTTGTAGATAGTATCTACCACTTCAAGAGCCTAGTTGTTTATCAACTTGTTTGTAGCCATAAATCAATCTTTGAGATTGATAGGTAAAAATTCTAAACACCCTATGGTTGTTTGATTTTTGAATTCTACACAAGTGCTCGGATCTCTTTTGTTAAAAATTTTAAAATATTCACTGCGTTTCCGGGCACGAGTTAACCAATCACCTACAGGCACAAGATCGACAAGTGAAGTATGCCAACGTTCGACGCAGGCCTTTGTGTTTTGAACCTACGGGTGTTCTTGAAGATTTCTCCGTTCAGAGGCACAGTCAGATTTGGCAAACGAGGAAAATTGTCTCCACAATTTATTGGTTCTTATGAGATTCTCGAGAAGATAGACGATCTTTCCTATAGACTTGCATTGCCTCCGTCTTTATATGGAATACATGATGTCTTTCATGTATCTATGCTGAGGAAGTATCAGCCTGACGTATCTCATATTCTTCAACCTGATGAATCTAAACTTGAAAACTCTGAGTTACTTTGAACAACCTATTCAGATCTTTGATCACAAAGAAAAAAAACTCAGAAACAAAACAATACAGTTAGTCAAGGTTCAGTGGAAACGACGTGGAGTAGAAGAATTTACATCGGAGACTGAAGATGACATGAGACAGAGATTTTCTCATTTATTTAACTGATGTGAGTCTTATTCAGTATTTTCATTATTCTTTATCTTATGTGTCTATTGACTGCATGCTATTTCGAGGACGAAATCATATCTTAGAGGGGGAGAATTGTAAGTCCCGAAATTATTTGATTTAATCCGATATTATTTAATTTTAATCCGAGTATATTTAACTTAAGAATTTTTAGAGTTTAGATTTAAATTCTAATATTCTTAAATTATTTAGGATTGAAATTGAATTAAAATAAGGGTCAAGGACTGAATTGCAAATTTTGAAGTTTCTAGGGGCTAAACTACAATTAGACTTGAATATATCCAATTTTATTTGCTTAGTCAGCCTTTTATACATGTAATTGAGATATTACATTCAGAAGTACAGAGCAAAGACCGAGAACTCATTTTCTTCTTTGCATTTGGGTTTTCAAACCTTCGTATCTTTTGATCCGATTGTCCGATTTCAATTTCGAATATAGTTCAAGAATCCTTGCGACGAGATCTTTGATTTGATGTAAGTATTATGATATTTCTAGCATGTTCTAAAGTACATAAATGAAAGAAATCAGAATTCGTTTATATATGCATGTTCTTGAGCTTTTATATCTTGTATATTCGAAACCGGATCGAAGAACGAACGTCGTTTGTAATTTATATAAGTTCCAGCATGTAATTCGAAGTTTTTAGCTGCTGATATGTTGGTTTATGATGATATTTTGCTGATATATCATGAATATGAGATTAGTTATTAATTCGATATCGTTTCGGTTATCGATTTTCAGTCGTTACGCCGTCGGTTTATGAATTGAAGTTGTTTTGATATCTTGATGATTGAGCTGACTTTGAAGTGAGTTGTTGCTGATAATATTATTTAAATATACTTCATTTCAGATTAAATAAGATCTTGATCGACTCGAGAGTCCGCCTTCGAACCGAAAAAGAAGTTGAGCTAGGTTTGAAGTTGATTTGATATGGAAGATTGAATTGTGAGGTTGAATAGATTATGATATATGTGTTCTTGACAATATATTTCAGATTTGAAGCCTTCAAGAACCAAGAAGAAACGAGAAGGTATAAACGGACATCGATTGGAAAGGGCTATGAAACTCAAGAACGGTGATTCTTGAGTATCCCGACAAAAATCAAATACTTGTTGTTTGTATGTTCTTGCTTTTGAATTTGAATTGTTGATCCATCACAGGTAGCGGATCCTTAAATTATAACTGATGTTATATTGTTGTCGTATCGACGATGAAATACCGAGAATGGATCCATCCAAGGTATATAGATAAATCTTGAGGCCTTGAGCGGTTCTAAAACCTCTATCCAAGATTGATACGAGTCTTGAGCGCCTTGAGAGGCTTTAAATCTCAAAACCAAGATTGTGCACGAATCTTGAGGCCTGGAGCAGCTGTAAATCTCAACGAAGAAATTAGTTTATGAGTTATGCAATTTATTCTTTATATCTCAAAGTTGATATACATGATATTGCATGTTTATGTATTTTATACTGAGAATCCTATTCTCACCGGATGTTTTCGGCTATTGTCTTGTTTGTATGTGTGCATGACGATAGGAAGGGCTGGATCAAGTCAAAGACAACCTTGAGAGACGATGATCGAGATAGAAGTGTGGACTCGGGTTTGTAGCTGAAAGTGAGAACTTTGGACTTAGAACAAGTTGTTAGAATCTTGAACTTGGTTGTAACTCTATGAATATCATGTGTAGTTTATCACTTTTGTTTGATTCTAAACCTCTAGTTTGATGTATCAACTACTTGTAAACATGTTTATATCTTGTTCTATGTATATATACATGTTTTGGTACTTGAATATGATGGATTGGTTTGGTTTGAAGGATCAAGTTTGGAGCTGCAAAAACAGAGCAAGAATCTGTTTAGGGCAGCGCCGGAGCTGCAGAAAACAGCAGCTCGAGCGCAGCTCCATTTCTTCCAACCCGAAGGTTGGAGTTTTGTGGCGCCCAAGCGGAAAAAAAGTTCCGCTCGAGCGCACCCACCTTTGAAAAAAAAATTATTGTTTTTAATGCTTCTAATCCTTGGTCCTTTAATCATGTTTAATTACTAATTGTCCAAAGAATGAGATTAGCAACCCTAGGCTTCACAATAGAAGAAAACGGTTTAAATGCTAAAATGCATAACTCATCCTCAGGCTCAAACTCATCACTGATTCTATAACCGAAGTCTAAATTTCAATGCTATAAACTCATCACTGATACTTGATATCTAAGCTAATAACTCATCAACGATATAATGGCAAGGCTAGAAAGAAGATTAGGCTCAACATGTACCATAAAATGTTACAATACACAATCATCTTACAAAGCCTCGTAAGCATGCTATAATACTCAAGCAATGCATAACCAAACATATCAACATGTAATTCAAAGTAATGTGTGGTTTTTGTCGGGATCGAGTGGCCACTCATCTCGACGTTTATCCCCAATTCGATCGTCATTGAATCATACCTGAATATGGATAATAAGCTAGCCCAATCTACGAGCTTGATCAAACTTCTACCAATTTGAAATCGGAGATCTCGAGTTCTTCGATCTTCAACTCAATATGAAAATGAAGTACCGATATGCTATAAAAATCAGCAAACAACTAAACTACAACACAACTCAATCAATAGTTCAAAAGTCTAGATATTTCTGAAATAGGCGGCGTAACGGCTAAAAATCGGCAACCGAAACTCAAATATAACAACATATTAATCTTTTCCCATCTCACACCAAACATATATCATCATGTATATACACGTCCAACCATATTTCAAAATTGAACATTTCAAATATTTCTTTGAAAATTCACAACAAATCAAATCGACGATCTTTCCCCGATCCGTCTTCGAATATATAATCGATACTATCTCAAGCACATGTATAACCAATAATAATAAAATTCCATCTTCAAATTTAAAATCAAGTATGATAGAACTTAAGAAAAGTTGTACCAAAACGTAGCTCTCGGAGCGGTGATCGCGAATATATATTCAACTCGCAATTCTGACGGCCGGATCACGCAAAATCGAAGCTTTAAAGATGATTAAAATGGCGGGGGTTTCAGTTTTTGTTCTTCTCCTCTTCTTTGCTGCTGAATCACATGTAAATGGTGATGATGGAAGGGAAAGATTAGATATATTCAAGAAAATAGTAGTTTAGTCCCTGAACTTTGGTTTATTGCAAATCAGTCCACGAATAAGCGATTTAATTCAATTTCAATCCTAAAAAATTTAAGAACATTAGAATTTAAATCTAAACTCCAAAATTCTCAAATTAAATATTCTTGGTTTAAAATTAAATAATTTTGGGCCTTACATGTCGCATTCACGGCACGGGCGGGCGAGTTTATGGATGCGGGCGCACTGTTGCTTCGAGCCAAGAAATTCAATTTCATGTTTTCTTCAATATTTTCATTACTTTCTTGATATTTTTGGACTTCAATATCACAATAACACCCTTCAAAAATGATCTTCAATCATTCAGACTTGATTCTCATTAATTCCAAATCCTTCAACTCTCGATTGTAAATCACGGAGCAAATATTGGAACAATATGAATCTTCGAGCGCCTCCTAGATTCATATCAGACTCCCCTTCTTCAAAAAGATTTGTCCTCAAATCTTGTCCCTTGTCTACAAAAACCAACCAAGAATTAGAAACCCCTAAAATATTTTCCACATGAACTAGTATACCTTGCTTACTCAAAACCATATCAAGACTCAAGAAATTTTTCGTGCACAAATTAAACACCTCACATCATTAGCATGCAAAAACATGATTAATATTCCATTAAGCATTACAATAATCAAGTTCCTCCCCTTCTTAGACCTAGTTAACCCCAACACAAAATTCATAGTTAAGTACAACTATTGTTTTCTAGGAATAAGAAAAGTTGTACCAAAACGTAGCTCTCGGAGCGGTGATCGCGAATATATATTAAACTCGCAATTCTGACGGCCGGATCACGCAAATTCAAAGCTTTAAAGATGAAGAAAATGGCGTAAGTTTCAGTTTCTGTTCTTCTCCTCTTCTTTGCTGCTGAATCACGTGTAAATGGTGATGATGCAAGTGGAAGATTAGACATATTCAAGCAAATTGTAGTTTAGTCCCTGAACTGTAACGCCCCAAAATTTATCTACCAAATTAATTAGAAATTAAAATAATTATGGAGTTCATAAATTAATTATTATTGCTAATGAGATTATAGAGTGTATTTTCAAAATACACGTGTCAGTTAGTCAATGAATTTGACTATTTCTGGATATCTGGTATTTTTGGCATTTTGAAATAATTATTGACATATTGAAATAAAAATAATTATTTATGCCAGATAAATTAATTTGGAAGAATATTTGGCCGAGTGGACTGGTCAGATTCTAAATTGGATTTAGTATTTAATTTGAAAAATTATGAGTCCAATTGACTAGTCAAAGTCAATAATTTCAGAAAGATATTAATTGATGTTGGGTGTGTGTATCAGAAAAATATCAGATTGGAGACTAATTTTACCAATTGGGTATCAAATAATTAGTTCGATACCCGGAAATATCGGATTACTATAAATAGGAAAACATGCACAAAAACATCAGAAAATAAAATACAGAGTAAATAATTATTTCCCAATTTTTGAATTCCCGACTGGTATTGTAGCACATCTCACGTTTTTCATCGCCGGCCGTTTGTCGGAGCCCCGATAAAAAATATTGCCAGTAACTTTGTAGCCAAGATCCAAACGAGTCTATTGGTACCAAGAAATCAAAGATCCGACGGTTGGATCGCTGGGAAATTGACGAAGACCAGTCGGAATTCGCGAAGGTACTATTTATCGTCTTCTACGTTTGAAATTTCGTGATTTGAGCTTGCTTTTGTTGGTTTTTGAGTTGCTAGATGATTGTAGATGATGTATAGAACATTTCCTAAGCTTTTGGTAGCTTTTTTTTGGCGTATATAGGGCGGATCGGGGCATTTTTGCGTCGCCGGAATTCCATCATTTTTCTCAGATCCCGGTCGCCTTGAGGATCTATTCCGGTCATGGCTTAGTGCAATAGAATCATCTCGTTGAGCTCTACAAGCCAGAAAAATTTCATAATTTTTTGACGAAGTTTGGATCGCCGCCATCGTGCCGCCGCGTCGCCATCGTCTTCCCCATTTTCCAGCGACCTCCGATGTGTTAACCATTTTTTATCGTCTTGATGTGATAGATCCAAATATCCAAGTTTCGAGTCGAGATTCGAAACAGTGAAGCTGTGAGAACGCGATAAAGTTTGCAAATTTATCGGTCAAAGTTTGACCAAAGTTGACCGCTGTTGACTTTTGTATATTATGTGATTTTTTCGCAGACTGAAAGCTATTTGAGGATATCTAATGGCAGAAATCAGCATTCTAGGGATTTGAGCATTTACAGATTTGGAAAATTGAGGTATGAGCTGATGTTGATTTCGAAGGGAATGAATACTCGAGCGAGTTTGAGATTCTCGAGTTTCCGTTAAAATCACATACTTGCATGTTTATTTGATTATCTGATATTGAATGAGAGTTTAGATGATTAATTGATTTTCGATATTATTTGAAAGACAAGAGTCTGTCTATCTGAAATTGTTTGAAGTAAGTGATGCATATATTCGATTTAAAAAGCATGTGGTTGCTTATTTGAATTACTTCAATGATTTTCAATATTATATTCATGAGTTTAAATATATGAATTGAATGAGATGACATCTACGATATTTTGATGTCTGAATGAAGAGATTTGTTATTTTAATTTGATTTAATTGCATTTGTGTCATATGCATTCATATTGAGCCTGATTCCTTGATTTTTGAGAGGGCTTAGTTGACCAGATTTGAATTAGACGTTCTGGGGATTATAGTCGAGTGGCACTGGTAGGCGATTTACTATAGTGGTCGATCAACTCTCTATTGAATGCTCCAGAGTCTAGAGGATTGAAGTATATATCGTCCACCTCGAAAGGGGAAGTCGGTGTGATTGTTGTGATATTTTATCATCGGGATCCCAACAGAAGAATTGAAGAACTGAATTACCTTTTGATTATCCGATTTGATAATCTATGATTTAGATACATGCATTTCAATTTTGCATTATTATTGAAAAATATATCTTTTATATCATGATTTTGATATACGTATTTGATATTGCATGTTTACGTCATTTGTACTGGGATTTTATTCTCACTGGAGTTATTCGGCTGTCGTCTTGTTTTGTATGTGTACTTGACAACATGTGGTGCAGGAGTTAGTCAGAGTCGGCATGGTTAGCTTGGGATCGAACGATAGACGTGAGGCGTCGGTTTAGAAGTTGAATAACTTTTAGAACTTGTTGTATATATAAAAAAAATATTGTCTTTTTTATTTTTGTTTATTGTATGATTTATATTTGATTAGATTATTAGAACCGAGGTCCTCACATTAAGTGGTATCAGAGCGGTAAGTTTCTTGGACTGGAAATAGAAGGGAGTGAGCGAGGTAGATCGACTCCGCATGAATTTATTCTTTCGCATGTGATTGATTTCAGTGTTTGATTACCTGAATTATATGCGAGCATGCTTTACTGATTCAGAATTATATCCTATATGATTATGTGAATTGATTTTAAAGCATGCATGATATGAATAAATAATCAGAACCGATTCGAGATTGAGAATTTGAACGCTCATGCGATTACATGAGTATGATGATAGGAGGATGATCTAACAGAGTTGATGATTATGATATTTTGATTTATGTGATTATTTAGATTTTTATGTGAAGCCGATAGTATTGAGAAAGAAATCAAATCAAAAATGTTGAAAGATAAGATGATTTAGAATATGATCAAATGATATTTTTTTTTTGTAATTAATGAATTTGTATTATATTTTGGGATTTCTGCATGAGATTTAATGCAGGATTTTGTATGAGATAGATAAAGATAAGTCAAATCAAGATTTGATGAGATTGGCTACATATGTCATGAGATTGACATGATAAAGATGATGTATGTTCTTGCGGAGATTGAATTTAAACCACTCGAAGTTTATTGTGGCTTAGAATGATCGAGGTAAGAATTCTTTTGACCTTGAATTATTGATGTGAATATTGTGATGTGAGTTTTGAGAGAGTGTGGTATAATACTCTGAGATCAAAACTAGATGTTTTAAAACACCCATTTTGGGTAGATGATTCGATTTATCAGAGATGATAAGCTTTAATTTTGTTTGATATCACGAGATTGGGTAGAAGTGAATTATGTTGTAGCCCGTACCCGAAATTGGTAATTATGTGTTAATCAATAATGTTAGTTAAAGTTAAACATGATTAAGGGGATGTCAATTAGATTAACGGAGCCCGGAAATAGACACAGAATGATCAGAAATGGTCCGGAGGGTCAGGCAGAACGGAAGCAACGTCCAGGGAATGGAAGGAACGTTCTGCAGCTGATGTCATCCGTGAAGTCAAACAATATTACGTCATTTCTTACGCACTTGATGGGACATCGGAAGCAACGATGATGAATGGAAGCAACATTCGTCAGGAAGAATGGACGCAACGATGATGAACAGACGTTCCGTTCGTGGTCTATAAATAGGGGTGCCGAGGTTCACTTTCGGACACACCATTCACCTCTTCTCTCTCGTTTCTTCAACATTCTAGCTTAGATCTAGGGCATTCTAGGCATCCCGTTGGGAATCCGGAAGTGGCATAGCCATCCAGGCGTCGTAGCGGAGCTGTGGCCTAGTTTTGAGACAATCGACAGCAAAGGGCTAACGACGGACGCATGTATAGCTTTTGCTTCCTAAAAATATTTAGGAGTATGCAATAGCTTAGTTAAGGCTTTTGGAGCACTATAATGATATTAGTATCATTTGGTAGTGTAGTACGGATTTTAGGCGTGGACTAGAGCTGGCTAGAGCTTGCCTAGTATTTGAGGTACGAAAGTATTGTTCGAGATATCCTGACTGATTATGCATGTATTATGTGACTGCATGATTTATATGACATGACTTTATGCTGCATACATTTGCATCTTGAACTATCTCTTTTGAGATGTCTGTTAGTAGGGTTTCACCCTATCTTGTTAGTGGATGGACTTCCATCGATTTGGGTCCGGAGTATCCACTGGTATTTCGGTATGGGAGCCACCTCCTGAAGTGACGGCACATCGTGCTACATACCAGGGCCCGGTCTGTCTTTGTTATCAAATTATTGACCTCAAGTTTGTAGGGAGTTCACTTTGCATTCATGTATACCCATACTCTCGTGCTGAGCATTTTATGCTCACGTCTCGTACTCTGTGTCTTTGGACACCCTATTCAATGGGGCAAGTTTGCGATTGGATGAGGCGGGTGGATCCAAGAGGGGCTAGGCAGTGGTTGGCCAGGTGGAGCTTCGTCTAGGGTTTATCTTTCTGTTGTATTGGGTTGATACAACGTTCGATTTGGTTGTATAACTATTTGGGTATTTACAAATTCCTTTCCTTGGGATTGTATTAATGTTTATTGTTTTCGCAGCTTATTCTGGTATACTGTTTGATTAAGTTAATTGCATGCCTAAGTTCTGTTTAGTAGGTGATCTCTGTAAGGGTCACAACATTTATGGTATCAGAGCATGCATAGTATTCTTGGGATTAAGATTCTGCATAAGATAACCATGAGGTACTTTTGTAGATGGCGGACTATGATGACAGAGTAGCCATGGTAGTGGAGGTGCATGCTGGGGAGATGATGATCGTGAGCGTCGTCGGGAACGTCATCATCGTCATCATGATGAGGATCGTTTCAGCGTGTGCCGATTGTTGAAGATGGGTCCTAAGCCCTTGGTTGGAGGTGAGTCTCCGGAGGATGCAGAGAACTGGTTAGACCGCATGGAGACTTGTTTCCAGACGTTCTGTTGTACTGAGGAGCAGAAGATGGAGACGCTTGGTTATCTTCTGGACGGGCGAGCCCGTAAGTGGTGGAGATTCACTTCTGCACCATTCGTCATGGCGAGAGGAGTTGCCACTTGGGCCGAGTTTTGCATAGCTTTTCAGAAGCTGTATTTTCCTCCTGCACTCTGTCAGGCGAAGGTGGGTGAGTTACTGAGTCTGCGACAGGGAGCCATGTCTATTGACGAGTATCAGCAGAAGTTCTTTGATCTGTTATCCTATTGACCCGAGATTGCTGACAGCTCTGAGATGAAGTACAATATGTTCCTTCAGGGTATCAAACTTGAGATTCATGATTGTGTGGCAGTTGGTGATGACATGACCTACGAGGGTTTGGTGAGCCGTTGTCACCAGGCGGAGGACATCATTCGATGGAATAGGTCTTTCTCTTAGTCTAGGCCTGGGAGTTCTTTGGGTCCCCGAGCTCAATCTTTCAAGAAGTCCGGATCTACTTTTTCTTCCTCTGGTCCCGATGGTGTTGTTCGTTTTGGGAAGAAGGATAAGTGCGACCATTGCGGGAAGAACCATCCGACCGACAAATGTCGTAGAGCTTCTGGAGCTTGTTTCCGATGTGGAGAGGTTGGTCATCTCCAAAGGGATTGTCCACTATCTGGGGGAGGCGGTTCTGGTTCAGGATCGGGTTCTCAGGCCACCGTTCAGCAGAGGTCGCAGGGATAGCCTGCTGAGAGTTCTCACATGAAGCCGTGGGCTTCTGGCCAGGTGTTTGCCTTGAGGCATGATCAGGCAGTGGACGAGAATGAGAAGGTCATCGCAGGTACATTTTTGTTATATGATATACCTGCTCTTGTACTTATTGACACTGGTGCATCTCATTCCTTCATTTCTGCACGTTTTGTTAAGAGGCATAAGTTACCATGCATTGCACTAGACGTAGTAGTTTCTATTTCTAATCCGACGGGTCAATCTTCTTTGGCTAAGAGTCTAGTGATGGGTTGCCCTTTAGAGTTCGAGGGAAATATTCTGATAGCGAATCTCATGGTTCTTGCGATGGATGACTGCGATTGTATTCTCGTGATAGACATGCTGACTACCTATCGAGCTTCAGTGGACTGCTATCAGAGATTAGTACGCTTTCATCTGGATGGGAGTGATAGCTGGTTTTTCTATGGTGAGGGAGCGCGACCCCCGATGCCTTTGGTATAAGCTTTGAGGGCCTGTCGAGCTCTAGAGTCTGGCGGGGAAGGCTACCTTATCTATGCAGTTGATTTGTTCGCTGAGAACATTGGGATAGAGAGTATTCCTGTTGTGGATGAATTCCCAGATGTATTTCCAGATGAGATTTCGGGTATTCCTCCTGCTAGGGAAATCGAGTTTGGCATAGAGTTGATGTCGGGTACTTTGCCTATTTCTCGAGCACCGTATCGTCTGGCTCCGTTGGAGATGCGAGAGTTAAAGAATCAGTACAAAATCTTTTGAAAAAGGGGTACATCCGTCCTAGTGTATCTCCTTGGGGAGCTCCTGTTCTTTTTGTGAAGAAGAAGGATGTGTCTATGCAGCTATGCATCAACTATCGGCAGCTGAATCGGGTTACTGTGAAGAACAAGTATCCTTTGCCTCGCATTGATGACTTGTTTGATCAGTTGCAGGGTACTTCGGTTTACTCCATGATTGACTTGAGATGTGGGTATCATCAGATGAGAGTACGAGATCAGGACATAGCCAAGACTGCATTCTGTACTCGCTATGGGCTTTACGAGTTTCTAGTGATGCCATTTGGATTGACTAACGCACCGAATATATTTATGGATCTGATGAACCGTGTCTTCAGGGAGTTTTTGGACAAGTTTGTCGTGGTCTTCATTGATGACATCCTGGTGTATTCGCGTAATGCGGACGAGCATGTTTCTCACTTGCGGTTGGTACTGCAGACTCTTCAGGATGAGGTTGTACGCCAAGTTGAGTAAGTGTGAGTTCTGGATGGATCAAGTGGTCTTTCTTGGCCATATCATATGAAGGGAGGGGATTTCTGTTGATCTGAGAAATATTGAGGTTGTGTTTAATTGGTCGCATCCGACGACGGTTGCTGAGATCCGTAGTTTTCTGGGTCTAGCAGGTTATTATCGTCGCTTTATTCTGAACTTCTCTCAGCTAGCTCGACCGTTGACGCAGCTTACCCGCAAGGGTGTTGATTTCGAGTGGTCCTCAAAGTGTGAGGAGAATTTTTGTGAGCTTTAATGACGGTTGACTTCTGCGCCGGTGTTGGCATTACTGTCAGGATCTGGAGAGTATGTGGTTTACACAGATGCTTCTCTTCAGGGGTTGGGTTGTGTCCTAACTCAGAATGGGCATGTGATCGCATAAGCTTCTAGACAATTGATGTTGCACGAAGACAATTATCCGGTTCTTGACTTGGAGTTGGCAGCCATTGTGTTCGCTTTGAAGATCTGGCGTCATTATCTGTTTGGCGAGAAATTTGAGATCTTCACTGACCACAAGAGTCTCAAGTATTTGTTCACTCAGGAGGAGTTGAACATGAGACAGAGACGTTGGATGGACTTGCTTAAGGATTATGATTGCGAGATTAAGTACCATCCGGGAGCCGCTAATCTCACCGCTGATGCCATGAGTCGCAAGGTGCGACTATCCGCACTTCAGATTTGTTCGATGTCTAGTGCGATCAGAGATTGTTGTTCTTCAGGGTATACCTTCATGCACAAGAAAGTTATGCAGAGTATCCAGATGCTTGCGATATTATCTGAGCCAGCTTCATATTTGCGGATTAGGGATGCTCAGATGTCTGATCCGAAGACCCAGCGTTTGGCTCGTCTAGCTAACGAGGGTAGCACGTCTGGATTTAACTATCAGTCAAATGGTTTTCTGTGTTTCTCTGGTAGGCTAGTGATTCCGGAGGATGAAGAGTTTCGAGGGGAGATTTTGTCTCAGGCACATCGCACTAAGTTGAGTATTCATCCGGGGAGCAACAAGATGTACAAGGATATACATACTCGGTTTTGGTGGAAAGGTATGAAACGCAGCGTGTATCAGTATGTTTCAGATGCTTGGGCTGTCAGCAGGTCAAGGCAGAACACCGACGACCTGGAGGTTTGTTTCACAGTCTGCCTATTACTGAGTGGAAATGAGAGCTTATCACGATGAATTTTGTGACCCATTTGCCGGTATCCTCGAGGAATTGTGATGCTATCTGGGTTGTGGTGGACCGACTCACCAAGTCAGTGCATTTAATTGTTTATAACCAAGAGTACTCTGTAGATCGCATGGCGTGATTGTACATTCAGGAGATCGTTCGACTTCATGGAGTGCCTGTGAGCATTGTCAGCGATCAAGATCTCAGGTTAACTTCTAGGTTCTGGGAGAGTGTTCAGCGTGCGATGGGTACTACTCTCAGTTTGAGTACTGCCTATCATCCGGATACAGATGGTCGGTCAGAGCGCACTATCCGTACTTTGGAGGTTATTCTTCGAGCGTGCGCTATGGACTTTGGTTCAGCCTCACAGGATCATTTTCCATTGATTGAGTTCGCATACAACAACAGCTATCATACTAGCATTGGGATGGAACCTTTCGAGGCGTTGTATGGGCGACGCCGTCGTACTCCACTCTTCTGGGAAGAAGTAGGGGAGAGACAGGCTGAGGGACCAGAGTTAGTTTAGCAGAAAGCCGATGTTGTTGATCAGATCAAGAAACAGATTAAGATTGCACAGGATCGTCAAGCCAGCTACGCTAATACTAAGCATAGGCCTCTGCAGTTTGATGTTGGGGAGAAAGTGTTTCTGAGAGTGTAACCTTTCCGCAGAATTCTCAGATTTGGCCTCAAGGGCATGTTGTCGCCCAGGTTTATCGGTCCGTTTGAGATCTTAGAGAGCATTGGCGATTTGGCTTATCGTCTGGCTTTGTCACCGTATCTGTCCAGTATTCACGACGTGTTCCACGTATCTCTATTGCGATGGTATGTGGCAGATCTGTCTCATATTCTGCAGCCGTCTAAAGTTTAGGTGGATTTGGGTTTGACCTATGTTGAGAGACCTACTCGTAACCTGAATCATAAGGATAAGGTCTTGCGGAATAAAGTCATTCCTCTGGTTCTAGTTCAGTGGCAGCACCAAGGCACTGAAGAAGCCACTTGAGAGCTGGAAAGCAGGATGCGTACAGAACATCCTGAGTTGTTTGGATTTCCTTTTCGAGTTGTATTCAGTTGTAAACTCTGTAAATGTTTGATTTGAATAAAGAATGTTTCTGCATATTGTTTTACATTTAGTACTTAAGATCTAATTTCGGGAACGAAATATCTTAAGTGGGGGAGAATATAGTAGCTCGTACCCGAAATTGGTAATTAAGTGTTAATCAATCATGTCAGTTAAAGTTAAACATGATTAAGGGGATGTCAATTAGATTAACGGAACCCGAGAATAGACCCAAAATGATCAGAAATGGTCCGGAGGGTCAGGCAGAACGGAAGCAACGTTCTGCAGCTGATGTCATCCGTGACGTCAAACAATATTACGTCATTTCTTACGCACTTGATGGGACATCGGAAGCAACGATGGTGAACAGAAACAACGTTCGTCAGGTAGAACGGACGCAACGATGAGGAACTGACGTTCCGTTCGTGGTCTATAAATAGGGGTCCCGAGGTTCACTTTCAGACGCACAATTCACCTCTTCTCTCTCGTTTCTTCAGCCTTCTAGCTTAGATCTAGGGCATTCTAGGCATCTCGTTGGGAATCCGAAAGTGGCATAGCGATCCAGGCATCGTAGCGGAGCAGTGTCCTAGTTTTGAGACAATCGACAGCAAAGGGCTAACGACGGATGCATGTATAGCTTTTGCTTCCTAAAAATATTTAGGAATATGCAATAGCTTAGTTAAGGCTTTTGGAGCACTATAATGATATTAGTATCATTTGGCAGTGTAGTGCGGATTTTAGGCATGGACTAGAGCTGGTCAGAGCTTGCCTAGTATTTGAGGTACGAAAGTACTGTTCGAGATATCCTGACTGAGTATGCATGTATTATGTGACTGCATGATTTATATGACATGACTTTATGCTGCATACATTTGCATCGTGAGCTATCTCTTTTGAGATGTCTATAAGTAGGGTTTCACCCTATCCTGTTAGTGGATGGACTTCCTGTTGGAAAACAGGGCTCTCAGATCAATCACGATTGATACCCGGTGCAGCGGAAGTTTAAAAATTTTATCATGGAACAATTCCATGGTGTGGGTATCAACCATTCAACGATTAAATTATTGTGTGTGTAAAATTCAAATAACAATTAATTAAATTTTACCTTCAATCTCGAATCGAGATTAATGGACACCACACAGATTTCTCTGCGCTTCTTGTATCTCCCAGGAACTGATGAACTCCTTCAATCAGGTCCACGAATGGGGTTTAAATCCCTCTGATAGATTGCACTAGAAAATCTATCAGAAGTTTTCTGCGAAGAGATTAAACGAATCTGATTCGTTATTCCTGGCTGCAATTCAAAAATCACAGACCGGAATTTCTCTGACAGAGCAAGGAGGGTTCGGCCGATTTAATTATGAGAGAGGCTAGGGTTCGAAATTTTGCTCTCAAAATAATGACCTGTTGTATCTAATTTCTGTACTGCAATAACTTATTTATAATGCAGGCCACTAACAGCTTAGGGCCCATTAGTCATAAGTTGAGGCCCGACAAGCAAAGCCCACACGTTCAGAAATTAATATAAAATTCATCGTGACTCCGATTGATGAACCGATTTCACCAATGTGCACAGAAACCATTTCTGCACATTTTAAAGTCAAGATAAATTTTCCTGAATCCGAATTCAGTGGTTTCCAAAAATGTCCATCCCTATGTCATTTTAGGAAATCCTACTCCCTTACTCTTATTTAAGAAGTCCAACTTCTTTATTCATTAAATTTAACTCTTTAAATTTAACTATCTCAACGGGGATTAAAACTCCATTACACTGTGTGACCCTCAATGGTTCAGGGATACAGCTAGCCGTGGGCTCACAACTCCTTGTGACTCGGAACAACAATTTCCGACTTGCCCAACGAATCATGGTAAAGCGCCTAGCAACATCGCCCCATGATTCCCTAGGTATCACTGATAGTGCCTACAAGAACCAGTAGATTTTGGTTAGCGTACAGTACGGTCCCTTCATCCATATATCCCGATCGAATCAACAACCATTGGTATATCGAGAGTCGCTCAAGATTCGATAACTATGCAATGCATCTTGAAGATCAAATTAGTGACATCGCATGTGCTACTAAGAAACCATTTCTTAAATCACATCAAGTACTCTGGCCAGAGATTTGTCACACTAATATCTCCTCAGATCGCATAGGATATCCACACTCGCAAGTATGTGGTGAATCCTTGACAACAATGCATTGACTCCTATATGTGTCGTAACTGTACCCAATCTCGACACCTGATGACCCCTATAGAGTCGGTAAACGAGTCAAAGCACAGCACTAGCATATAGAGTCTCCATGATGTTTCAAGTCGTAAGGACTAATGGTGTACAACCAAAACCGCGGACTTTATCCACTCGATAAGTGATAACCACTTGGAAAGTCCGGATAGGGTAGTTCGATTATTCATCCTATGAATATCCATTTGCATGCTTCGAACATCTCCATGTTCCCTACCAATGAAACGTGGTACTCCGCATCGCAAATGCTAGTCTCAAACTCGAGCGATCCTTATCCTTATTATCGGACGGCTCAATCGACTAGGAACGGTTTTTAGAATATACAGTGACTATAAGATGTATTTCATGATAGACATCTCCATGTTCTACCACATCTTACATACACTATAGTATATTCAAGGTCTTTATCAAAACAACAATATTATATCACAATATAACAATATGAAGTAATATAAAGTCATTGCCATAAAAGTGTAAATAATATTAAACAAAAGATTGTTTATACAAAGAGTCATCAAAGCCCATAGCCACACAGTTGGCTCACTGGGCACCCACTCTTACAATCTCCCACTTGCCCTATAGCCAACTAGTCATACTACGTAGACCCATTGCTTCGCGATGTTTGTCAAACAATGGTCCTGGCAAGGGCTTAGTAAGCGGATCAGCGATATTGTCTGCAGAGGCCACTCGTTGGACAATGATGTCTCCTCTTTCCACAATCTCCCGGATTATGTGGTATTTCCTCAGTACGTGTTTGGATCTTTGATGAGACCTTGGTTCCTTTGCTTGAGCAACGGCACCCGTGTTGTCACAGTACACCGGGACTGGACCAACAAATTCAGGAATGATGCCCAACTCTTGGACGAACTTCCTCATCCAAACGGCCTCTTTAGCAGCAGCTGATGCTGCAATGTATTCAGCCTCAGTGGTGGAATCCGCTGTGGTGTCCTGCTTGGAACTCTTCCAAGAGACAGCACCGCCATTGAGCATGAACACAAATCCAGAGGTTGACTTCGAGTCATCCACATCACTTTGGAAGCTAGAGTCGGTATAGCCTTCCAATTTGAGTTCTCGTCCTCCATAAACCATGAACATATTCTTAGTCCTTCGCAAGTACTTAAGAATGTCCTTCACGGCTTTCCAATGCATTTGACCAGGATTAGACTGATATCTGCTCGTGACACTCAGAGCAAATGCTACATCCGGTCTGGTAGATATCATCCCATACATGATACTACCTATAGCTGATGCATATGGTACATGTGTCATATTCTCTATCTCTTCATCAGTCTTGGGACACATAGACTTGGATAGAGAAACTCCATGACACATGGGTAGATGTCCTCTTTTGGACCCATCCATTGAAAACCGTTTCAATATGGTATCGATGTAGGTTGATTGAGTGAGTCCTATCATTCTCTTAGACCTATCTCTATAGATCTGTATCCCAAGAATGTAGGATGCCTCTCCCAAATCCTTCATCGAAAATCTACCTGATAACCATATCTTTGTTGACTGCAACATCCCTACATCATTCCCAATGAGTAGGATGTCATCAACATAAAGTACTAAGAATGTCACCGCATCCTTAACTACTTTCTTGTACACGCAAGGTTCCTCCGGGTTCTTGATGAAACCAAAATCTTTAATTGTTTCATCAAATTTCTGGTTCCAACTTCTTGATGCTTGTTTTAGACCATAAATTGATCTCTGAAGCTTGCATACCTTATGCTCGCTTCCCATGGATGTGTACCCCTCAGGCTGCTTCATATAGATTTCTTCCTTAATGTCTCCATTAAGAAAAGCAGTCTTCACATCCATTTGCCATATCTCATAGTCATACCATGCAGCTATGGCAATCAGGATTCTTATGGACTTGAACATTGCAACTGGTGAAAAGGTTTCATCATAGTCAACTCCTTGCCTTTGAGTATAACCTTTCGCCACCAATCGCGCCTTGTAGGTCAATACCTTACCATCAGGCCCAAGCTTTCTCTTGTAGATCCATTTACACCCTATTGGAACAATTCCATCGGGAGGATCTACTAAAGACCAAACTTGGTTTGTATGCATCGAATCCAATTCTGACTGCATAGCTTCAAGCCATAAATTCGAATCCGCATCAGAAATTGCTTCCTTGAAGTTTCTTGGATCACATTCAATGTCGGGTTCATCTTGATCCCCTTCAAGAAGAAGACCATATCGAACTGGAGGTCTAGAAGTCCTTTTGGATCTTCTAGGTGCAGGCGTGTCCAGCAATGGTTCCTGAGGTGTAGGATCGTTATTTTGTATTTCGGGTTCTTCTCGAACTTCTTCGAGTTCCATCATCTCGCCTTTCTTATCCAATAAGAACTCCTTCTCCAAGAAGGTGGCATTCCTAGAAACAAACACCTTTGTTTCAGCAGGATAATAGAAATAATATCCGATTGAATTCTTAGGATACCCTACAAAATAACATAAGCTGGATCGACTATCCAACTTATCTCCCACTGTCCGCTTCACGTAAGCAGGACATCCCCAAATCCTCAAGTACGAATACTTAGGAGCTTTGCCATTCCATAATTCGTATGGTGTTTTGTCCACTGCTTTAGTGTGGACGTTGTTCAACAACAATACCGCCGTTTCAAGCGCATAGCCCCAAAACGAAGGTGGAAGCTCAGTGAAGCTCATCATAGATCGAACCATGTCCAACAAAGTTCGATTACGACGCTCCGATACACCATTAAGCTGTGGTGTCATAGGAGGAGTCCACTGAGAGAGAATCCCATTCTCTTTCAGATAGTCCAAAAACTCGGTACTCAAGTATTCTCCACCTCGATCCGATCGAAGTGCTTTAATACTTTTACCTAGCTTGTTTTCTACTTCAGCCCTGAATTCTTTGAACTTTTCAAATGCTTCAGACTTATATTTCATTAAATATAAATACCCATACCTTGAATAATCATCAGTAAAGGTAATGAAGTAGGTGTGGCCATGTTGAGTCCCTACTCTAAATGGACCACAAACATCTGTATGGATCAAATCCAACAGATTCTGACTACGCTCAGGTTTCCCCTTAAAAGGAGATTTAGTCATTTTTCCTTTTAGGCAGGATTCACAAGTAGGTAGAGAATTAATATCAGACATATCAAACATGCCCTCTCCCACTAGCTTGTTCATCCTCCTTGAGGAAATATGACCTAGCCTAGCATGCCAAAGGTTTGCCGGGTTTTGACTATCGATTTTCCTTTTGTTTGTTGTCGCCGGTTTATCAACATAATTCACTGGAACGTCTTTTAGTTTTAAGTTGTATAGATCGTTTTCAAGTTGTCCATTTCCAATTAAACATTCATTCTTGTAAATATTGCAAATCCCATTCACAAAATTGCAAGAATAACCATCTCTATCAAGCATTGAAATAGAAATAATGTTTTTAATTAAATCTGGCACAAATAAAACATCTCTTAACAATAATTTAAAACCGTTCTGCAAAGTCAAACAAACATCTCCAATGGCCGTAGCTTCAACTCTGGAACCATTCCCGAGCCTCAGCTGGGTCTCACCCATTCTAAGCCTGCGACTTCTTGTCATCACCTGCAAATCATTGCAAATGTGAGATCCACATCCGGTATCCAATACCCAAGAAGTTGTATTAAGTGACATGTTTATTTCAATATAGAACATACCCTTTGCAGTTCCCAACTGCTCAAGATATTCCTTGCAGTTGCGCTTACAATGACCCGGCTTCTTGCAGTAATGGCAAACATCCTTGGATTTTCCATTGTTTGAAGCCTTTGTCTTTTGCTTCTTCTCGGGCTCGACTTTCTTGGGTGGGGTAGAACGTTTCTTGCCCTTCATACTTGGCCCCTTCTTCGCAGAAGATGAGGAGCCCACCAAGAAAGCTGGCTTATCCTTCTTAAGTGTGGATTCATATGTAACGAGCATATTGACCATCTCTTCAAGGGTGGCCTCTATCTTGTTCATATTAAAATTTATCACAAATCCATCAAATGAAGAAGGAAGAGACAGAAGCAATAAATCCACATTGAGTTCATGCTCCAACACCAAATCTAGGGTCGCCAACTTCTGTATGAGCCAAATCACTCGTACCCCATGATCACGGACCGAAGTCCCTTCACGCATGCGGCACGTCATCAACTCCTTAACAGTAGCGAACCTTTCAGCCCTCGACTGAGCCCCAAAAAGTTCCTTGAGTTGCGTGTGAATGTCAGCAGCATTCACCGTGTCCTCAAATCGCCTCTGGAGTTCATCAGACATCGAGGCTTGCATATAGCATTTGGTCTTGATGTCATGGTCACACCATGCATCAAGTTTGGCCAATTCCTCCGGACTTATGTCAGATGGTGCTTCCTTCGGAGGTGCTTTCTCTAACACGTAGAGCATTTTCTCCGAAGTTAAGACAATCTTCAACTTCCGGAACCATTCCGTATAGTTGGCGCCAGTCAACTTGTTTTGTTCGAGGATCGAGAATAATGGATTACGCGAATTCATCGTATGAAATACTGAAAAGAAAAACAGACATATATCAATGATTGTTTAACAATTTACTAAGACATAAAATAGGCGAATTTAATTTTATGAATCTCACTCCCACTATTTTAACGATTTCACTACCCTCTAGTGAAAACGGGAAACTTTTTCCTTAGTGATAACATGGAGTCCAATTGACAAACTTATGGTCCCGAATAATATCAGCCAACCATAATTCTCAAAAGGTAGAGCCCAATTGCTTCCAAAGCAACCCCCATGTGTTTACCTCATGTCCAATAAGGGCCAATAATATGACGCCGTTTAAAGTGACATGTCAAGATGACCCATCAATATTAAGTTGTGATGGACGGTCGCCATGTGGATCCCCCAATAATATGAGCCGATCCCATGGGAGTTCCACCCAACTTACAACATTTGTCGATCCAATGTACAGCTTTCCGACGGACGGGCCCCCCCAATAATATGAGCCGGACCGTATCCGCGGGTAGCATCACATACATTGACCGTTGATGGAAGGTGGGAACATTTAAACAAATTTAAATTTCCTTTATTTATCTTGATATAAATTTTAAATCATATTTAAAATGAGGGATTTTTAATTATAAAAATATTTGTCTCATCATATTCATTTTATTGCATGCTTGCCGGATTCACGCAATTTATGTCTAAACATGCATACAATCATAATATCAAATATTATATAGGATGATCGATTCCATTTCTAATTGACCCGTGGTTGCCAATCACGGGTCTTAGTCCAATCCTAGGTAATATGCAGTATGCAATGCAATCCTATTACATGTGCTTCCAATTTACATTTCTTCAGTCTTTATTGTCTGCTGGGCCCACCGTCTTCAAATCTTGATCTCCCACTAAATCTAATGTATTTACAATAAATAACAATGACAAGTAGGGGATACATTTTTAGGGGTGGGAACGGGCTATAAACCAAGCCCACTTTTATTACATATGACATTCATATCGGGCCATAAACCAGGCCCATTAATAAAACCAACAACAATAAAAACAAAATGTAAATTCCTAACATACACCTACAAAATTGGTCATGGCAATCGATCATCCTTATCCAATAACATTTAATTCAAAATTAATTTATTGGATAACATGCAGTGGCAATTCAAATTTAAACAAGATAAAATCATATTTTATATATAAAATCTCATTTCACATATAAAATCATATTTTATCTCTATATCAAATAAAATAATATTTTATCTATAAAATCCAATTTTACAAATAAAATCATATTTTACTTAATATATCATAAGATCATATCTTATTAATTGATTTCAAAATTCAATTTAAGGATAAAATATTAAAATTTTCCAAAAATTCAAATTTATCCAAAAATCAATTTTAAAATTTACGGACTCGAACAATTCGATCCGAAATCTCGTGAACCAATCAAAAACAATTTTTGACCGGACCAAAAATAAAATTTCAACACATTAAAATTAATTTTTTAAATAAAAATAAAATTTTTCCCGCGGGCCGCCCGGGACACTCCCGGGCCGGCCCGCACCCGGGGCGCGGGCCGGGGGCAGCCCGGCTGCCCCCTTAGGGCAGCACTCTCGCTGCCCTGGCGGCGCCTAGCGCCGCCCCTGGGCGGCGCCGAACGCCGCCCCTGGGCAGCGCCGAGCGCTGCCCTGCGCAGCGCCCAGCGCTGCGCTGGGCAGCGCACAGCGCTGCCCTGGGCGGCGCCGTGCGCCGCCCGGGGCAGCAACAATTGCTGCCCCACCGGGCAGCGATCCAATCGCTGCCCGGGTTTTGCCCCGAAAAAAAATTTTTATTTAAAAATATTTATTTTGTTTTCCAAAAACCGAGATTCAAAAATTTTGTACAATCGATTAATTTAATCGTTTGATCTGAGCAACCTGGCTCTGATACCACTGTTGGAAAACAGGGCTCTCAGATCAATCACGATTGATACCCGGTGCAGCGGAAGTTTAAAAATTTTATCATGGAACAATTCCATGGTGTGGGTATCAACCATTCAACGATTAAATTATTGTGTGTGTAAAATTCAAATAACAATTAATTAAATTTTACCTTCAATCTCGAATCGAGATTAATGGACACCACACAGATTTCTCTGCGCTTCTTGTATCTCCCAGGAACTGATGAACTCCTTCAATCAGGTCCACGAATGGGGTTTAAATCCCTCTGATAGATTGCACTAGAAAATCTATCAGAAGTTTTCTGCGAAGAGATTAAACGAATCTGATTCGTTATTCCTGGCTGCAATTCAAAAATCACAGACCGGAATTTCTCTGACAGAGCAAGGAGGGTTCGGCCGATTTAATTATGAGAGAGGCTAGGGTTCGAAATTTTGCTCTCAAAATAATGACCTGTTGTATCTAATTTCTGTACTGCAATAACTTATTTATAATGCAGGCCACTAACAGCTTAGGGCCCATTAGTCATAAGTTGAGGCCCGACAAGCAAAGCCCACACGTTCAGAAATTAATATAAAATTCATCGTGACTCCGATTGATGAACCGATTTCACCAATGTGCACATAAACCATTTCTGCACATTTTAAAGTCAAGATAAATTTTCCTGAATCCGAATTCAGTGGTTTCCAAAAATGTCCATCCCTATGTCATTTTAGGAAATCCTACTCCCTTACTCTTATTTAAGAAGTCCAACTTCTTTATTCATTAAATTTAACTCTTTAAATTTAACTATCTCAACGGGGATTAAAACTCCATTACACTGTGTGACCCTCAATGGTTCAGGGATACAGCTAGCCGTGGGCTCACAACTCCTTGTGACTCGGAACAACAATTTCCGACTTGCCCAACGAATCATGGTAAAGCGCCTAGCAACATCGCCCCATGATTCCCTAGGTATCACTGATAGTGCCTACAAGAACCAGTAGATTTTGGTTAGCGTACAGTACGGTCCCTTCATCCATATATCCCGATCGAATCAACAACCATTGGTATATCGAGAGTCGCTCAAGATTCGATAACTATGCAATGCATCTTGAAGATCAAATTAGTGACATCGCATGTGCTACTAAGAAACCATTTCTTAAATCACATCAAGTACTCTGGCCAGAGATTTGTCACACTAATATCTCCTCAGATCGCATAGGATATCCACACTCGCAAGTATGTGGTGAATCCTTGACAACAATGCATTGACTCCTATATGTGTCGTAACTGTACCCAATCTCGACACCTGATGACCCCCATAGAGTCGGTAAACGAGTCAAAGCACAGCACTAGCATATAGAGTCTCCATGATGTTTCAAGTCGTAAGGACTAATGGTGTACAACCAAAACCGCGGACTTTATCCACTCGATAAGTGATAACCACTTGGAAAGTCCGGATAGGGTAGTTCGATTATTCATCCTATGAATATCCATTTGCATGCTTCGAACATCTCCATGTTCCCTACCAATGAAACGTGGTACTCCGCATCGCAAATGCTAGTCTCAAACTCGAGCGATCCTTATCCTTATTATCGGACGGCTCAATCGACTAGGAACGGTTTTTAGAATATACAGTGACTATAAGATGTATTTCATGATAGACATCTCCATGTTCTACCACATCTTACATACACTATAGTATATTCAAGGTCTTTATCAAAACAACAATAGTATATCACAATATAACAATATGAAGTAATATAAAGTCATTGCCATAAAAGTGTAAATAATATTAAACAAAAGATTGTTTATACAAAGAGTCATCAAAGCCCATAGCCACACAGTTGGCTCACTGGGCACCCACTCTTACACTTCCATCGATTTGGGTCCGGAGTATCCATTGGTATTTCGGTATGGGAGCCACCTCCTGAAGCGATGGCACATCGTGCTACATACTAGGGCCCGGTCTGTCTTTGTTATCAAATTCTTGACCTCGAGTTTGTAGGGAGTTCACTTTGCATGCATGTATACTCATACTCTTGTTCTGATCGTTTTATGCTAACATCTCGTACTCTGTGTTTCTGGACACCCTATTCAATGGGACAGGTTTGCTATTGGACAAGGAGGGTGGATCCAAGAGGGGCTAGGCAGTGGTTGGCCAGCTGGAGCTTCGTCTAGGGTTTATATTTCTGTTGTATTGGGTTGATACAACATTTGATTTGGTTGTATAACTATTTGGGTATTTACAGATTCCTTTTCTTGGGATTGTATTAATGTATTTGTTTCCGCAGCTTATTCTAGTTTACTGTTTGATTAAGTTAATTGCATGCCTAAGTTTTGTTTAGTAGGTGATCTCGGCAAGGGTCACTACAAATTAAGAACTAGATGTAAACAGTAAGGACATTTGTTGATTAAGTTTGTTGAGTTGATGTTTATGTTTATAGCATTATGAGATTGATATGAATGAACAGATTGTGTCCTATTGCTTGGATATATTGTGATTAGATTTTGATAATAGATTGAATTATTGGGAATTGATCTAAGTATGTGTTACTTTTGAAAGTTGTAAATTTCATAATTCCAGCAATATTGTGCTAAACTTTTGGGAGAGATATAAATTTGAGAATTGTTGGGAAGAAATTCTTTTCGATAGAATAAGAGGATGAAATTACTGTTTTTTGGATGACACCGAATTCAGTTACAATTGAGCCTTCCTTCGATTAATCTGAAGATTTTTGAAATCTATTTTGGTTATGCATCCTTGATTAGCATGACATTGACTTCGATAATTATGGCCATTCGGCATCGATTGAAATTCCAAATTTGAATTTCAAAAATTTGTAAT
The DNA here is from genome assembly GCF_033568475.1 of Henckelia pumila. Taxonomy (NCBI): domain Eukaryota; kingdom Viridiplantae; phylum Streptophyta; class Magnoliopsida; order Lamiales; family Gesneriaceae; genus Henckelia; species Henckelia pumila. Next base: position 107,431,525 of record NC_133122.1, read on the forward strand.
TCTTGAAAACTTGAATTTTCTATCTGGACATTGATATTGATTCGGGAGAGTTTCGATTATTTGATTCCTGAGTGATCTAGATTTCTTTGATTGCGACATTCGAATATGCTTTAGGACTGAGTCCTAATCAATGACTGCGTGCGGATTCCTCGTGAGTGAGGCCAAGTTGACAACCATGATTTTAGTTTGTCTTGATATAGGGCATGATGTCGTACCCATTGATGGGTGATCACATGATTTGATTATTATTGATAGATTGACTCGCATTCCTTATTAATGGAGCCCTGATTTGATTCACTCTCCCTTTATTTAAAAATGCAAGTGAGTTGTTTTCACTTAGCAGAGATTGTTGTTTAGAATTAATTCGATTTGATAATCATGATTTGAGCGATTTTCCTTGATATTAATTTGATTCTGACTCTAAGAGTCATGGATGATTTGAGGTATATCTTCAGTATATACGATTTTGTTGGCTCGTAACTGATAGAGATTGATAGCACTATCTGAATTTAGTGTTTGACCGATCGAGATAAAGATTAATTCCGAAGATAGTTCGATTTTTGGTGTTTTGGGTGAAATTTTGAATCAAAATTACAGTGTATTCGAATTAGGGTTTAAGAATATTTTAGATGATTCAGAAGAATTGATAGGATTCACTCGATGAAACAGTGATAACGGAATTATTTTATGAATCATAGGATTTTCTGATGATGGCTTTGGGAATTTATGGAATTTTGCGGTAAATTTTTCCTTGTTGGACTAAGAGCGTAATTTTGAATTCAGAAATAAGATTGAGTTTCAATGTTAGTAGAAATGTTTGAATCTCGTTTGTGGCATTCGAACTCGATTGAGTGAATAGCTAAAACTGGGAAACAGAAAGAGTGAATAAGAAGAAGATACTTGAATTAGTGAAACTGGTACTGAATAAGTTCCAGAGCAGTCAGATGAATACCTGAGTATTGTTCTTCTGATTTATGAGATTAATCGGATGTTGTTTTTGATTTTTGATCAGATGAGAGATTTTGGCATTGACTTTTGACCTGCTTGATTGATTATTTTATTGATTGGAAGAATTTGTTGAACTTCAGAACTTCTTGAATTGGGATTGTCCGATGATTGCGAAAACATATTGTGACTTGCCGATGATTATGTCATTGAAGAAAGAATTTGCTGATATCAAATTTTTGGGGAATGGTACGAATTGTTTGATTGATCGAATTTGACTTGAAGATATTAGGGGAAGGTCGAATTGTTTGAGATTAACTTAGTATATGAGTTTGAGATGTTAGGGACTGTCTAATTGACATATGTTCCTCTTAATTCTAAACTAATGGATTGAGTTTAGTTTGAGATTGATTGATCTAAGAATGAATTATTGACTCGTTAGAGGTTTTCAAAGTATTTTTGGTTTATTCCTTATAAACTGACAGACATATAAGATTTGATGTCTGAATTTAGGTCAGAGTTAAATATTCAAGAAACTCTTTTTCCTCGTCTTATTAGAGTACAACATACTAATTTCAGATTGTCCGACAGTCAGAACAGACTGTTCATATCTTTTGAGAGGACATTCTACGAGTCGTAGTGCTAGATTTTTGCACTAGTTGGCTAGATTCATGATTTTGTTGATTTTTCTGATTTGAAAAATTATTAGAGGAGTTTAGAGATGACTCTTTTCGAAGCGATATACGATAAGAAATGCAAAATTCTCTTTTTAAAAAATGATGTTTCGGAATGCCTCAGTTGTAGAGCCAGATTTGACGTGATGTGGTCAAAGATGTCACAGAAAGTGAGTATGATTCCGAATAGAAACAAAACAGTACGTGTAGTGACCCTTACCCGGATCCTCTACTAAACAAAACTTAGGCATGCAATTAACTTATTTAAACAGATATCAGAATAAAACTGCAGAAACCATAAACAATATACAATCCCAAGTAAAGGAATCTGTAATTTATCCAATAATATACAACCAAATCGAATAACTGTACAAACCCAAACAACAATAATAAAACCTAGACGAAGCTCCAGCTGGCCAACCACTGACTAGCCCCTCCTGGATCCACCCTCCTCGTCCAATCGCAAACCTGCCCCATGGAATAGGTTGACCAGAAACACAGAGTACGAGACGTGAGCATAAAACGCTCAGTACGAGAGTATGAGTATACATGCATGCAAAGTGAACTCCCTATATACTCGAGATCAAGGATTAGATAACAGAGACAGACCGGGCCCTGATATGTAGGCTGTGCCGTCGCTTCAGGAGGTGGCTCCCATACCGAGATAACCGTGGATACATCGGACCCAAATCGATGGAAGTCCATCCACTAACAGGATAGAGTATAACCCTACTAAAAGACATCTCGAAAGAGATACAGCAAGATGCAAATGAATGCAGCATAATATCATGGCATATAAATCATGCAGTCACATAATACATGCATACTCAGTCAGGATATCTCGAAAAAACATCCGTACCTCAAAACAGTGCAAGCTCTACCAACTCTAGGTCCACGCCTATAGTCTGCTCTACACTGCCAAATGATACTATTATCATTAAAGCGCTCTAAAATCCTAAACTAAGCTATTGCATACTCCTAAATATTTATAGGAAGCAAAAGCTATGCCTTCGTCCGTCGTTAGCCCTTTGATGTCGATGCCTCCAGAACTTGGACACAACTCCGCTACGACTCCCGAATGTCTCGCCGACCTCCGGACCAAGCCTAAGAAGACTAGAACAGCTCCAAAAGGACTAGAATGGAAAGGAAAACTCGGAATTGGCAAATGAAAGTGAAGCCTCGGCCTTCTATTTATAGACAACGATCGGAACTTCCGATCCTTGATCGGAACATCCAAACCTCGATCGGAACGTCCGATCCTGCCATCGGAGCTTCCGAAGATCCTGATCTGCCACGTGTCAAAATATCACTTGTTGATTCCGGATAGGGGTGATCGGAGCTTCCGATCTAGCCAATCGTCATGGATGACGTAATATCATCGGTGCCTCCGATCGCTCATCGGAGCTTTGTAAGAGTGGGTGCCCAGTGAGCCAACTGTGTGGCTATGGGCTTTGTTGACTCTTTGTATAAACAATCTTTTGTTTAATATTATTTACACTTTTATGGCAATGACTTTATATTACTTCATATTGTTATATTGTGATATACTATTGTTGTTTTGATAAAGACCTTGAATATACTATAGTGTATGTAAGATGTGGTAGAACATGGAGATGTCTATCATGAAATACATCTTATAGTCACTGTATATTCTAAAACCGTTCCTAGTCGATTGAGCCGTCCGATAATAAGGATAAGGATCGCTCGAGTTTGAGACTAGCATTTGCGATGCGGAGTACCACGTTTCATTGGTAGGGAACATGGAGATGTTCGAAGCATGCAAATGGATATTCATAGGATGAATAGTCGAACTACCCTATCCGGACTTTCCAAGTGGTTATCACTTATCGAGTGGATAAAGTCCGGTTTTGGTTGTACACCATTAGTCCTTACGACTTGAAACATCATGGAGACTCTATATGCTAGTACTGTGCTTTGACTCGTTTACCGACTCTGAGGGGGTCATCAGGTGTCGAGATTGGGTACAGTTACGACACATATAGGAGTCAATGCATTGTTGTCAAGGATTCACCACATACTTGCGAGTGTGGATATCCTATGCGATCTGAGGAGATATTAGTGTGACAAATCTCTGGCCAGAGTACTTGATGTGATTTAAGAAATGGTTTCTTAGTAGCACATGCGATGTCACTAATTTGATCTTCAAGATGTATTGCATAGTTATCGAATCTTGAGCGACTCTCGATATACCAATGGTTGTTGATTCGATCGGGATATATGGATGAAGGGACCGTACTGTACGTTAACCAAAATCTACTGGTTCTTGTAGGCACTATCAGTGATACCTAGGGAATCATGGGGCGATGTTGCTAGGCGCTTTACCATGATTCGTTGGGCAAGTCGGAAAGTGTTGTTCCGAGTCACAAGGAGTTGTGAGCCCACGGCTAGCTGTATCCCTGAACCATTGAGGGTCACACAGTGTAATGGAGTTTTAATCCCCGTTGAGATAGTTAAATTTAAAGAGTTAAATTTAATGAACTAAGGAGTTGGACTTCTTAAATAAGAGTAAGGGAGTAGGATTTCCTAAAATGACATAGGGATGGGCATTTTTGGAAACCACTGAATTCGGATTCAGGAAAATTTATTTTGACTTTAAAACGTGCAGAAATGGTTTCTGTGCACATTGGTGAAATCGTTTCATCAATCGGAGTCACGATGAATTTTATATTAATTTCTGAACGAGCGGGCTTTGCTTGTCGGGCCCCAGCTTATGACTAATGGGCCCTAAGGTGTTAGTGGCCTGCATTATAAATAAGTTATTTCAGTACAGAAATTACACACGACAGGTCATTATTTTTGAGAGCAATTTTCGAAAACCCTACCCTCTCTCTCAAACATATTTCGGCCGCCCCCTTCACTCTGCCCGAGAAAATTCCGGTCTGTGATTTTGAATCGCAGTAAGGAATAACGAATCAGATTCGTTTATTCTCTTCGCAGAAAACTTCTGATAGATTTTCTAGTGCAATCTATCAGAGGGATTAAACCTCTGTTCGTGGACCTGATTGAAGGCGTTCATCGGTTCCAGGGAGAGACAACAAGAGCAGAATTGTTCTGTTGGTGTCCATTAATCTCGTTGCGAGATTTGAGGTAAAATTTATTTAATTGTTATTTAAATTTTACACACACAATAATTCAATCGATGAACGGTTGATACCCATACCATGGAAACGTTCCATGGAAAATTTTTAAACTTCCGCTGCACCGGGTATCAATCGTAATTGGTCTGGGAACTCGCCAGTTTTCCAACAGTGGTATCAGAGCCAGGTTGCTCAGATCAATCGATTGAATTAATCAATTGTACAAAATTTTTGAGTCTCGGTTTTTGAAACAAAATAAATATTTTAAATAAAAAAAAAAAAAATTTTTTTTTCCGGGGGGCGAAACCCGGGCAGCGATTGGATCGCTGCCCGGAGGGGGCAGCGATGGTCGCTGCCCCCAGGGGCGGCGCACGGCGCCGCCCAAAGGGGGCGCACGGCGCCGCCCAGGGCGGCGATCGTCGCCGCCCAGGGCGGCGCACGGCGCTGCCCAGGGCAGCGCTGTGCGCTGCCCAGCGCAGCGCTGGGCGCTGCGCAGGGCAGCGCTCGGCGCTGCCCAGGGCGGCGCACAGCGCCGCCCAGGGCGACGCACGGCGCCGCCCAGCGGCGGCGCCAGGCGCCGCCAGGGCAGCAAACGTTGCTGCCCTAAGGGGGCAGCCGGGCTGCCCCGGCCCGCGCCCCGGGTGCGGGCCAACCCGGGGATGTCCCGGTGGCCCGCGGGAAAATTAATTTTTTAATATTTTATTAATTTTAATATTTAAAAATTTTATTTTTGGTCCGGTCAAAAATTGTTTTTGATTGGTTCACGAGATTTCGGATCGAATTGTTCGAGTCCGTAAATTTTAAAATTGATTTTGGATAAATTTGAATTTTTGGAAAATTTTAATATTTTATCCGTAAATTGAATTTTGAAATCAATTATTTTGGTACAATTGATGATAAGATATGATCTTATGATATATTAGATAAAATATGATTTTATTTGTAAAATTGGATTTTATAGATAAAATATGATTTTATTTGATATGGAGATAAAATATGATTTTATATGTGAAATGTGATTTTATATATAAAATATGATTTTATCTTGTTTAAATTTGAATTGCCACAGCATGTTATCCAATAAATTAATTTTGAATTAAATGTTATTGGATAAGGATGATCGATTGCCATGACCAATTTTGTAGGTGTATGTTAGGAATTTACATTTTGTCTTTATTGTTGTTGGTTTTATTAATGGGCCTGGTTTATGGCCCGATATGAATGTCATATGTAATAAAAGTGGGCTTGGTTTATAGCCCGTTCCCACCCCCTAAAAATGTATCCCCTACTTGTCATTGTTATTTAATTGTAAATACATTAGATTTAGTGGGAGATCAAGATTTGAAGATGGTGGGCCCAGCAGACAATGAAGACTGAAGAAATGTAAATTGGAAGCATATGTAATAGGATTGCATTTGCATACTGCATATTACCTAGGATTGGACTAAGACCCGTGATTGGCAACCACGGGTCAATTAGAAATGGAATCGATCATCCTATATAATATGTGATATTATGATTGTATGCATGTTTAGACATAAATTGCGTGAATCCGGCAATGCATGCAATAAATTAAATATGATGAGACAAATATTTTTATAAATAAAATCCCTCATTTTAAATATGATTTAAAATTTATATCAAGATAAATAAAGGAAATTTAAATATTGTTTAAATGTTCCTACCTTCCATCAACGGTCAATGTATGTGATGCTACCCGCGGATACGGTCCGGCTCATATTATTGGGGGGGCCCGTCCGTCGGAAAGCTGTACATTGGATCGACAAATGTTGTAAGTTGGGTGAAACTCCCATGGGATCGGCTCATATTATTGGGGGATCCACATGGCGACCGTCCATCACAACTTAATATTGATGGGTCATCTTGACATGTCACTTTAAACGGCGTCATATTATTGGGCCCTTATTGGACATGAGGTAAATACATGGGGGTTGCTTTGGAAGCAATTGGGCTCTACCTTTTGAGAATTATGGTTGGCTGATATTATTCGGGACCATAAGTTTGTCAATTGGACTCCATGTTCTCACTAAGGAAAAAGTTTCCCGTTTTCACTAGAGGGTGGTGAAATCGTTAAAATAGTGGGAGTGAGATTCATAAAATAAAATTCGCCAATTTTATGTCTTAGTAAATTATTTAAACAATCATCGATAATTGTCTGTTTTATCTCAGTAATCCACATGTTTCTGTTCTCCAACAAAACAAACTTATTGACGCAAACAATACAGAATGATTCCATAAGTTAAGATTGTCCTAAGTTCGGAAAAAGATTTTCTAAGTGTTAGAAAAGGCTTCTCCGAAAACAGCCCTGGCTGATGTAACTAGAGAAATGGTTGGACCATGATCTCAAGGCAAAATGTTACATACAAAATTGGACAAGTCTAAACAAGTTTGCCATCACTGCAAGAAACCCGGTTATTGGAAACGTAACTGCAAGGAATACCTCGAGCAGTTGGGAACTGCAAAGGGTATGTTCTATATCGAAATAAACATGTCACTTAATACAACTTCTTGGGTATTGGATACCGGATGTGGATCTCACATTTGCAATGATTTGCAGGTGATGACAAGAAGTCGCAGGCTTAGAATGGGTGAGACCCAGCTGAGGCTCGGGAATGGTTCCAGAGTTGAAGCTACGGCCATTGGAGATGTTTGTTTGATTTTGCAGAATGGTTTTAAATTATTGTTGAGAGATGTTTTATTTGTGCCAGATTTAATTAAAACATTATTTCTATTTCTATGCTAGATAGAGATGGTTATTCTTGCAATTTTGTGAATGAGATTTGCAATATTTACAAGAATGAATGTTTAATTGGAAATGGACAATTTGAAAACGATCTATACAACTTAAAACTAAAAGACGTTCCAATGAATTATGTTGATAAACCGGCTACAACAAACAAAAGGAAAAACGATAGTCAAAACCCGGCAAACCTATGGCACGCTAGGCTAGGTCATATTTTCTCAAGAAGGATGAACAAGCTAGTGGGAGAGGGCATGTTTGATATGTCTGATATTAACTCTCTACCTACTTGTGAATCTTGTCTAAAAGGAAAAATGACTAAATCTCCTTTTAAGGGGAAACCTGAGCGTAGTCAGAATCTGTTGGATTGATCCACACAGATGTTTGTGGTCCATTTAGAGTAGGGACTCAACATGGCCACACCTACTTCATTACCTTTACTGATGATTATTCAAGGTATAGGTATTTATATTTAATGAAATATAAGTCTGAAGCATTTGAAAAGTTCAAAGAATTCAAGGCTGAAGTAGAAAACAAGCTAGGTAAAAGTATTAAAGCACTTCGATCGGATCGAGGTGGAGAATACTTGAGTACCGAGTTTTGGACTATCTAAAAGAGAATGGGATTCTCTCTCAGTGGACTCCTCCTATGACACCACAGCTTAATGGTGTATCGGAGCGTCGTAATCGAACTTTGTTGGACATGGTTCGATCTATGATGAGCTTCACTGAGCTTCCACCTTCGTTTTGGGGCTATGCGCTTGAAACGGCGGTATTGTTGTTGAACAACGTCCACACTAAAGCAGTGGACAAAACACCATACGAGTTATGGAATGGCAAAGCTCCTAAGTATTCGTACTTGAGGATTGGGGATGTCCTGCTTACGTGAAGCGGACAGTGGGAGATAAGTTGGATAGTCGATCCAGCTTATGTTATTTTGTAGGGTATCCGAAGAATTCAATCGGATATTATTTCTATTATCCTGCTGAAACAAAGGTGTTTGTTTCTAGGAATGCCACCTTCTTGGAGAAGGAATTCTTATTGGATAAGAAAGGCGAGATGATGGAACTCGAAGAAGTTCGAGAAGAACCCGAAATACAAAATAACGATCCTACACCTCAGGAACCATTGCTGGACACGCCTGCACCTAGAAGATCCGAGAGGACTTCTAGACCTCCAGTTCGATATGGTCTTCTTCTTGAAGAGGGTCAAGATGAACCCGACATTGGATGTGATCCAAGAAGCTTCAAGGAAGCAATTTCTGATGCGGATTCGAATTTATGGCTTGAAGCTATGCAGTCAGAATTGGATTCGATGCATACTAACCAAGTCTGGTCTTTAGTGAATCCTCCCGATGGAATTGTTCCAATAGGGTGTAAATGGATCTACAAAAGAAAGCTTGGGCCTGATGGTAAGATATTGACTTACAAGGCGCGATTGGTGGCTAAAGGTTATACTCAAAGGCAAGGAGTTGACTATGACGAAACCTTTTCACCAGTTGCAATGTTCAAGTCCATAAGAATCCTAATTGCCATAGCTGCATGGTATGACTATGAGATATGGCAGATGGATGTGAAGACTGCTTTTCTTAATGGAGACATTAAGGAAGAAATCTATATGAAGCAGCCTGAGGGGTACACATCCATGGGAAGCGAGCATAAGGTATGCAAGCTTCAGAGATCAATTTATGGTCTAAAACAAGCATCAAGAAGTTGGAACCAGAAATTTGATGAAACAATAAAAGATTTTGGTTTCATCAAGAACCCGGAGGAACCTTGCGTGTACAAGAAAGTAGTTAAGGATGCGGTAACATTCTTAGTACTTTATGTTGATGACATCCTACTCATTGGGAATGATGTAGGGATGTTGCAGTCAACAAAGATATGGTTATCAGGTAGATTTTCGATGAAGGATTTGGGTGAGGCATCCTACATTCTTGGGATACAGATCTATAGGGATAGATCTAAGAGAATGATAGGACTCACTCAATCAACCTACATCGATACCATATTGAAACGATTTTCAATGGATGGGTCCAAGAGAGGACATCTACCCATGTGTCATGGAGTTTCTCTATCCAAGTCTATGTGTCCCAAGACTGATGCAGAGATAGAGAATATGACACATGTACCATATGCGTCAGCTATAGGTAGTATCATGTATGGGATGATATCTACCAGACCGGATGTAGCATTTGCTCTGAGTGTCACGAGCAGATATCAGTCTAATCCTGGTCAGATGCATTGGAAAGCCGTGAAGGACATTCTTAAGTACTTGCGAAGGACTAAGAATATGTTCATGGTTTATGGAGGACGAGAACTCAAACTGGAAGGCTATACCGACTCTAGCTTCCAAAGTGATGTGGATGACTCGAAGTCAACCTCTGGATTTGTGTTCATGCTCAATGGCGGTGCTGTCTCTTGGAAGAGTTCCAAGCAGGACACCACAGCGGATTCCACCACTGAGGCTGAATACATTGCAGCATCAGCTGCTGCTAAAGAGGCCGTTTGGATGAGGAATTTCGTCCAAGAGTTGGGCGTCATTCCTGAATTTGTTGGTCCAGTCCCGGTGTACTGCGACAACACGGGTGCCGTTGCTCAAGCAAAGGAACCAAGGTCTCATCAAAGATCCAAACACGTACTGAGGAAATACCACATAATCCGGGAGATTGTGGAAAGAGGAGACATCAGTGTCGAACGAGTGGCCTCTGCAGACAATATCGCTGATCCACTTACTAAGCCTTTGCCAGGACCATTGTTTGACAAACATCGCGAAGCAATGGGTCTACGTAGTATGACTAGTTGGCTATAGGGCAAGTGGGAGATTGTAAGAGTGGGTGCCCAGTGAGCCAACTGTGTGGCTATGGGCTTTGTTGACTCTTTGTATAAACAATCTTTTGTTTAATATTATTTACACTTTTATGGCAATGACTTTATATTACTTCATATTGTTATATTGTGATATACTATTGTTGTTTTGATAAAGACCTTGAATATACTATAGTGTATGTAAGATGTGGTAGAACATGGAGATGTCTATCATGAAATACATCTTATAGTCACTGTATATTCTAAAACCGTTCCTAGTCGATTGAGCCGTCCGATAATAAGGATAAGGATCGCTCGAGTTTGAGACTAGCATTTGCGATGCGGAGTACCACGTTTCATTGGTAGGGAACATGGAGATGTTCGAAGCATGCAAATGGATATTCATAGGATGAATAGTCGAACTACCCTATCCGGACTTTCCAAGTGGTTATCACTTATCGAGTGGATAAAGTCCGCGGTTTTGGTTGTACACCATTAGTCCTTACGACTTGAAACATCATGGAGACTCTATATGCTAGTACTGTGCTTTGACTCGTTTACCGACTCTGAGGGGGTCATCAGGTGTCGAGATTGGGTACAGTTACGACACATATAGGAGTCAATGCATTGTTGTCAAGGATTCACCACATACTTGCGAGTGTGGATATCCTATGCGATCTGAGGAGATATTAGTGTGACAAATCTCTGGCCAGAGTACTTGATGTGATTTAAGAAATGGTTTCTTAGTAGCACATGCGATGTCACTAATTTGATCTTCAAGATGTATTGCATAGTTATCGAATCTTGAGCGACTCTCGATATACCAATGGTTGTTGATTCGATCGGGATATATGGATGAAGGGACCGTACTGTACGTTAACCAAAATCTACTGGTTCTTGTAGGCACTATCAGTGATACCTAGGGAATCATGGGGCGATGTTGCTAGGCGCTTTACCATGATTCGTTGGGCAAGTCGGAAAGTGTTGTTCCGAGTCACAAGGAGTTGTGAGCCCACGGCTAGCTGTATCCCTGAACCATTGAGGGTCACACAGTGTAATGGAGTTTTAATCCCCGTTGAGATAGTTAAATTTAAAGAGTTAAATTTAATGAACTAAGGAGTTGGACTTCTTAAATAAGAGTAAGGGAGTAGGATTTCCTAAAATGACATAGGGATGGGCATTTTTGGAAACCACTGAATTCGGATTCAGGAAAATTTATTTTGACTTTAAAACGTGCAGAAATGGTTTCTGTGCACATTGGTGAAATCGTTTCATCAATCGGAGTCACGATGAATTTTATATTAATTTCTGAACGAGCGGGCTTTGCTTGTCGGGCCCCAGCTTATGACTAATGGGCCCTAAGGTGTTAGTGGCCTGCATTATAAATAAGTTATTTCAGTACAGAAATTACACACGACAGGTCATTATTTTTGAGAGCAATTTTCGAAAACCCTACCCTCTCTCTCAAACATATTTCGGCCGCCCCCTTCACTCTGCCCGAGAAAATTCCGGTCTGTGATTTTGAATCGCAGTAAGGAATAACGAATCAGATTCGTTTATTCTCTTCGCAGAAAACTTCTGATAGATTTTCTAGTGCAATCTATCAGAGGGATTAAACCTCTGTTCGTGGACCTGATTGAAGGCGTTCATCGGTTCCAGGGAGAGACAACAAGAGCAGAATTGTTCTGTTGGTGTCCATTAATCTCGTTGCGAGATTTGAGGTAAAATTTATTTAATTGTTATTTAAATTTTACACACACAATAATTCAATCGATGAACGGTTGATACCCATACCATGGAAACGTTCCATGGAAAATTTTTAAACTTCCGCTGCACCGGGTATCAATCGTAATTGGTCTGGGAACTCGCCAGTTTTCCAACAAGCTTCCGATCCTATTCGGAGCTTTCGATCGTGCCTTCGGAGCTTCCGATCCGTCCGATACCCAATTTATTTAATTAGCATTAATCATTTAATTACTCAATTAGGGTACGGGCTACTACATTCTACCCCACTTAAGATATTTTGTCCTCGAAATCAGATCTTAAGTACCGAATGCAAATACAGAAATCAGAAACATTCTTTATTCAAATCAAACGTTTAAAGAGTTTGCAACTGAATACAACTTAAAGAATGAAATCAAAACAAATCAGGATGGTCTTTACGCATCCTGTCCTCAAGCTCCCAAGTAGCTTCCTCAGTGCCTCGGCGCTGCCACTGAACTAAAACCAAAGGAATGACTTTGTTCCGTAAAACCTTATCCTTATAATCCAGGATACGAAGAGGTTTCTCAACATAAGTCAAATCCTTGTCTACCTGAACCTCAGACAGCTGCAGAATATGAGATTCATCCACCACATACCGTCGCAACAGAGATACGTGGAACACGTCGTAAATACTGGATAGATGCGGTGGCAAAGCTAGTTGATAAGCCAAATCACCTATGCTCTCCAAGATCTCAAACGGACCGATAAACCTGGGAGACAACTTGCCCTTAAGGCCAAATCTGAGAATCTTGCGGAAAGGTGACACTCTCAGAAACACTTTCTCCCCGACATCGTACTGCAAAGGCCTACGCTTGATATTATCATAGCTGGCCTGACGATCCTGTGCAGTCTTAATCTGTTTCTTGATCTGATCAACAATGTCTATCGCCTGCTGGATAAACTCCGGTACCTCAGCCTGTCTCTCCCCCACTTCTTCCCAGAAGAGTGGAGTACGACAATGTCGCCCATACAACGCCTCAAAAGGTGCCATCCCAATACTAGTATGATAGCTGTTGTTGTAAGCGAACTCGATCAACGGCAAATGATCCTGCCAGGCTGAACCAAAATCCATGACGCACGCTCTAAGCATATCCTCTAACGTACGGATAGTGCGCTCTGACTGACCATCCGTCTCCGGATGATAGGCTGTACTCAAACTGAGAGTAGTACCCATCGCACGCTGAACACTCCCCCAGAATCTAGAAGTAAACCTGGGGTCCCGATCACTGACAATGCTCACAGGCACTCCATGAAGTCGGACGATCTCCTGAATGTACATCCGTGCCATGCGATCCACAGATTACTCTCGGCTATAGGCAATGAAATGCGCTGACTTGGTGAGTCGGTCCACCACAACCCAGATAGCATCACAGTTCTTCGGGGATACCGGTAAATGGGTCACAAAGTCCATAGTGATAAACTCCTATTTCCATTCCGGAATAGGCAGACTGTGAAGCAATCCTCCAGGTCGTCGGTGCTCTGCCTTGACCTGTTGACACACCAAACATCTCGAAACAAACTGATACACACTGCATTTTATTCCCTTCCACCAGAAACGAGTATGTAGATCCTTGTACATCTTGTTGCTCACAGGATGAATACTTAACTTAGTGCGATGTGCCTGAGACAAAATCTCCTCTCGCAACTCTTCATCCTGCGGAATCACAAGCCTACCAGACAAACACAGAAAACCATCTGACTGATAATGAAATCCAGACGAGCTACCCTCGTTAGCTAGACGAGCTAAACGCTGGGTCTTCGAATCAGTCATCTGAGCATCTCGGATCCGCGAATACAAGGCTGGCTCAGATAATATCGCAAACATCTGGATACTCTGCATACCTTTCTTATGCTTGAAGGTATAACTTGAAGTACAACAATCACTGATCGCACTAGACATCGAACAAGTCTGAAGTGCGGATAGTCGCACCTTGCGACTCAAAGCATCAGCGGTGAGATTAGTAGCTCCCGGATGGTACTTAATCTCGCAATCATAGTCCTAAAGCAAGTCCATCCAATGTCTTTGCCTCATGTTCAACTCCGCCTGAGTGAACAAATACTTGAGACTCTTATGGTCGGTGAAGATCTCAAATTTCTCGCCGTACAGATAATGACGCCAGATATTCAAAGCGAACACAATGGCTGCTAATTCCAAATCATGGACTGGGTAGTTGTCCTCGTGAAGCTTCAGCTGTCTAGAAGCATATGCGATCACATGCCCATTCTGAGTCAGGACACAACCTAACCCCTGAAGAGAAGCATCCGTGTATACCACATACCCTCCAGATCCTGACGGTAATGCCAACACCGGCGCAGAAGTCAACCGCCGTCGAAGCTCACAGAAATTCTCCTCACACTCCGAGGACCACTCGAAATCCACACCCTTGCGGGTAAGCTGCGTCAACGGTCGAGCTAACTGAGAGAAGTTCAGAATGAAGCGACGATAATACCCTGCTAGACCCAGAAAACTACGGATCTCAGCAACTGTCTTCGGACGCGACCAATTAAGTACCTCTTCAATCTTGCTTGGATCAACAGAAATCCCTTCCCTGGATATGATATGGCCAAGAAAGACCACTCTATCCATCCAGAACTCACACTTACTCAGCTTAGCGTACAACTGCTCATCTCAAAGAGTCTGCAGTACCAACCGCAAGTGAGAAACATGCTCTTCCGTATTACGCGAATACACCAAGATGTCGTCAATGAAGACCACGACAAACTTGTCCAAATACTCCCTGAAGACACGGTTCATCATATCCATGAATATAGCCGGCGCATTAGTCAAACCAAATGGCATCACTAGGAACTCGTAATGCTCATAGAGAGTACGGAATGCAGTCTTGGCTACGTCCTGATCACGGACTCTCAACTTATGATACCCAGATCTCAAGTCAATCTTGGAGTAAACTGACGTGCCCTGCAGCTGATCAAACAAGTCATCAATACGAGGCAACGGATACTTGTTCTTCACAGTGACTCGATTTAGCTGCCGATAGTCAATGCACAGCCGCATCGACCCATCCTTCTTCTTCACGAAGAGAACAGGAGCTCCCCAAGGAGATCCACTAGGACGAATGTACCCCTTGTCCAAAAGATCCTGTAGCTGATTCTTCAACTCACGCATCTCTAACGGAGCCAAACGATACGGTGCTCTAGAAATAGGCGAAGTACCCGGCATCAACTCTATGCTAAACTCGACTTCCCTAGCAGGAGGAAAACCCGGAATCTCATCAGGAAATACATCTGGAAATTCATCAACAACAGGAATGCTCTCTATCCCAATACTCTCAGCGGACAAATCAACTGCATAGATAAGGTAGCCTTCCCCGCCAGACTCTAGAGCTCAACAGGCTCTCAAAGCTGATACCAAAGGCATCGGGGGTCGCGCTCCCTCACCATAGAAAAACCAACTCTCACTCCCCTCCGGATGAAAGCGTATTAATCTCTGATAGCAGTCCACTGAAGCTCGATAGGTAGTCAACATATCTATTCCCAGAATGCAATCAAAGTCGTCCATCGCCAGGACCATGAGATTCGCTAACAGAATGTTCCCTTCGAACTCTAAAGGGCAACCCATCACTAAACGCTTAGCCAAAGCAGATTGACCCGTCGGAGTAGAAATATACATCACTACGTCTAGTGCAATGCATGGTAACTTATGCCTCTTAACAAAACGTGCAGAAATGAAGGAATGAGATGCACCAGTGCCAATAAGTACAAGAGCAGGTATACCATAAAGCAGAAATGTACATGCGATGACTTTCTCATTCTCCTCCACTGCCTGATCATGTCTCAGGGCAAACACCTGGCCAGAAGCTCGTGGCCTCAAATGAGAACTCCCAGCAGACTGTCCCTGCGACCTCTGCTGTACGGTGGCCTGAGAACCAGATCCTGAACTAGATCCAGAACCACCTCCCCCAGATAGTGGACAATCTCTCCGGATATGACCAGTCTCTCCACAACGGAAACAAGCTCCAGAAGCTCTACGACATTTGTCGGATGGATGGTTCTTCCCACAGTGATCACACTTGTCCTTTTTACCATAACGGACAACACCTCCAGAACCAGAGGAAGAAGAAGATCCAGACTTCTTGAAAGTTTGGGCACGGGGACCCAAAGAACTAGCAGGCCTTGACTGAGAGAAAGACCTGTTCCGCCGAATGCTGTCCTCCGCCTGGTGACAACGGCTCACCAAACCCTCGTAGGACATGTCGTCGCCAACCGCCACACGGTCATGGATCTCAGGGTTAAGGCCCTGAAGGAACAGATTATACTTCATCTCTAAGCTATCAGCAATCTCGGGGCAATAGGATAGCAGATCAAAGAACCTCTGCTGATACTCATCAATAGACATGGCTCCCTGTCGCAGACTCAGTAGCTCGCCTGCCTTCGACTGTCGGAGTGCAGGAGGAAAATACCGCTTTTGGAAAGCTGTGCGGAACTCGGCCCAGGTGGCCAATCCTCTCGCCGCAACAAAAGGTGCAGAAGTAAACCTCCACCACCTGCGCGCACGCCCATCCAGAAGATAGCCAAGGGTCTCCACCTTCTGCTCCTCGGTGCATTGAAAAGTCTGAAAAGTCGTCTCCATGCGGTCTAACCAGTTATCCGCATCCTCTGGAGACTCACCTCCAACTAAGGGCTTAGGACCCATAGCTAAGAATCAACGCACAGTGAAACGCTCGTCTTCATGATGATGATGACGCCGTTCTCGACGAGGCTCCCGGTCGGCATCACCCCAACGCCCACCAACACTGCCATGAGAACTCCGGTCGTCACGATTTGCCATCTACAAAAATACCTCATGATGAGACTAAATCCCAAGAATTCTTTTGCATGCTCTGATACCATAAATGTAGTGACCCTTACCCGGATCCCCTACTAAACAAAACTTAGGCATGCAATTAACTTATTTAAACAGATATCAAAATTAAACTGCGGAAACCGTAAACAATATACAATCCCAAGTAAAGGAATCTGTAATTTATCCAATTATATACAACCAAATCAAATAGCTGTATAAACCCAAACAACAGTAATAAAACCTAGACGAAGCTCCAGCTGGCCAACCACTGACTAGCCCCTCCTGGATCCACCTTCCTCGTCCAATCGCAAACCTGCCCCATGGAATAGGGTGACCAGAAACACAGAGTACGAGACGTGAGCATAAAACACTCAGTACGAGAGTATGAGTATACATGCATGCAAAGTGAACTCCCTATAGACTCGATATCAAGGATCAGATAACAGAGACAGACCGGGCCCTGGTATGTAGCACGTTGTGCCGTTGCTTCAGGAGGTGGCTCCTATACCGAGATAACCGTGGATACGCCGGACCCAAATTGATGGAAGTCCATCCACTAACAGGATAGGGTACAACCCTACTAACAGACATCTCGAAAGAGATACAGCAAGATGCAAATGAATGCAGCATAATATCATGGCATATAAATCATGCAGTCACATAATACATGCATACTCAGTCAGGATATCTCGAACAGTACTTCCGTACCTCAAAACAGTGCAAGCTCTACCAACTCTAGGTCCACGCCTATAGTCTGCTCTACACTGCCAAATGATACTATTATCATTAAAGCGCTCTAAAAGCCTAAACTAAGCTATTGCTGTAGTGACCCATCCCGGATCCACTACCTAAACAGAGTTAAGAGCATAATTAAGCATGCATTAAATAAATCGCTGCGGAAGTCTTAAATACAAAAAGACCGGCAGAATACAACCGTCTAAACAAACTCGATTATACAACCCAATCGAATTTAAATAAACCTACAGCTAATCCTGCTGTCTTCAAGGTCACTGGCTACTCCAGACTCTTGGTGCTCAATCCCGCACCTACACCTGCCTCGTCGAATAGGGTATCCAGATACACAGAAAATATTGGACGTGAGCTCTAAGCTCAATACGAAAGCACGGATAAACATACAAATATGATGCATGCAAATGACCGGGTATCCATATCTGGGATAACTGTATACAAACTGCTCAAACTGGCGCCTGGGATATAAGCTCGTCACATCGGGGTAGCTAACCACTGTGTGCGACCACTTATTCCCGAATCCCGGACGCGGACCATGGAGTCCTCGAGGTATCAGTACCTAAGGGTACTCGATATCAAACGTCCTAACAGGGCTGAGCAACCCTAACTGGCTCATCTCGAAAGATATACAGATGTACAGGCACAAGATGATATGCACATGCCGCATAACAATAATAACATGCAAACACATAAATGAAACATATAAGCATGCATATCCGCTGGCAATCTCAGTCAGTACTTACGTACCTTTCTAAGGCAGTCCTAGTAGTCCCACTCTAGGTTCCAAGCCTATCATCAAGTCTACAATGCAAATACTCATGCATCAATCAATAAGCTCTAAAAGCCTTAACTAAGCTATTGCATACTCCTAAATAATTTAAGGAGACCATAGCTATACCTGCGTCCGTCGTCAGCCCACTGATGGCGACTATCCCGCAATTAGGGGCACACCCCTGCTGCAGCTCCACAGCCTCGGGCACTACTCCGCTAAACGAGTACTGCTCAGCTACTATGTCAGACATTGTCTGACTATACTAGAATATATTTCCTACTCCAACTCTAAAATAAGAGTACCCAAAGCCCTAAAATAGAGCTACTAGGCGAAGGAGAGGAACTCGGAATTGGCAAGAAATGAGGAGCTCGGACCTCATATTTATAGGCATCGATCGGAAGCTCCGTTCCTCGATCGGAAGCTCCGTTCGTTTAGATTGGAAGCTCCGTTCCCCGATCGGAAGTTCCGTTCGCTACGTGTCAATTCGGTCCACATGCAACCACACACCTGTCACCGACAGCCATCGGAAGCTCCGATCCTGATCGGACGTTCCGATCTCCCTGCTTCCGATGTGGTTTCGAACTCACCAAGATCGGAGGCTCCTATCCTGGATCGGTGGTTCCGATCCCACTCGAGTCATGAAACCCTCTAAGCCATTTTCGAGTGTCCTGGATCCATTTCTGGAATCCGTTAACCCTTCTGGAATTTCCTTAATCATGTTTTACTTAATCTCGACATGATTATACAATTTAATTACTCATTACTCATTAATCAATAGTTTTGGATACGGGCCACTACAATTGCATACTCCTAAATATTTATAGGAAGCAAAAGCTATACCTTCGTCCGTCGTTAGCCCTTTGATGTCGATGCCTCCAGAACTTGGACACAACTCCGCTACGACTCCCGAATGTCTCGCCGACATCCGGACCAAGCCTATGAATACTAGAACAACTCCAAAAGGACTAGAATGGAAAGGAAAACTCGGAATTGGCAAATGAAAGTGAAGCCTCGGCCTTCTATTTATAGACAATGATCGGAATGTCCGAACCTCGATCGGAACGTCCGATCCTGCCATCGGAGCTTCCAAAGATCCTGATCTGCCACGTGTTAAAATATCACTTGTTGATTCCGGATAGGGGTGATCGAAGCTTCCGATCCTGATCGGAGCTTCCGATCTAGCCAATCGTCATGGATGACGTAATATCATCGGTGCCTCCGATCGCTCATCGGAGCTTGCGATCCTGTTCGGAGCTTCCGATCATGCCTTCGAAGCTTCCGATCCATCCGATACCCAATTTATTTAATTAGCATTAATCTTATAATTACTCAATTAGGGTATGAGCTACTACAGTACGAGCCAGATGTGTCAGAGTAGTAAGTCTTGATTCAGACTTTAATATTGGAACAAGATTCGTTCATTTGTACTTGGGCGAGATTAGACCAAATTGAATGAGACTTTGAACTACTTGATTGATCGATAACTAATGACAGATACAAATTGCGTACCAAAAAGAGAAGTAGTTCTAGAAGAAGTCAAATGTAGTTGTTTCAGTATGGTGACTTAAATAAGAATCGAAGAAGTCATTTGGAAGCTAGAACAAGATTTGAGATAGATAATCCGAATCTCTTTATTGAAATGAGATTGAGTATAGATTCTTTCAGATCTTTATCTGATATGCTCAGATTGCATGCGATTTCGAGGACGAAATCATTTCTTATAGGGGGAGAATCGTAACGCCCCAAATTTTATCTACCGAATTAATTAGCAATTAAAATAATTATGAAGTTGATAAAATTAATTATATTGCTAATGAGATTATATAGTGTATTTTCAAAATACACGTGTCAGTTAATCAATGAATTTGACTATTTTTGGATATCTGGTATTTTTGGCATTTTGAAATAATTATTGAGATATTGAAATAAAAAAAATTTATTTATGCCAGATAAATTAATTTAGAAGAATATTTGACCGAGTGGACTGGTCAGATTTTAAATTGGATTTAGTATTTCATTTGAAAAATTATGAGACCAATTGACTAATCAAAGCCAATAATTTCAGAAATGATATTAATTGATGTTGGGTGTGTGTATCAAAAAAATATCAGATTGGAGACTAATTTTACCATTTGGGTATCAAATAATTAGTTCGAGACCCGGAAATATCGGATTACTATAAATTTGAAAACACGCACAAAAACATCAGAAAATAAAATACAGAGTAAAGAATTATTTCCCAATTTTTGAATTCCTGACTGGTACTGTAGCACATCTCATGTTTTCCATCGCCGGCCGTTTGTCGGAGCTCTGATAAAAAAATCCAGCTGGTCACGTTGTAGCCAAGATTGAGACGAGTCTATTGGTACCAAGAAATAAAAGATCCGACGGTTGGATCGCCGGGAAATTGACAAAAAACAGTCGGAATTTGCGATGGTACTATTCATCGTCTTCTTCGTTTGAAATTTCGTGATTCGAGCTCGTTTTTGTTAGTTTTTGAGTTTCTAGATGATAGTAGATGATGTATAGAACATTTCCTAAGCTTTTGGTAGCTTTGGTTCGGCGTTATATAGGGCGGATTAGAGCATTTTTGCGTTGCCAGAATTCCCTCGTTTTTCTCAGATACCGGCCGCCTCAATGATCCATTTCGGTCGTGGATTAGTGCAAAAGAATCGTCTTGTCGAGCTCTACAATCCTGCCAAATTTCATAATTTTTGGACGAAGTTTGGATCACCGCCGCCGCGTCGCCGCCTTCTTCCCCATTTTCAGCGTCCTCCGACGTGTTACCCATTTTTTATCTTCTCGACGTGATAGATCCAAATATCCAAGTTTCGAGTCGAGATTCGAAATAGTGAAGCGGTGAGAACGCGATAAAGTTTTCAAATTTATCGGTCAAAGTTTGACCAAAGTTGACCGATGTTGACTTTTGTATATTATGTGATTTTTCGCAGATTAAAAGCTAGTCGAGGATATTTAATGGCAGAAATCAGCATTCTAGGGATTTGAGCATTTCCTGAATTGGAAAATTGAGGTATGAGCTGATGTTGATTTCGAAGGGAATGAATACTCGAGCGAGTTTGAGATTCTCGAGTTTTCGTTAAAGTCACATACTTGCATGTTTATTTGATTATCTGATATTGAATGAGAATTTAGATGATTAATTGATTTTCTATATTATTTGAAAGACATGAGTATGTCTATCTGAAATTGTTTGAAGTAAGTGATGCCTATATTCGATTTAAAAAGCATCTGGTTGCTTATTTGAATTACTTCAATGATTTACAATATTATATTCATGACTTTGAATATATGAATTGAATGAGATGACATCTATGATATTTTGATGTCTGAATGAAGAGATTTGTTATTTTAATTTGATTTAATTGCATTTGTGTCATATGCATTCATATTGAGCCTGATTCCTTGATTTTTTAAAGGGCTGAGTTGCCCAGATTTGAATTAGACGTTCTTGGGATTATAGTCGAGTGGCACTGGTAGGCGATTTACTACAGTGGCTGATCAACTCTCTATTGAATGCTCCAGAGTCTAGAGGATTGAAGTATACATCGTCCACCTCAAAAGGGGAAGTCGGTGTGATTGTTGTGATATTTTATCCTCGGGATCCCAACCGACGAATTGAAAAACTGAATTACCTTTTGATTATCCGATTTGATAATCCCGGATTTAAATACATACATTTCAATTTTGCATTATTATTGAAGAATATATATGTTCTATCATGATTTTGATATACGTATTTGATATTGCATGTTTACGTCGTTTGTACTGGGATTTTATTCTCACCGGAGTTATTCGGCTGTTGTCTTGTTTTGTATGTGTACTTGACAACAGGTGGGGCAGGAGCTCGTCAGAGTCGGCATGGTTAGCTTGGGATCGAACGATAGACGTGAGGCGTTGGTTTAGAAGTTGAATAACTTTCAGAACTTGTTGTATATAAAAAAAATTGTCTTGTTTTATTGTTGTTTATTGTATGATTTATATTGATTAGATGATTAGAACAGGTCCTCACATGAACTTTGGCTTAATTGCAAATCAGTCCCCGGATAAGCGATTTAATTAAATTTCAATCCTAAATAATTTCAGAACATTAGAATTTAAATCTAAACACCAAAATTCTCAAATTAAATATTCTCGGATTAAAATTAAATAATATCGGGCCTTACGATTCTCCCCTTCTAAGAATTGATTTCGTCCTCGAAATCACATGCAATCTGTAAGCACATAAGATAAAGAAATAATATAGATACTAAATAAGAACTCATATCAATGAAATAGTTTTGGATAGCGCTGCCTCATATCCTGTTCTATCTCAAAAGTGGCTTCTTTAACTCTGTGTCTACTCCACTGCACTTTAACAAGTTGAATGGAATTGTTTTTGAGATTCTTTTCTTTGTGATCAAGGATCTGCATAGGTCGTTCGAAATAACTCAATGTATCATCCATGTAAGGCTCTAAAAATATTAAGTTATTAATGACGGAATTTAAGATTTAAATTTCTAAGATTGGAAAATATTGATTGGAGAATTTATGAAAATTAGAGATTTAATTTTCGAGTTGAGAATATTTAATTTGAGAATTTATGGATTTTGAGATTTAAATTCTGGGATTCTTAAATGAAAGGATTAAATATTTTAATTGAATATTTTGGAATTTAAGATTGAAATTTCAAGTGTCGGGAATTAAAGAGGATTTATTTAGAAGGTGAAACTCGAGCAAGGACTGAATTGCAAATATCAAAGTTTCAAGGGCTATAATGCAATTTATCTTTTTAATTTTAATCCAAGGATATTTAATTTGAGAGTTTTTTGAGTTTAGAATTAAATTCTAATATTCTTATATTATTTAGGATTGAAATTGAATTAAAAGATTGGCCAAAGACTGATTTGAATTATTGAAGAATTCAGGGACTAAATTGCAAATAGGCTAATATATATCTCATTGAATCAATTCTCCACCATCTTCACGTGAAGATCAGCTAGCAAAGCAAGGAGATATCAGAGAAACCCATTCACGCCATTTTTGTACTTTTCAAATTCCGATTTTTCTTCATTTGTCTGTCAGAATTCAGATTTGAACATATATTCGTGATCACCTCTTTGAGAGCTTCGTTTTGGTGTAAGTTTTTCTTAAGTTCTATCACAATTTGAGTTTTGGTGTGAAGATGGAATTTAAGTATTATTTTTTATATATGTTCATGAACTCGTTGTGATTACGTATTCGAAGACAGATCGGAAATAGAACGTTATTCGGATTTGTTATGGATTTTTGAAGCAATTTTTGAATACTTTCAATTCTGAATTGTTGAATTGAACGTGTATATGTTGCTATGAGTATGGTTGTGTGATGTTTATGATAGTTGGATTGAGTTAGATATAGTTTGGATTGCCAGTTTTCAGTCGTTACGCTGTCGATTTGAGAATTGATTGAATTCTTGGGGTAAACGATTGAAAGATGATTTGATTGAGCTTGAATCTTGATATTGATAACTCTTGCACATCATTTCAGATTTTTTTGAAGGGATATCGAGATCGAGAGTTCAGAATTCGATTCGGTGAATATTTGATCAAGGTTTGAAATGATTTTGATCTTGAGAATTGAGTTGAATATGAATGAAGATGGATATAATGATTGAGTTGAAGATAAGATATGTTGATTGCTGATGTTTATAGCCTGTGATCACTGCAAGTTCAGATTTATATTGAAGTTCGACGACTCAAGAATGCAGCTTTCAAACGGAATCGAACAGCTCAATATTTGGAGCAGCTCAAACACGACTGAAAGGTATAATATGACATCGAGAGTCAGGGATTTTGAAACTCAAGAATGATGATTCTTGAGTTGTCCCGATAAACCACATACTTGTTATTCTTTATTCTTAATTTAGAATTTGATGTTGTCGATCCATCTCAGGTAGTGGATCTTTATTTGAGTTATATATGATATGAAGAAAATTGAATTGATTCTAGTCCCAAGGTCATATGTACATTATTTTCGAGTCAAACGACTACGATAGATGGATATCCATGTCAAGATCGTATAGGAATCTTGATGGCAGTGATTTATTATGAATCAATTCTTTGTTAGCACGCTATATAAATTTATTGATTTGAAGTATTGATTGAAGCTTTGATTTGAAGTATTTAGAGTTGAATTTATATGAATTGTTATGTATATGTCTTTTATACTGGGAATTATATTTTCACCGGATATTTCCGGCTGTTGTCTTGTTTTGTATATGTGCATGGCAACAGGTGGGCAGGAGCTGACCAAAACGAATATGGGTAGCGAGAGAGAGAGTCTAGACGTGGGACTCGGGTTGTTGTAGCAGAATCGATGTACTTTTGATATTGACAAGCATGTTAGAAAACAATGTTGTATTGAGATTAAAGTACATGTTGAATCTTAGGTAGTCTAGCTTTGTTTGATATATTTTTTACTACTTGATGTTGTAGAGATACTTGTTATGATTTTTAATACTTAGTTCATGGGTATATGCTATTTCAGACTTGATTTTATGCTTGGACTTTTGTATTTTTGACAGCAACATCACGAACAAAATTTTGCAGATTTTCGAGCAGAGTGTGCTCGCTCGATCGATTGACTTTGACCAATCGAGCAAGGCCTGATATCTTTCAAACCCGAGTGTGCTATTTTTCTGCTCGCTCGATCGATTGTTTTTGACCGATCGAGCGAGGTGCATTTTGTTAAAGAAAAAAATTTAAGTTGCTTGATTAATCTTGAATGATTTATTTAAGATTCTAAATATTGCCTTAGTTTGAGATTAGCAACCCGAGGCCCCACAACAG
Organism: Henckelia pumila; assembly: GCF_033568475.1. Lineage (NCBI taxonomy): Eukaryota > Viridiplantae > Streptophyta > Magnoliopsida > Lamiales > Gesneriaceae > Henckelia > Henckelia pumila. The sequence continues at coordinate 107,456,726 of NC_133122.1, forward strand.
GTGGTATCAGAGCAGTGGTTTGCTCTTGGACCAAGATAGACATGAGTAAACGGGGTAGATTGAGTCGTATGCACTTATAGTATTGCGTGATTAATGCTTTCTTTGATTTGATGAATTGCATGAGAGTGAAAGAAATTCATGTCTTACCGATCGAGCGAAATGCACTTTGTTAAAAAAAATTTAAGTTGCTTGATTAATCTTGAATGATTTATTTAATCTTCTAATTGTTGACCTAATTTGAGATTAGCAACCCGAGGCCCCACAATCGAGCTCAGCCTCATCTGGACGAAGTACATGGGAAGCATCTGGCTCATACTTCCTCAGCATAGACACGTGAAATACGTCATGAATACCGAATAGAGATGGAGGTAATGCCAATCGATATGCAAGAGCACCAATCTTCACTGGAATCTCATAAGGCCCAATAAACCGCGGTGATAACTTACCTATCTTTCCAAATCGAACAGTGACTCGGAAAGGAGATATCTTTATAAATACTCGATCACCCTGTTCAAATCTTAGAGGTCTACGCCTCATATTTGCGTATTTGGCTTGTCAATATTGCGCTGCTTTCATTCGGGACTGTATCAACTTTACTTTATCAGACATTTCTCAAATCATATATGTCCCTGTATCTGGTGTTTCAGAAAGATCATCCTAGAACAACGGAGATTTGCATTTCTTACCATACAGTGCTTCGAATGGAGCCATTTCAATGATTGTCTGATAACTGTTATTATAAGAAAATTAAACAATTGGCAAAGATTCTTGCCAATTTGTACCGAAATCAAGCACGACAGCTCTCAACATATCCTCCAGAATCTGAATAGTTTGCTCTAATTTCCCATCTATTTGAGGATGATAAGATGTACTCAAATGTAAAAGCGTACCTAAAGCTTCCTGGAGACTTTGCCAAAAATGATAAGTGAATCGAGGATCTCGATCTGATACAATAGACTTAGGCACACCGTGTAATCTCACCATATCTCGGATATAAATATTGGCCATCTGATCATGACGATAAGTCATTTGATAAGGAATGAAACAAGCAGACTTGGTCAGTTTGTCAATCACCACCAAAATTGCATTACATCCTCTTGAAGATCGTGGTAGTTTTGGGATAAAATCCATCGTGATATGATCCCATTTCCATTCAGAAATTGCTAAACTGTGCAACAAACCACCTAGTCGCTTATTCTCAGCCTTCACCTGTTGACAGTTTAAGCATTTGGATACAAATTCTGTCACATCATTTTTCATTTGTTTCCACCAAAATTGTTGATTCAAATCATTACACATTTTCCTACCACTAGGATGAATGCTAAATTTACTGCAATGTGCATCATTTAGAATTTGTTATCTCAATTATGTAACATTAGGCACAACAATACGTTTATTCACAAAAAAAAAATGCCATCAATACTGACCTGATACTCTGATTCATGTCCAGATCTGACTTTCTCAATTGAATTTTGAATATTCTGATCAACTTTCTATGCTTCTTTAATTTTCCAAAACAATTCAGGCTAAACTTTGATTGCATAAACTCGAATAGGTTGTACATTTTTATCAAAATCCAATCTAGAAACACAGCAATCTTCTACCAACTTAGATACACGGATTGTGAAGACCCTAACTGATAAGTGCATTTTGTGCATTTAATTTGTATTGATATTACTGGATAATTGTTAGGTTTTGAGCAGAATTACGTGGAATTTGTTGTTGTTTGTGTTGGATTCTTGGAAGTAAAGAAAATATTGAATTTATGTTGGATAGATTCAAAGGAGTCAAGGAAGAGGCAGAACGAGTGAAGATGGTTCAAGATTTTGAAGGAAAGATGAAGAAGGATCCGAGCAGTATGCGTGCCCGCACCAGCCATCACGCGCGCCCGCACATCCTGAAGTGTTTTTAGAGTGTAGAGGAAGAGAGTCATACGAACCTGCTCCTGACACTACGCGCTCCCGTGCGTGTTCGAGAATATTGAAGTTGTGAGACAAAAATGTATGCGCGCCCGCGCGTCGCTATTTTTCTGCCGAAGTGTTTCTGTAATTTTGGAAACTTTGAGATATCTTTGAGTAGACTTTGGACGATTCTTGGGGAGTATAAAAGGGAGTTTACAGACTTAATAAGGGTTATTTAGCCACCGCACACTAGAATATCTGAGACAGAAAAACTTTGTGAGAATTTGGAAGAGCTTGAGATTGAAGATTGCTTGGAACGAAAACAGAGATTTTTAACCGGACATGGAAGAAAGACTACAGCTTTGTTATTTCTTCTTTATTGTTTTATTTTAGTTATTGAATTATGTTTGAGACATTAAACATGATTTCGGTTGTTTTGAATTTTAGTCTGAGCTAAACTTTTTATGTCTAGAGGTTGATGTAGCATGTTCAAGACGTGTTTATGAATTTTTGATTTTATTGAATTGAGTTCTTCTAAATTAATTGTGATTCTAGTTTTGAAAGTCTTTTCAATTTACTGGTCATAAATTGATTTGTCGTATTTATTTAGAATCCGACACTCAGGAGAGGGGATTTAGAATAGGATCGATAGAATTCACACTATTAATTGTTTATATGACTCAGGAGAGCTTATAACTTTAATAGAGCTTAGAAAAAACATTTTTTTACACATATCAGTACAAGTAGATTTTTAATAGGGATATTGGAATCGATCTGTAATTGATACATTCTATTTGATACTCGGGAGAGGGAAATAGTATAATTTATGTGTTCTTGGTTATTAATTGAAATGAACTCATGAAAATATATTAATTAGAAATGAATATTTTTGAGACCAGGTGAAAGCGAAACCTCTAGACTATTTCTCTCTGATTGATAATCTCTTAAGGATTGTGTGTGTGCGCGTTTTACAAACTTCATTATTTATTAAATTTGTCAGCAAATCTCAAAAGTTTAATTTTCTAAATAAAATCAAGACTATTTTAATTACAAGTATTGAATATTTTTAATTTACTCCTTATGGGAACGATACTTGATTCATCACTTTAATTAAACTTGACACTCGTACGCTTGCGAGTATTTTTCACAAGTTTTTTTTGTTTAGTCTTGTTACCAATTAGTCTAAGTTTTAATTTAGAGCTTTTATTTATTTTATTTTAAGTGCTAATAAATTGATGTTGTTCTTAACTGCAGTTTATGCGAAGAACTCAAAGTGCGAATTTTTTACTCTTTGATCCAGAGATTGAACGAACCGCACGTGCTTTGAGAAGAGCTAGGAGAGAAGAACAACAAAACATGGCTGAAGAAAATGTCAATAAATTGCCCTTGGTGCCAATCAGAGATCATTTCAGGCCAACGATCCAGACTCACTATTCTGAAATCTCTCGAGGGACAATAAATGCCAACAACTTCGAGTTGAAGCCGACATTAATCAACATGGTTCAGCAGAACCAATTCAATGGAAGTGCCACAGCTGATCCTCACATACACTTGCGCCCCTTCCTAGAGATTACTGATACGGTAAAAATAAATGGTGTTTCTGAGGATATAATATTTTTACGCTTGTTTCCTTTGTCTCTCAGGGAAAAGGCACGGATTTGGTTGCAGTCATTTCCGCTAGGAAGCATAACAACTTTGGAGGACATGGCTGTGAAATTTTTATCAAAGTATTTTCCACTGGCCAAATCCACCCAGTTGAAGATTGAAATCAGCACCTTTCAACAGCATGATTTAGAACAACTATATGAGGCATGGGAAAGGTACAAAGATTTGTTGAGGCGTTGACCTAATCATAATTTTGGGAAGAAATAAAGCTTTTATACAATGGGTTGAACACGCCTACAAAAATGTCCGTGGACTCTGCTGCTGGTGGTACCATATTTTCCAAAGACCCCATTCAGGCCTATGAGATGCTGGAACAAATGACTATCAATAGTTATCAATGGTCATCTGAACATATGAGAGTCAAGAAGGGAGTGTATAGTGTTGATCCTCTCACTTCCATCACTGCACAGATATTTGCGTTGAGTACACAAGTTGCTGCTCTGAACAAGGTGAATGTAGCAGAAACTGCAGGTGTGTTGGTTTCCATAGAAGAGTCTCATCCACCTGAGGAAGCGCAGTATATAAATCCCAGAGGCTATGGAAATTATCAAGGTAACCCTTCCGCCCAATACTTATCATCCTAGTTTACATAACCATGAGAATTTTTCCTATGCCAACAATAAAAACGTGTTGAATTCCCCTCCGGGATTCAATACAAACAAGGGCGAAGGAAAGGCATCATTGGAGGATGTTGTTGCTACATATGTCAATGAGTCTAACAAGAGGATGTCGAGGACTAAAACTCGAATGGATAGCATGGAGACACATAAGTGCAATTTGGGGGCTATGATGAAATCCATGGAAACTTAAATAGGACAGCTTGCAAATGCTTTGAAGGATCAAAACCGAGGACACTTTCCCAACAATACAGTGTTACAAATTCTTGCCTTACTTAGTTTGCCGAGATAGTTCAAGGTGGGGGTGAGGATTTGTGTTCGACTTGTAGCTTTCTTGAGTTGGGTATTATTGTTGGTGCTCGTTTGATGTTTGCATGAGGAGTGTGTTTGTGGCTTGGATTGATAGGTTTGGGAGAGTCACGGCCGTTGCTTAGTATTATTGAATTTTGGCTTGTTATTTCGCCCTTTAAGTGTTCGTCATATGGCTCCAAAGAAGAAAACAAATTTTGGTGAATCCTCTTCTTCGGCCCCTGCTTTTGATACTCACCTTTTCTGGGATGAGAATGCTACAGAGAATCATCACATGCTCTTATCTAAGAATATTATACCTGAGCTGGGGTTTGATACTTCAATTGGATTTGTTCCGAGAGGGGTTATTAGGAGCAATGTAGGTGATGAAGTCATAGAGCGTCAGTGGCATCAATTTGTCAAGAAGACACAAGAAGAAGTAGTGTCCTTGGTCAGGGAATTTTATGCGAATTTGAAAGTCAAACACGTCGATTTCAAGGTATTGGTGAGGGGAAAAATGGTGCCTTTTGACTCCGTGTCGATTAATACTTTGTTTCAAATCCCGCCAGTGGAAATTGATGAATTCGCTGCTTATAAGTCTAGGGAGATTGATTATGATGACATTATTCAAACAATCTGTGTTGCGGGTGCTGAATGGAGGATGGGCAGTGATCACAAACCATCCAAACTGCGGAAGATAGACTTAACTAGTGACGCCAAGAGGTGGTACAATCTTGTTTGCGCTAGACTTAAGCCCACTGATCATGACCATGAGGTCACCAAAAAGACGGCGATTCTTGTGTACTGCATTGTTGAGGGAAAAGCTGTAGATGTCGGTCAGATATTCCAAGAAACTATTCAGAGTGTTTTTACTAGCCGTTCACGGGGTGGGCTTGCTTTGCCTTCTATTATTACCGATCTATGTGAAGTGGTTAGAGTTGACTGAAACCCTACTGAAGAATTACTGAAGTCCACGGCTCTCATACCCTGTGGTTCTCCCACTCGTCATCCATCTGAAAGTGAATTGAGAGAACGTGCGGCCAGAAGAGCATACAAGTTTAGAGCGGCAGCAAGTCGAGTTTCTGAACCCCCACCTGTACCACCTCCCTCTTTGGAAGCACGTGTTACCTCTGTTGAGGTGGATCTTCGCCAGCACCGACAGGAATTCCAGAAATTTTAGCACAAGAATGATATGTTTATGGATTATATACTGAGTTTCAATGATGCCTTGAGCCACCAGTTTCATCACGCTGCGAGCTCGGCCCATCCGTTTCCTCCCTATCCTCAGTGGCCACCTACTTTTGGTTGTTCGGACCCTGAACATAGTGTTGATGGTGATGCGGGCGACGACCACTGATGGTCGTCGTCTGAGGTACATGTCCTTATTTTTTCTTGTTAATTCATTGAGCACAATAAATGTACCTAGTTTGGGGGTGGGGGGGAGGGGGGGGTTTGATAAAATCATGTTGGAAATTGTTGCTGAGTTTTATTGAAACGACTTAAATTGTTGCCGAGTTTTAAAAATACTTAAAAATATATAATACTAAGAAAACATATATGCCAATACATATATGTATAAATACTTAAAATAAATTTAATATTAAACTTGACAATTAACATAATTGAGTATCAAATAAAATAAAAATCTTGTAACATACAATAATACGAATAAAATCTCAAACCATCATTCAACTTGCCAAGCATACATAATAAAAATAATATTTTGAAACAACCATAATAAGTAAATGCGGAAGACTTGATTAAAAGAACTGATAAATTCTCATGACATAAAAACAAAGATATCATCGGTCACGGGTGCCGCCTGCGTGTGAACTCATAAGCCCTCACCACCGGTCGGAGGTATTGTGTCATCATCATACTCATCTGCACCATATAAGCGTAGTGAGCCTAGAGGTCCAACATGTTTTATCTCATAATAACAATGTTTAAAAATCATGCAAACACATAATCATACTAATACATATAACTTATGTGAACATGCTTGCATGATCATAAAATAATGCGTCATAAAAATCTGTCATCATCAGTCATACATATATCATAACTAATCATACATAGCATAATTGAGCATGTCATAATCATAAAAGCTGAGTATGGTCATATCCATGAATGTGACTAATAACTGTGCCGATTGATCAGTCTAAAAGAAACAACGTATGTGGCGGTGAATAATCACCTCTATGCCGGTTGTAGTGACCCAACCCGGATCCACTATCTAATCAGAGTTATAGAAAAGCGCACGCAATAAAAGTTTTAAGCGTAAAGTGCGAATAATTAAAATACAACAAATCCAATCGGCAGAATACAACCGACGCTATCACAAGTGTATAAATACTGTTATACAACCAAATCGAAGGTTCATGGTAAATTAAATCCCTACCCTCTACAACCTCGCACTCCCCAAAGCTCAATCCTGCTGAGAGCCGCCTGAACCGTCCAGCCTCAAACATGCCCCACCACAAGGTACACAATACCCAAACACAGGGGCGTGAGCTAGAACGCTCAATACAAAGCAATGATATAATTACAAATATGCGCACACAGATGCTTTAAAACTCAAGTGAAAACACTTGCTCATGGCGCCGAGAATATACAGTACCGTCTAGAGAGCTACTCTGCGGGGTACTCATATATTCCATATCAGGGCTGAGCCAACCCCATCCTGACCCGAATCCAAAACAGGATACGAGTCCCATATGGAAACTGGCATACCTGACTCGAATCCAAAATGAGATCATTGTTCCCTATGGAGACTGTCAATGACTCACATCTCTCCGGATGCAGTCACACGTAAAATCATGTATGTGCTAAGGCGGTAAAACATGATAAAACATGATAAAACATATAGAACATACTCATGCAACATATAAGCAAATATATCATGCCGGCTATCTCGGTCAGTACTTACGTATCTCTAATACTGCTGGTCAAACCTAGCTCTGCTGGTCTAGACTCCAAGCCTATTATTCCAGTCTACTAGCTACTACAATGCAAATATCCATGCATCAACAATTAAGCTCTAAAAGCCTTAAGTAAGCTATTGCATACTCCTAAATATTTTTAGGAAGCCAAATTATACCTTCGTTCATCGTCAGCCCGCTGGTGTAGAATCGCCCCAAAACTTAGGCACGCCTCCGCTACGACGCCGGGATCGCTAGGCAACTTCCGGATTCTCAATAGGATGCCTAGAACTCCATAGATCTAAGTAAGAAGGTTCGAAAACCAGAGGAAAGAAGGGAAAATCGGTGCACAAAATGAGGGCTCGGACCTCTTATTTATAGACGACGATCCGAACCTCCGATCCCTGTTCGGAACCTCCGATTGCACCTTCGGAGCGTCCGATCGCTCAATATTACGTCAGCCATGACGTCACCTTGCTAACGTAAGCGATGACATGTTCACCGAGTCAAATCGGAGCTTGCGATCTTGCCGACAGAGCTTTCGATCTCGATCGGAGCTTCCGATCTTGGCACGGGGCTTCCGATCCACTTCGGATCGTCCGAACTCCTCATCGGATCGTCCGGTCCTGCTGAACCAATTCAACTAGTTCGAGTACTCTGAATCCATTTCTGAAGTCCGTTATCCCAACAGGAACTTACTTAATCATGTTTTACTTAATCTAAACATTATCACGTGATTAATTACTCATTGAATCACTAATCAAAAATGCGGGTTACTACATTCTCCCTCACTTAAGAAATTTCGTCCTCGAAATTTAAGTCTTAGAGGAAAACATAAATTTCTAACCAATGTTCTTTATTACAACTGAACAAGTATAAACTTGATACAAAGAAGTACAAAATCTCAAAATAACTCGGGGTGCTCGGCTAACATCCGGCTCTCCAACTCCCAAGTAGCTTCCTCTGTACCTCTGCGTTGCCACTGTACCATTACCAATGGTATACGTTTATTACGAAGTACCTTGTCCTTCCTGTCAAGAATCCGTAGGGGTTTCTCTACATACGATAGATCTCGATCCACTTTAACCTCGGTCGGATGCAAAATATGAGACTCGTCTGCCACATATTGTCTTAACAAGGATACGTGGAACACATCGTGGATCTCCGAAAGATCGGGTGGCAAGGCCAGACGATAAGCAACATCCCCTACCTTCTCGAGAATCTCGAAAGGACCAATAAATCTAGGTGTCAGCTTACCCTTGCGACCAAACCTCATCACCTTCCGGAAAGGTGACACACGCAAGAAAACATACTCTCCTACCTCAAAATGAAGTGGTCTGCGGTGAGTGTTTGCGTAGCTAGCCTGTCAATCCTGGGCTGCCTTAATCCTGCGTCGGATCAACTCTATTGCATCAATCATCTGCTGAATCATCTGAGGACCCTCAACCTGACGCTCGCCAACCTCGTCCCAAAACAAAGGTGTACGACAAAGGCATCCATAAAGAGCCTCAAATGGTGCCATGCCAATGCTGCGATGGTAACTATTATTGTAGGCGAACTCCACCAAGGGTAAATGGTCATGCCACGCTGGACCAAAATCCATCACCGCAGCGCGAAGCATATCCTCTAGAGTGCGAATAGTACGCTCCGACTGTCCGTCCGTCTCTGGATGATAAGCCGTACTCAAGCTCAAAGTAGTACCAAGGGCTCGCTGGAAACTATCCCAAAATCTCGAGGTGAATATCGGATCTCTATCGCTGACAATGCTCAACGGAATCCCATGCAATCGCACAATCTCACGCACATACAATTGTGCCATCCTATCAAAGGTGTAATCGCGGTTATAGGGAAGAAAATGCGCTGACTTTGACAACCGATCCACGACAACCAAAATAGCATCACAATTCCTGGAAGACATAGGTAAGTGGGTGACAAAGTCCATCGTCACATGCTCCCACTTCCATTCAGGAACCTCTAAGATGTGAAGTAACCCTCCGGGTCGTCTAAACTCTGCCTTGACTTGTTGACACACAAGGCATCGGGATACGAACTGATAAAGGCTGCGCTTCATCCCTTTCCACCAAAATCGAGTGCGAAGATCCTTATACATCTTCATGCTGCCTGGATGTACAGAAAATCGACTGCGGTGAGCTTGCGATAAGATCTCATCCCTCAAAGTAGAATCCTCGGGTACCACAACTCGACCAAAAAGACTCAACAGACCGTCTCCTTGCAGACGAAAACCAGAAGTATTATCACCTTCAGCCAGCCGGGCCAACTTCTGAGTCTTCAGATCGGAATTTTGAGCTTCCCGGATTCGTCTGTATAGCGCTGGATCTGCAAGCACAGAAGAGACATGAATCCCTTGTTGTTCTTTCTTATGACGGAATGTAAATCCCAAAGAACAACACTCCTCCACTGCCTTCGAAATCGAACTGGTATGAAGGGAACTCACATAAACTTTGCGACTAAGCGCGTCAGCAACGGGATTTGAAGAACATGGATGGTACTTGATCTCACAGTCGTAATCCTTCAACAGATCCATCCAACGACGCTGCCCAATGTTCAACTCAGCCTGAGTGAACAGATACTTCAAACTCTTATGATCGGTGAAGATCTCGAATCGTTCTCCGTACAAATAATGACGCCATATCTTAAGAGCAAAGACAATGGCTGCAAGCTCTAAATCATGTACGAGATAGTTCTCCTCGTGAGTCTTCAACTGTCTGGAGGCATAGGCAATCACATGGCCATTCTGAGTCAACACGCACCCCAAACCCTGGAGAGAAGCATTAGTGAAGACTACAAACCCACCTGATCCAGACGGTAAGGCAAGAACTGGAGCTGTCGTCAGACGACATCTCAACTCACAAAAACTATCTTCACAAGCATTAGACCAAACGAAAGAAATGTCTTTCCTCGTCAACTGAGTCAATGGCTTAGCTATCTGAGAGAAATTCTCCACAAAACGACGATAGTATCCTGCTAAACCAAGGAAACTACGAATCTCAGAAGCTGTAGTCGGACGCGACCAATTCAAAATAGCCTCTGTCTTACTAGGATCCACAGATACTCCCTCCTGAGAAATGACATGACCAAGGAACACAACTCGGTCAATCCAGAAGTCACACTTACTCAGCTTCACGTACAGCTGTCTCTCCCTAAAGACCTGCAATACAGTATAGAGATGGTAGACATGCTCATCCATGCTGCGAGAATACACCAAAATGTCATCGATGAACACCACCATGAACTTATCCAGAAAGTCGCTGACTTTGACAACCGATCCACGACAACCCAAATAGCATCACAATTCCTGGAAGACATAGGTAAGTGGGTGACAAAGTCCATCGTCACATGCTCCCACTTCCATTCAGGAACCTCTAAGATGTGAAGTAACCCTCCGGGTCGTCTAAACTCTGCCTTGACTTGTTGACACACAAGGCATCGGGATACGAACTGATAAAGGCTGCGCTTCATCCCTTTCCACCAAAATCGAGTGCGAAGATCCTTATACATCTTCATGCTGCCTGGATGTACAGAAAATCGACTGCGGTGAGCTTGCGATAAGATCTCATCCCTCAAAGTAGAATCCTCGGGTACCACAACTCGACCAAAAAGACTCAACAGACCGTCTCCTTGCAGACGAAAACCAGAAGTATTATCACCTTCAGCTAGCCGGGCCAACTTCTGAGTCTTCAGATCGGAATTCTGAGCTTCCCGGATTCGTCTGTATAGCGCTGGATCTGCAAGCACAGAAGAGACATGAATCCCTTGTTGTTCTTTCTTATGACGGAATGTAAATCCCAAAGAACAACACTCCTCCACTGCCTTCGAAATCGAACTGGTATGAAGGGAACTCACATAAACTTTGCGACTAAGCGCGTCAGCAACGGGATTTGAAGAACCTGGATGGTACTTGATCTCACAGTCGTAATCCTTCAACAGATCCATCCAACGACGCTGCCGCATGTTCAACTCAGCCTGAGTGAACAGATACTTCAAACTCTTATGATCGGTGAAGATCTCGAATCGTTCTCCGTACAAATAATGACGCCATGTCTTAAGAGCAAAGACAATGGCTGCAAGCTCTAAATCATGTACGAGATAGTTCTCCTCGTGAGTCTTCAACTGTCTGGAGGCATAGGCAATCACATGGCCATTCTGAGTCAACACACACCCCAAACCCTGGAGAGAAGCATCAGTGAAGACTACAAACCCACCTGATCCAGACGGTAAGGCAAGAACTGGAGCTGTCGTCAGACGACATCTCAACTCACAAAAACTATCTTCACAAGCATTAGACCAAACGAAAGAAATGTCTTTCCTCGTCAACTGAGTCAATGGCTTAGCTATCTGAGAGAAATTCTCCACAAAACGACGATAGTATCCTGCTAAACCAAGGAAACTACGAATCTCAGAAGCTGTAGTCGGACGCGACCAATTCAAAATAGCCTCTGTCTTACTAGGATCCACAGATACTCCCTCCTGAGAAATGACATGACCAAGGAACACAACTCGGTCAATCCAGAAGTCACACTTACTCAGCTTCGCGTACAGCTGTCTCTCCCTAAAGACCTGCAATACAGTATAGAGATGGTAGGCATGCTCATCCATGCTGCGAGAATACACCAAAATGTCATCGATGAACACCACCACGAACTTATCCAGAAAGTCGCGGAAAACTCGGTTCATCAGATCCATAAAAACAGCTGGAGCATTCATCAAACCAAACGGCATCACTAGAAACTCATATTGTCCATACCGCGTACAAAATGCTGTCTTAGGAACGTCCTCTTGTCGAACTCGTAACTGATGATACCCAGACCGAAGATCAATCTTCGAATAGACAGAAGTACCCTGCAACTGATCAAAGAGATCATCTATCCGCGGAAGAGGATACTTATTCTTCACTGTAACTTGATTCAACTAACGGTAGTCAATACACAACCGCATCGAACCATCCTTCTTCTTGACAAACAGTACTGGGGCTCCCCATGGTGAAACACTAGGTCAAATATAACCCTTATCAAGAAGATCTTGCAATTGCTTCTGTAGCTCTTTCATTTCTGCCGGTGCCAATCGGTAAGGAGTCCTGGAAATCGGTGTAGTTCATGGCACTAACTCAATGCTAAACTCAATCTCCCTTACTGGTGGCAAACCTGGAATCTCCTCCGGAAACACATCTGGAATGTCACGAACCACTGGTATCTCTTGGATATCTGGCTCTCCTAAGGATGCGTCAATGGCGTAGATAAGGTAGCCTTCCCCGCCAGACTCTAACGCACGCCGGGCCTTCAGAGCTGAAACCACTGGCATCGGGGGTCGCGCTCCCTCACCATAGAAATACCATGACTCGTCATCCTCTGGACGAAACTGAACAAACCTCTGATAGCAATCCACTATGGCTCGGTAGGTAGTCAATAGATCTATCCCAATGATGCAATCGAAATCCTCCATCGCTAGAATCATTAGGTTCGCACTAAGCTGATGTCTCTCGAAATCCAAAACACAACCCACAACTAGACGCTTGGCTAAAACCTTGCTCCCCATGGGAGTAGAAACCACTAATAACACGTCTAGAGGAATATATGGCAACTTATACTTCTTTGCAAAACGTGCTGAGACAAAAGAATGCGATGCACCGGTATCAATCAAAACATATGCTGGAAAACAACATAAACTACAGATACCTGCAATCATCCGATCGCTGTCAGCCTCTGCCTGCTCCTGGTTAAGCGCAAAGACCTGACCCTGGGCACGTGGCCTCAACGAAGAATGACCCCGAGAAGGAGTCTGAGTAGGCTGTCTCTGAGACTGCTGCGGATGCTGGCGCTGTTGCGAATACTGCTGCTGGAAAGGTGGCTGCTGGTACTGAGGTGGCTGAACAGATGCCTGAGAACCTCCAGAACCACTCTTTGCCCCAATCAGCATAGGACAATCTCTCTTCATGTGACCCTCCTGGCCACACTAGAAACATGCAGTGGTCGATCGACCACACTGCCCTGGCAGATGCCTGCTTCGGCACTGATGGCAACGGTTCGGCCTTTGGCCACCAAAGTTATGCACTCCACCAGACCTAGAGGAAGAAGAAGAAGTACCTCCTAGCTTCTTGAAGGACTGTCCTTTCGGACCCAAAGGACTAGAGCTCGCTGACCTGGAAGAAGAATAAAGTCCCCTGTTCCTCCGAATACTCTCCTCGGCCTGGTGACAACGGTCCACCAAAACCTCGTAAGTCCCATCGCCGCCCACAGCAACCATACGATGAATGTCAGGGTTCAGACCCTGAAGGAAATGATCAAACTTCGCCATAGAACTATCGGCAATATGAGGACAAAAGGGTAGCAGATCAAAGAAATTCTGCTGGTACTCCTCGATCGTCATCGTCCCCTGTCGCAAACTCAACAACTCACTGGCTTTCGCCTGACGAAGAGCTGGAGGAAAATAAAATCTCTGATAAGCAGTACGGAACTCCACCCAAGTAGCTGCACCTCTAGATGCTATGAACGGTGCGGAAGTAGATCTCCACCACTTCCTCGCTCTGCCCTCAAGCATAAAGGCAAGAATCTCCATCCTGTCCTCAGCCGTGCAACGGAACTCCTGGAAGCACTTCTCCATCCTCTCCATCCAATCCTCCGCCTCCTCAGCTGTCTCACCACCCGTCAAAGGCTTCGGGCTAACTTCCTTAAACCTACGCATGCTGACTCGCCTGCGCTCCTCGGGCTGTCCCCGACGTCTACGATCGTTCGAATCGCCCCAACGACCGCCGTCTACGCTACCGTGACTTTCGTCGTAATCTTCCATCTGTTACATAAGAACAGATAATTACTTAATCTGCTTACAATATTCCCAGTTCAATGCGTCGCTCTGATACCAAAAATGTAGTGACCCAACCCGGATCCACTATCTAATCAGAGTTATAGAAAAGCGCACGCAATAAAAGTTTTAAGCATAAAGTGCGGATAATTAAAATACAACAAATCCAATCGACAGAATACAACCGACGCTATCACAAGTGTATAAATACTGTTATACAACCAAATCGAAGGTTCAGGGTAAATTAAATCCCTACCCTCTACAACCTCGCACTCCCCAAAGCTCAATCCTGCTGAGAGCCGCCTGAACCGTCCAGCCTCAAACCTGCCCCGCCACAAGGTACACAATACCCAAACACAGGGGCGTGAGCTAGAACGCTAAATACAAAGCAATGATATAATTACAAATATGCGCACACAGATGCTTTAAAACTCAAGTGAAAACACTTGCTCATGGCGCCGAGAATATACAGTACCGGCTAGAGAGATACTCCGCGGGGTACTCGTATATTCCATATCAGGGCTGAGCCAACCCCATCCTGACCCGAATCCAAAACAGGATACGAGTCCCATATGGAAACTGGCATACCTGACTCGAATCCAAAATGAGATCATCATTCCCTATGGAGACTGTCAATGACTCACATCTCTCCGGATGCAGTCACACGTAAAATCATGTATGTGCTAAGGCGGTAAAACATGCTAAAACATGATAAAACATATAGCATATACTCATGCAACATATAAGCAAATATATCATGCCGGCTATCTCGGTCAGTACTTACGTACCTCTAATACTGCTGGTCAAACCTAGCTCTGGTGGTCTAGACTCCAAGCCTACTAGTCCAGTCTACTAGCTACTACAATGCAAATATCCATGCATCAACAATTAAGCTCTAAAAGCCTTAACTAAGCTATTGCATACTCCTAAATATTTTTAGGAAGCCAAATTATACCTTCGTCCGTCGTCAGCCCGCTGGTGTAGAATCGCCCCAAAACTTAGGCACGCCTCCGCTACGACGCCGGGATCGCTAGGCAACTTCCGGATTATCAATAAGATGCCTAGAACTCCATAGATCTAAGTAAGAAGGTTCGAAAACCAGAGGAAAGAAGGGAAAATTGGTGCACAGAATGAGGGCTCGGACCCCTTATTTATAGACGGCGATCGGAACCTCCGATCCCCGTTCGGAACGTCCGATCACGATCGGAACCTCCGATCGCACCTTCGGAGCGTCCGATCGCTCAATATTACGTCATCCATGACATCACCTTGCTGACGTAAGCGATGACGTGTTCACCGAGTCAGATCGGAGCTTTTGATCTTGCCGACGGAGCTTCCGATCCTGGCACGGGGCTTCCGATCCACTTCGGATCGTCCGAACTTCTCATCGGACCGTCCGGTCCTGCTGAACCAATTCAACTAGTTCGAGTGCTCTGAATCCATTTCTGAAGTCCGTTATCCCAACAGGAACTTACTTAATCATGTTTTACTTAATCTAAACATGATCACGTGATTAATTACTCATTGAATCACTAATCAAAAATGCGGGTTACTACACCGGTAGTAAACTACCTCTGTGCCAGTGGTAAAACCACCTATATGCCCGTAGTAGAACTACCTCTGTGCCGGTGATAAACCACCTCTGTGCCGCCACATCACTTCAATTTCCATAAAAATATTTTTCATGCTCAATTCTTAATCATAAACACATCATAAAATATTTCATGTATGCATGTACTTAAAATATGTCTGTAATATATATTTAATTAGTTTTCATAATAAATATACTTATACTTAAAATAAACTTCATGCATAAAATAAATTAAATATATATTCCGAACTTAGTTATTTTTCATGGGATTGTCCAGACTACTAGTCCCCTAGACTTAAGGCCATAAATTCTAAGACTGACAAATTAGCTTAATTTAAGCTCAAATATCATAATTTGACCCAAATAAAATACTTAAACATAATTGGGCCCAAGTAAAATATTTAAGCCCAATAACCTAACTAATTCCAATATTAATCACTAACAGACGCAAAATTCACAGACTGGCCCAATAATTCTCATGGGCTCCCAAGCCCAGGAAAATTATTGGGCTTACTTAAATAAATATTTTAAGGCTTAATAAATTAATTAAAAACCCAAATAATATTTATAATAATTAACTTAGCCCAAATAACACACTTAAACTAATAATTGCTTAAAATTTAAAAATACCCGAGCCCGACTAACAAAACCCAGACCCGAACCCACTAACTTGACCCATGACCCTGCGGACCCGACCCGGACCCCCAGACCGACCCAGCCCGCTATAAAACCCAAAACCCGAACCCCCATCTCTCACCTCTCTCGACCGTGAGCAGCAAGCCTTTATGGCCTATTTTCGGCCTGCTCCGGCCGCCCCTGGCCGGAGCATCACTGCCACTGGCTATCCCACTTTGAGACCTTTCCAAAAAGCTAAGACCAATCCAAACCATGCACTATAGGTGGAGAACAAACCAAAACAATACAGGCCTTGTTTCTGCTCGCGCGCAGAACACAACCGCCGCATTTAGGCCGTTCGGCCGCCCAGATCCGGCCTCCACCGGCCGGAGCACTACCTAGAATAGCTTTCCCAAGATCTTGGGGTTCTAACCCAACTAGAATAAACTTAAAACTCGCCTTGTGGAGCTAGAACGAGAAAATATTCGAAGCCCGCTCATTCTGCGCAATCTGCTGCTTCCAATGCATCTCCAGCCTATACCAATGGCTAAGTGGCTGGAACCACCATCCAACCACAACCTTAGGGACCTAACCTTAACCCTCAAACATTGAGCAGCAAGCTGTAAACTCCCATGATAGAAAACGTGAGATAAACATGAAAGAAAAGCACAAAAATGAAGCAATACCCATGCACATGCGTGATCTTCATAAATATTTCGTGATATATCATACAAGATCAAAAGTTTCTGATGTAAAACAAAATAATAGCTTATATGGTGGTAAAGAATAGAATTCGACATGTCTTTCAATTTATTTTCGAATATAGACGCATGTACGGGCTCCGGGACGACGGATCGATGAAGAACTCTAAAAATCCTGGAAGGAAACGGCTATAGAGTCTCTTGTGTGCTGTGGGGCATGGGGAAATAATGGAGAAGGTGTTGAAAGAGATGAGAGTGTCGGCTGGGTTGTGGTTAGGCGTGGGGTTGGGTAGAATTTAATTAGGGTAGAATATTATAATATAATAATATTTTAAAAAAATAGATACTTAGTTATTGTATTATTAAAATACAATTTAAAATCTTAAATACAAGAATTAAATCTGATATTAAATCCTTAAACCCAAAATAATATAATAGGGGATTTTTAAAAATCTTTAAAAGTCATTAAAATGACTTATTTTGGGTAAAAATGGGCACATATATAAATATATTAATAAATACTACAATTTTTTGTGAAATAATACCTTAAAATAATATTTTAAGCCTCCTAAAAATCTCATAAAATATTTTGGGTAAAAAACTAATATCTCGTCCGTCCACGGTCCCGTTTACGCGATACAATCAATTAATTACTCAAAAATCCAAAAAACACACAATTGCGGGTTAAAAGCTAAAATACTTTAAACCATGCACATAAATCACATAAATATCATTTAACCCACATTCCTA
The DNA here is from genome assembly GCF_033568475.1 of Henckelia pumila. NCBI lineage: Eukaryota > Viridiplantae > Streptophyta > Magnoliopsida > Lamiales > Gesneriaceae > Henckelia > Henckelia pumila. The sequence continues at coordinate 107,474,591 of NC_133122.1, forward strand.
AATTTTTAAATAATTATTTTCCCTAATTATGCATGCGAATTTACGTATTAAAAATTCCAGGTGTTACATTTATTCCTGGTTACATTTATTCTTCTTTTTGTGTGTTTTCTTTTATTTTTTTTTTAGAATTTTATGTGTTGTGTCGGTGGTTGGGTGGATTATTGTACAAGAATAGTGTGTGATGTTGGTAAATTGTAAATTGTTGTGTGGATGTGAGTTAAGTTCAAGAAATCATGAAAGAAATGAAAAGAAATTGGCCAATGATGCAAATTTCTTTTTTTGTCTCAAATCCATGATCGTACTTCAAAGAATTTTTGTGTTGGTGAACTAATTAGATGAATGAATTCCTATATATTCTGTGATTGTGCTTAAGTCTGAGTTAAAACATACAAACATAGAAATGAATGAGGCAATTTTTAAGATCTTTGGGCCTAATTTTTATTGGAACTTACCTTAGTTGTCCTATGAGCTTTCACAAGATATACATGAGTACTCTAGGTACATGTTCTGAATGTTGTTGAAGATCATTGTTTACTGCTGATGATTACTTATTTTTTTCACTGGTTAAAATTTCATGTGATTCACTTGTGAATTGAGATTGTCTAGAACTAGTCGGATACCCTTTGAGGCGCAATACGAGCATAACTGTGATTATGAATGATTTAGGAAAATTTTTCTGAAATCGTTTGAGCCTTTCAAGCTACCTATTGATTCAACTATCCTTATTACCTTGTTTGAGCCTTATTGAAAATCGAATGACATGCATGTAAACGTGTGATAAACCCCATTCGTCATCCTTTCAAGGACCTATATTGACTACCTATGAATAGCCTAAACACTAATTCCTACCTTTAAGGGAGTAATTTGAATGCTAAAGTTTGATGTGCTCCTAGTTGATATTTGTAAATATGGAATGGTGTGGTGGAAGATTTGAAAATAAAAAAAAAATCAAGAAGATGGTAGTTACAAAGAGGTGAAAAAGCTGTAAAAAAAATGTTTGTGAAAAGAAGAAAAAGAAAAATGATGAATGAAAGAGAATAATCGATGAAAAAAATTGAAGTGAAGAAAAGGTGCATGTGAAAGTGAATGAAAAAAGAGTGTAAATTAGAGTTGAGCATAAATTACTCCTTCTTTTGAATTCTTATTCATTCGTTTGTTGCCATGAGCCAGACCTTACGTTACAAGACAATTAAGTCCTATTGACCGAGTCACAGTTGCCCAATATACTACTGGAGAAGGGTTGCGAGAATCAAGCCTATGAATGATTGATTGACACTTTTAATGAATATGAATTTTTGGTCGAAAAATGCACACACTTATCTTTTGTGAAATAACCTGATTTTGAGTCTTTTCAGTTGTTGTTTATCCTATTGTTTGATCTTTGTTTTTACCTTATAAAGTCCTCATGATCTATGAATGTGTGAATTGATTTGGATAAGAGTATTTTGAATGTGAGTTACGGGATTTGTATGTTTTTGAGGTTCACTAGCATGTGTTTGTTTGAAGATAAAAATTGATAGTTCGATATTATTGGATGAAATGTGTTTTTCTGAATATATTGCTAAGGCCATTGATTCATAGTAATTTTTGGTTGGTCTTGATTTGTTAGAGTGAGTGTTTGTGCTTTGATTTTGAGTCTTGTTTGGCTTTGCTCGGGACTAGCAAACATTTAAGTTTGAGAGAATTTGATAAGTGCATTTTGTGCACTTAATTTGTATTGATATTATAGGATAATTGTTTGGTTTCGAGCGGAATTACGTGGAATTTGCTGTTGTTTGTGTTGGATGCTAGGAAGTAAAGCAAATATTGAATTTGTGTTGGATAGAGTCAAAGGAGTCAAGGAAGAGGCAGAACGAGTGAAGATGGTTCAAGATTTTGAAGGAAAGATGAAGAAGGACCCGAGCAGTATGCGCGCCCGCACTAGCCATCATGCGCGCCCGCGCCTCCTGAAGTGTTTTTAGAGTTTTGAGGAAGAGAGTCATGCGCGCCCGCTCCTGACATTACGCGCGTCCGCGCGTGTTCAAGAATTTTGAAGTTGTGAGACAGAAATGTATGCGCGCCCGCGCGTCGCTATTTTTTTGCCAAAGTTTTTTCTGTGATTTTGGAAACTTTGAGATATCTTTGTGTAGATTTTGGACGATTCTTAGGGAGTATAAAAGGGAGTTTTCAGACTTAATAAGGGTTATCTAGCCACCGCACACTAGAATATCTGAGAGAGAAAAACTTTGTGAGAATTTGGAAGAGCTTGAGATTGAAGATTGCTTGGAACGAAGACGGAGATTTTTAACCGGATACGGAAGAAAGACCACGGCTTTGTTATTTCTTCTCTATTGTTTTATTTTTGTTATTGAATTATGTTTGAGACATTAAACATGATTTCGGTTGTTTTGAATTTTAGTATGAACTAAACTTTTTATGTCTAGAGGTTGATGTAACCTGTTCAAGACGTGTTTATGAATTGTTGATTTTATTGAATTGAGTTCTTCTAAATTAATTATGATTCTAGTTTTGAAAGTCTTTTCAATTTACTGGCCATAAATTGATTTGTCATATTTATTTAGAATCCGGAACTCGGGAGAGGGGATTTAGAATTGGATCGATAGAATGCACACTATTAATTGTTTATATGACGCGGGAGAGCTTATAACTTTAATAGAGCTAAGGAAGAACATTGTTTTATACATATCAATACAAGTAGGTTTTTAATAGGGATATTGGAATCGATCTGTAAGTGATACATTCTATTTGATACTCGGGAGAGGGAAATAGTATAATTTATGTGTTCTTGATTATTAATTGAAATGAACTCATGAAAATAGATTAATTAGGAATGAATATTGTCGAGACCAAGTGAAATTAAAACCTCTAGACTATTTCTGTCTGATTGATAATGTCTTAAGGATTGTGTGTGTGCGCGTTTTACAAACTTCATTATTTATTAAATTTTCAGCAAATCTCTAAAGTTTAATTTTCTAAATAAAATTAAGAATATTTTAATTACAAGTATTAAATATTTTCAATTTACTCCTTGTGGGAATGATACTTGATTCATCACTTTATTAAAACTTGACACTCGTATGCTTGCGAGTATTTTTCACAACACAAACCCTCTAAAATATAAATAATAAATAAAGAATTGCGGAATTTTAAAAAAAAATTGCCATGACTCGATTTAAACTATTATAAGGCCAACTGACACACTCAGCAAAACATAATCAAATAAATAAACACATGATAAAAATCCAAATACGATAATCATAGAATCTAGAAAAGGAAAGTTAATCCCACAGAGTTGCTGAATAATAAACTATTAAGTTTACATGCCAAATATTCTAAAGCAGTGAAAACTCATCCTGCAAGTGACTGACAGTGTATGAAATACTACAAATCATAAATAAAAAGACAACATCAGAGGTTGCGGAACAACTAAAAGCACAACGGTAAAGGGCCTGCACCACCAGTGACCTCGCCCTGGGGATCCTGTCTCTCGATCTTAGTGAAGTACTCCTCACCTAAAAACAATAAGTGTAGTGAGCCTAAAAGACTCAAAAAGAATATTTGTGGGGGGGGGGGGGGGGGATAACGAGTACTACATAAATGCAAGCACAGACAAATTAAAAATAACTTATAATAAAATTATTTGTGCCCTTCAACTTAAATAGATGATTTTTGAATAAATGACGTGAATATGAATGTAACATATGTATGGCTAAGTCAAACATGAACAATGAAACTGAATATACTGTACTGAACATGTATATAAATGACTGGAACTGAAACTGTGAACTTAGATCCTTGGATGTGACTCTGTGGGTTTCGATCATGATCATAGCTACAGTGCACTATGCCACAAGGAAGTCAGGATAACACCCAACCCCTCTTGCCCTATGGTTGGTATGGGAAGCCAAGATTTCTCCTAGCCCATCCATACACATGAATTTCGGTAAGGGAAGCTATGACATCTCCCAGCCCGTCCAAACACATGAATTTTATTGTAGTCACAATCATCTCCCTTCGTTCGTAAAATACTTTCTTTCATTCATAAATATGAGACTTAGCATGCATATGTAAATATGATGTACGTGTAAATTTTGATCGATAATCATGCATATGACTCACACAAGAATGACTGGGATGGTGATTTAGGAGACAAACCCAAAGGATGGAAATTTAACCCATAATTTGCGGTTAGGACTAAACGAGCGGTTGCCCGTAAAATTTGTAACTTGCTTGATTCTTAATAAAAAAAGATTCCACTTAAAACCACGACTCCAAGACACTTAGAACTAAGTGGGGAAATCATCCTCTTAATTGTATTCCTAACCAAGCATTTTACAAAAATCAAATTTCCGGGCAGCATCCCTTTTGCTTCAAAAATTCTGCTCCTTATTAATTCAAAAATCTAAAACTCGACCAAAACTTAACCGAATTAATTCCCTCTTAAACCGACATATTTCCAACATCCTAGAACATTTCCAAACCCGAGCCCTTAACCCAAAACCCGAGTTATATCCCTGTTTTAAACAAGTTTCCGGACATCCCAATACACTTCTAGAATTCTGCTCAAGCCTTACTTTTATACTCAATAAAAAACTTAGCCACAAGACCCCCAAGTTCCATGCCACTAGTGTAGGTTCAAGACCAACATTTAAGCTCATCTTAACGCCTTAGAAACTCCTATAAACCAGCTCAAACCCAGCTCAACAAAGCAACCAACACCGAGCCCCAAAATCCATAAAATTCGAATGCACCTCAACTCCATTCCACAAGCTATCTTCAAGTCATCCTAGTTGCTACCATGTGAACTACATATCATCCATGGTAGCTCTAAATCACCATCCAATTCAAAACAAGAAAGACCAAATGTTCGAACCAAAAGAAGGATAAAAAATTTGGAAATTTATATCGAACCAAAAGCAAACAAAATTCTGGAAAATAAATCGAACCATGCCAAGGGAAAAATCTGAGATTTTTGAACCACGGGGCATGAAGAACACAAGGTATGAAAATTTTGGAAATTCGAACCACCATGCTATGAAATATCTGAAAATTCGAACCACCATACTATGAAATATCTGAAAATTCGAACCACCATGCTAGGTAAGGAAGCTGGAAATTCTCGAACACATGTTATGCAAGAAAAGTTGGAAATATTCGAACACAAAGCATGAAGGCAAACCTTGAAATTATTTGAACCATATGCTTATGAAAAATCCTGGAAATTGCTCGAACACATGCTTTGAAAACTTATGGACATTCGAACTCATGCTTATGGAAAACCACCAATCAAATGCAAAAACATAAATCTATAAATTATAGCAGCAAACCGAACCAAGCAAATGCAAGAACTTTCTGAAAATATTTCAAAGGGCAGGGCAACTTGAACTTTCGAACAGGGCAAAGAAATAAACATTAATAATTTCGAATGATTTAAGAAATGCAACACACAACATAATAATTTACTAGGTGAAAACAAGAAACCATAATCTTGCCTAGCTACACAAAGAAAATTGAAGGAAATGAGCTCGATGGAGCTACAACCGATCCACACAAGCTGAAATGGGCAGAAAACGAGCAGCTAAGAGCTAATGTGAGCTGAAACCGAGCTCAAAATGGATGAACCAGCTAGTCCAGCTTTCTTGGAGCGAATCACCGGAGAAGAAAGTGAAGATGGAGGAGTTTAATGAAGAAGGAAAGCATAGCCGATGGATTCCATGGAAGAACAGGGGAAACAATCGGCTATTCTTGTGTGTGTGTGTGAGAGAGAGAGAATGAGAGTGTAATGTGTTGGAGTCTAGGGTTCACTTTGAGTTCAAGTGCATAAGTATAGGCAAACCCTAGAAAAAATGGGAGTGTTAAAAAATTTAGAAAAAAGTGCTACACACTTTTAAAAAGTGCTAAACCATAAAAGCGATTAGGGCTAAAAATTAAATCGCACTAAATAAAACACAAGCTTGAAAAATCAAGAATTAAACTCTTTAAAAATATTCTGGTGTCACGACAACGAGTAAAATATTTAAATAGCAAGCAGAACCACTAAAATAATTTTAAACAAGTAGACAAATGTTTAAAAGTAGATTAAATAAATACAAAAGCAGAAATAAAAACTTTAAAATTATTTAAACAATTAAAAAGAATTTTAATAAATAATCTAAATATTTAAAATAATTTAAAGTAATTAACCGCTAAACTTAGACTATTTAAAATAAATAAGTTGGACACTCGAAAATATTTAAACAAATAAGCTAAACAGTTAAAATCATTTAAAAGAATAAACTAAACAATTAAAATTAAAATCATTTAAATATGCAAGCCTAAACCTTTAAAATATTAAAGCAATTTAAATTGCACAATAAAAATAATTTAGACACAAAAATTTAAACAATTAAAAACATTAATTAAATTGTTAATATGTAGTACCTAAAATCCAATCTACTAAATCTCATGCATTAAATTTAATAAATATTAGGATTATTATTTTTAGGTTTAATTGATTTAAATTATTTATTTGAATTATGTACTAATAAAATATTTTTATTATTTATTCAATGATTTTCTTGTACTAACTATTTAATTAATGTTTTTAATTGTTTAAGTTTATTTGTCAAAATGATTTTTATTGTGCAACTTAATTGTTTTAATATTTTAAAAGTTTAAGCTTGCATATTTAAATGATTTTGATTGTTTAGTTTATTCTTTTAAATGATTTTAAATGTTTAGTTTATTTGTTTAAATATTTTTGATTGTCCAACTTATTTATTTTAAATAGCCTAAGTTTAGCAGTTAGTTATTTTAAATTACTTTAAATTATTTTATATGACTAGCTTATTTATTTAAAATCCTTTTTTTATTTGTTCAAATCATTTTAAAGATTTTTGTTTTTCGCTTGTGTATCTATTCAAATTTATTTTAAACATTAGTCTAGCCGGTTTAAATTATTTTAATCACTCTATTTGTTATTTGAATATTTTACTCGTTGCCGTGACATCATAATATTTAAAGTGTTTAAATTCTTAGATTTTTAACTTTGAGTATTTGCCGGAATTTTGGGCCTAACACTTTTACTCGCACCATATAAAATACTGCATGTTATATGACATTTACTTGCGCACTTGATAGTGTTTGTAACTTGGCCCGTTTAAGGAATTTCCCAAACCAAATTCCTCGGCCCATTAAAGTAATTCCTCAGCCCAAAAATCACTCAGCCCTATAAGTTTCCCCTTCTCCAAGCCTCAACTCGTTACAGACTTCACCCAATTTCCGTCACTCTCGCTCGCGATCGGCCTCACCAGGTTTCCCCTTCCATTTCCTTGAGCCGTCGGCCGCCGCAGTAGCCCCATCTTCTCTCGGCAAGGTTCAATGTCAGGCAAGCTGCTCGAGCTTTGCCTCCCCTGTTCCAGCTCACCGATTTTTCCTATCCCCTTTCCTTTGTGATTTTCTGGTTAAGGCAAGATTCATGGGCTTTGTAGCGACCCGATCCGGATCCACTACCTAATCAGTGTTAAGAGCATAATTAAGCATGCATTAAATAAAATCGCTGCGGAAGACTTAAATACAAGCAGACCGGCAGAATACAACCGGCTAATCAAACTCGATTTATACAACCCAATCGAATTAATTTAAATAAAACCTAAAGCTAATCCTGTTGTCTTCAAGGTCACTGGCTACTTCAGGCTCCTGGTGCTCAATCCTACACCTACACCTGCCCCGTCGAATAGGGTATCCAGATACATAGAAAATACTGGACGTGAGCTCTAAGCTCAATACGAAAGCATGGATAAACATACAAATATGATGCATGTAAATGACAGGGTATTCATATCTGGGATAACTGTATACAAACTGCTCAAACTGGCGCCTGTGATATAAGCTCGTCATATCGGGGTAGCTAACCACTGTGTGCGACCACTCATTCCCGAATCCCGGACGCGGACCACGGAGTCCTCGAGGTATCAGTACTTAAGGGTACTCGATATCAAACGTCCTAACAGGGCTGAGCAACCCTAACTGGCTCATCTCGAAAGATATACAGATGTACATGCACAAGATGATATGCACATGCCGCATAACAATAATAACATGCAAACACATAAATGAAACATATAAGCATGCATATCCGCTGAAAATCTCAGTCAGTACTTACGTACCTTTCTAAGGCAGTCCTAGTAGTCCCACTCTAGGTTCCAAGCCTATCATCAAGTCTACAATGCAAATACCCATGCATCATTCAATAAGCTCTAAAAGCCTTAATTAAGCTATTGCATACTCCTAAATAATTTAAGGAGACCATAGCTATACCTGCGTCCGTCGTCAGCCCACTGATGGCGACTATCCCGCAACTAGGGCACTCCCCTGCTGCAAATCCATAGCCTCGAACACGGCTCTACAACATGAGCACTGCTCCGCTACTATGTCAGACACTGTCTGAATATACTAAAACAAATATCCTACTCCAACTCTAGAATAAGAGTACCCAAAGCCCTAAAATAGGACCACGAGGGCGAAGGAGAGAATTCGGAATTGGCAAAAAATGAATGCCTCGGACCTTATATTTATAGGCATCGATCGGAACTTCCGATCCTCGATCGGAACATCCGATCCTTGATCGGAACGTCCGATTCAGCCATCGGAGCTTCCGAACATCCTTATCTGCCAAGTGTCAAAATCTCACTGGTTGACTTTGGATAGGGGTGATCGGAGATTCCGATCCTGTTCGGAGCTTCCGATCAACCACACGTCATGGATGACGAAATTCGATCGGAGCTTCCGATCACCTTCGGAGCATCCGATCCTAACTTCGGAGCTTCCGATCTGTCTGACCCTCCGGACCATTTCTGATCATTTTGGGTCTATTTCCGAGCTCCGTTAATCCATTTAGAATTCTTCTTAATCACGTTTTACTAAATCTATCATGATCACACGATAATTACTCATTATCGTTAATTCTGGATATGGGCCACTACATTCCCACCACCTTAAAAGGAATTTCGTCCTCGAAATCTAAGGTAAACCTCGGGATTATAGTATAAATCATTCGTCCAATTCATTAGTAGTTCCGGTTCAAAACATCTGGTCAAATAACCTTCGACAATACCAAACCTCGCTAAACCTGCAGGGTCTGTTCATTCACTGAACCACATCAGAACATAAACTCGATTTATAATTCGCACTAATTTCAAACTCACACGCTTTTAACGATCACTCTGGAAATCACTGCCTTCTTATCAGCAATCCTGCGAGGACGAGTAACACTACTGACTATCGTTAGTTATCCATCGATAACCGCAACAACACGGCATGCACCTTTGGTCCAAATTGCCGGCTATATCAACCACACTGCCTACAAATCTTAGCGGTGACACTCCTGCTAAGATCGTAACTAGTCATCAGCTATTCTCTAGACATGCACGAACTCCATCGCTGCCCATTGAGAAAACAAGATACAACTCATTGTATCTCACTAGTGTAACGATAACATCGCATTCCTTGACGTTATCGCAATGCTCTAAACAAATCGATCTAGATTCGACTCTCGGTCAAATCCTAGATATCCCTTTTTCAAGAACTTGTGTGGGTTGCTTTTTATCACGAAGGATAAAATGTATCTTCCAAAACAGTACTTTATGCGAATAGAAATGGCAACTACCGGCCACCAGCTCGCAGAGTAATCACACCACTGCACACGACTCTAACCATCTGAAACCCTCAGACTGATTGCAATAAACCTTGATCAGAATCCCGCTATCGTAGATAGCATCTACTCGATCGCATTAGTCATCCTTCCATGGATAAGAACAAAATTTTGACAATTCTTGGCGTCATAGTACGTACTTTCAGTACTCACCCTGCCATTTGCCAACGAATGTTCTCAAAGAACAACAACTAGCAAACAGAGATTTCTAACCCCAATTGTGACAAAATCCTTGTATACAATTTCTTGTTTTAATGCACCATTCGAGGTCGTCGCCTCAAAATTCACTATCATCCTGCTGAAACTCCCAGATGGACCAACACCATCCTCAGCATTAGTAGCCTATGTCGAATGCTTACTTCTATCTCGGAACTAGAGATAGTATCGACGAAAACGATTCCGATTAATCCTGTTCCAGATAACCAAATCCTTGTCTCCCTAGCGCGGATAACCAAATGGATTCAACTAGATCCCGCACAAAATCTATCAATAATAGCGGCAATCCCGCTATCTCAACCTCTCAATGACATAGCATATCACAACGCACTGGGATATCAGTGACAACAACCCTGCCAGACTCAGAAAAACAAGTCTCAGCTGCTGTCTCATCCCATGAAACGACTAATGCTAACTTGTTAATGCTCATTGAAATCCATAAGCACTTGTCGAATCGCCTCTCAAGAACAACTCTTGAGACATATATTGGAAGCACCCCAAACAAAACACTCTGACCAACAGTCCCCAAAATTTGTCCACTGACAATCCTGGGACAATCACTGAATCCTATTTCCTCAAACTAGATCAATAATTGCTAACACCAAGCAACGCTCAGATCAAAATCCGTCACTGGTAGCAAAAGCAACGTTACCAACAACTACGATCACAAAAGCCAACTAATGACCAATTTTGTGATCCGCAGAATCCAAAAGTCTCGATTCCCGCATTCCTGGAGATCCCTTAGCGACTAAAGAATTTCCTAAATGCACTTGAATCGTTATATCAAAGCATAACATAATTAAAGTACCATTCCCAGTATTTCTTGATTCACTATATCCCATCTATACCGATTGGAATAATTTGATCAATCAAATCGATATACTGTAGCTCTCTCCATGCTTGAAGATACCAATTATAATCAGACAATCATTGATCGATGAAACTCTCATGGCCGATCAATATCGATGATCTCATTGCCACACGTCCGCAGATCCCAACTACTTGGAATCAAAAGAATCACCGCTGATTCAATCACTCATCTTTGACAAAGTCAGACAACAGTTACAAGTAGTCACTAGTGCTAAACCTGCACCAGTCTAGACATACTATCCACTGTCTATATTCATTCAAGATGATCATAAGGACTTGTTCAACCCAAGCCGCTATACAAGTCCAAAATATTTCAACTATCGTTGAACATGCTCCTGATAACTATATTTCTTGCTAAGACTGCAACAAATCGAGACTGAGGTTACTTGCCACGGTGCCCCACCTGAAATCACCACCAAGTGTATACTGGCATAAATCACGCTATCCTCACGCCTCCAATAGTCATGTACAATCCTTAGCATCGGATATAATCTATCACTGAAGGAAATCATTAATGCTGAAAACTACTCATCCCCGAGTCAAATGTTTCAAGAATTTCACAAACCCATCTCCTGGATAGCCCCTATCACAAGAGCATCCAAACCCCGACTAGATCCACTAGTCTAGCAGTATTCAATAGACTAAAACTATCTGCTCAGAGTACGCACTCGTCAAGAAAAATCCCTCCAGGACTGGTCCTTATGACAAAACTACAAACCAATATCTCTGACGACAGTCAGACGATATCTAAACCGCCGATACCTAACCAGACATCCAATCCAATGTCATACCCCGTCGTGACTGTTACCAAAACTCTAGACTAAGTAGCCTTCCCACCGCCAAATCCTGAAGCACGAAGGCTTCCAGGCATTCTCCGAAGTACGAAAGACTCCCAGAGTAACACTGGCATAGGGTCACGCTCCATCATGTCTAGTCATGGTCATAGTCCACAACTCTTAGCATATACTCGACTTGGTATCCCTATGAAATCCCATCATCACGAAGTCTCAACCTATGAAGGTCAATCAGACTACTGTCCTAAGGAAACAACTTAGAACAAAAACTCAAAATTCCAAACAAGACCAATATTTCCTTGCCCCCAGATGAATTACCTCATCAATGGCACTAACCCAGTCAAACGACTAATTAGGTCAATCCTAGGAGAACACCTAGACTAAACCCATGTCAACCCGTTACCGCTGGCTTACTCAAAATCCATGAGCTATCCTAGTTGATTACCAATCAACTAATTCCAAGCCAAACTTTATAAAATTTACTTGCAATCAATCACGAATTGCTGAATAAGTAACACATGTATCATTACTTCAAGTTATGTACAATTTCTTTATTACAATCCCATGTAATATCATTACAGTATTCCGAAAATACAACAATAAGTACATCCAATAACTTGATACGATACAACTAAATTTTGATGATATATTACAACTGAAATACTGTTTACAAATAAATCAATACAGTATTTAAAATCATCGAATCCTGTCTTCGTCCCTTGAGCATGAAGCTTCCCATCGACACACGCATCGATACAAGCATACTCCCGTCCAAGTCTCTCTACATTTCCTCCCACGAAGAACTTCGGAGAAATGGCACGTGATAGCTAACCAGCTATGCTCTGCGTCAGTGCATGTCGGTTGACTTCTTTTGCTCGCGATCTACCATCAGCGTTCTTCTTGTATTCAAATCATGTTTTTGAACATGAAGTTTCCCGTATGCCTACCAAAAGCATCGATACAAGCATACCGGTAAAACCATGTTCTACACGAGTTTACAGACCTTACGCTCGAAACCTGTCATGCTTTAGGCACTCGAGGCATTCCCTGGTAAAGGTATATCTGAAAATCTCTCCAACTACGAGTGGAGAATCTTCAAGGACTGAAACCACATGGATTACTAAACACCATTCGTTCCAAAAAGCCCTCAGATGTATCTGACGTGATATACTTGATCTTCTCTTCCAGTCTTCCTTGACTGGAATCCATATATTCTTCGATCAGCATTCCAATGCATCGAATGATGAACTATCCACAACAGTTAGTCTATCTATCGATATGCTACTACTGGTGTTCTCATCACTGTTGCATTCCTTATAGTAAAGACTTATGCCACAAACCTTGGCAATGAATAACCAAATCTTCTTTCGCTAGGCCTCAATAATTCCTACAAGGATAATCAAGAAGTCTTATTATAAATTTCCTAAGTCCCTTGTATGCAGCTCTGATACCAATAAATGTAGCGACCCGACACAGATCCAGTACCTAATCAGTATTAAGAGCATAATTAAGCATGCATTAAATAAAATCACTGCGAAAGACTTAAATACAAGCAGAGCGGCAGAATACAACCGGCTAATCAAACTTGATTTATACAACCCAATCGAATTACTTTAAATAAAACCTACATCTAATCCTGCTGTCTTCAAGGTCACTGGCTACTCCAGGCTCCTCGTGCTCAATCCTGCACCTACACCTGCCCTGTCGAATAGGGTATCCAGATACACAGAAAATACTGGACGTGAGCTCTAAGATCAATACAAAATAATGGATAAACATACAAATATGATGCTTGCAAATGACAGGGTATCCATATCTGGGATAACTGTATACAAACTGCTCAAACTGGCGCCTGGGATATAAGCTCGTCACATCGGGGTAGCTAACCACTGTGTGCGACCACTCATTTCCAAATCCCGAACGCGGACCACGGAGTCCTCGAGGTATCAGTACCTAAGTGTACTCGATATCAAACGTCCTAACAGGGCTGAGCAACCCTAACTGGCTCATCTCGAAAGATATACAGATGTACAGGCACAAGATGATATGCACATGCCGCATAACAATAATAACATGCAAACACATAAATGCAACATATAAGCATGCCTATCCGCTGGCAATCCCAGTCAGTACTTACGTACCTTTCTAAGGGAGTCCTAGTAGTCCCACTCTCGGTTCCAAGCCTATCATCAAGTCTACAATGAAAATACCCATGCATCATTCAATAATCTCTAAAAGCCTTAATTAAGCTATTGCATACTCCTAAATAATTTAAGGAGACCATAGCTATACCTATGTCCATTGTCAGCCCACTGATGGCGACTATCCCGCAACTAGGGCACTCCCCTACTGCGAATCCACAGCCTCGAACACGGCTCTACAACACGAGCACTGCTCTGCTATTATGTCAGACACTGTCTGACTATACTAAAACAAATATCCTACTCCAACTCTAGAATAAGAGTACCCAAAGCCCTGAAATAGGACCACGAGGGCGAAGGAGAGAATTCGGAATTGGCAATAAATGAATGCCTCGGACCTTATATTTATATGCATTGATCGAAACCTCCGATCCTCGATCGGAACCTCCGATCCTCGATCGGAACCTCCGATCCTCGATCGGAACGTCCGATCCTGCCATCGGAGCTTCCGAACATCCTCATCTGCCACTTGTCAAAATCTCACTGGTTGACTTTGGATAGGGGTGATCGGAGCTTCCGATCCTGTCCGGAGCTTCCGATCAACCACACGTCATGGATGACAAAATTTGATCGGAGCTTCCGATCGTTCATCGGAGCTTCCGATCACCTTCGGAGCATTCGATCCTAACTTCGGAGCTTCCTATATGTCTAACCCTCCGGACCATTTCTGATCATTTTGGGTCTATTTCCGAGCTCCGTTAATCCATTTAGAAGTCTTCTTAATCACGTTTTACTAAATCTATCATGATCACACGATAATTACACATTATCGTTAATTCTGGATATGGGCCACTACAGGCTTCTTTCGCCACCAAATGGATGATATACTGTGTAATCTTATTTTCCTTTATGCATTTCGAATTTTATTTTAATCTATGTAGCCGCTTGCCTGATTTTCAGTAGATGATCGACGGCCCAGTTTTCTCCCCTTCTTTAGCTATTCGGGTCCTCTATAGGTGTCTGTGGAGATTTATATGCATGCTCTTGGTTGTATTATAGTGGTCCTTATGTTGAATGAAGTTATTCTTTTGAGTCTCCGAATTAGTTGCATTTTCGCCCCTCCCCCGTTCGAGATTTCTTCTGCCAATATTTGAGTATGCGTTGCTTGAATTTTATTATTGATTGGATGGTGATATAGGGACTACCATGGGTGAGAACGTAGCTCACATGGTAGCACCTGGGTTGTTTGAACCGACTAGCAAGATTGAAGGAAAGACTGTTGGCTGGGTGATTGGTAGGGAATCGGTTTCTTAGGGGCAGGGGCTGCCCCTTAGTAAGTTGCTAGTCTGGGGCTGGTTTTGGCATGAGGGAGTAAGTCTTAGAGGCTGAGGTGGTTCTAGGGGTGGTCAAGGTCCTAGATTAAAGGTGTTTAACATAAAATTTCAAGGTTTAGGTGCCTATGATGGGGGATGGATAGTGTAGCGACCCAACCCGGATCCACTACCTAATCAGAGTCAACAGCATAATTAAACATGCATTAAATAAATTGATGCGGAAGACTTAAATAAAAGCAGACCGGCAGAATACAACCGGTTAAACAAATTCGATTATACAACCCAATCGAATTAATATGCCGAAAGGGCAAAAACCTACAGCTAATGCTGCTGTCTTCATTGGTCACTGGCTACTCCAAGCTCCTGGTGCTCAATCCTGCACCTACACCGGCCCTGTCGAATGGGGTGTCCAGACACACAGAAAAGACTGAAAGTGAGCTCTAAGCTCAATACAAAAGCACGGGTAAAACATACAAATATGATGCATGCAAATGACAGGGTATCCATATCTGAGATAACTGTATACAACTGCTCAGTAATGGCGCCTAGGACATGAGTGGTACAACCCGGGGAGAAAACCCTGCGTGCACTGCTCATTCCTAATGGATTTAGACCGTGTCTTCCAGATGCCAGTGCCGGCTAACCCGTCGGTTGCGGGGCGCTCGACATTAACCGTCCGAATAGGGCTGAGCGGCCCTACATGGCTCATCTCAAAAGATGGACATGCACAATATGATATGCATATGCTGCAATATAATATGACACACATATGCAACATATAAGCATGCAAAACTTGCTGGCTATCTCAGTCAGTACTTACGTACCTTACTAAAGGTAGTCCTAATAGTCCCTCTCTAGTTTCCAAGCCTATCATCAACTCTACAATGCAATTACCCATGCATCATTAATTAAGCTCTAAAATTCTTAACTAAGTTATTGCATACTCCTAAATAATTTAAGGAGACCATAGCTATACCTGCGTCCGTCGTCAGCCTACTGATGGCGACTATCCCGCAACTAGGAGTACACCCCTGTTGCAGCTCCACACCCTCGAGCACGGTTTCGCTACACGAGCACTGCTCCGATACTATGTCAGACGCTTTTTGACTATTGTAGAATATATTCCCTACTCCAACTCTAAATAAGAGTACCCAAAGCCCTAAAATAGAGCCACATGGGCGAATTAGAGGAATTTGGAATTTGCACCAAATGATTCTCCGCGACCCTATATTTATAGCACACGATCGGGTCGTCCGATCCTATGTTTGGAGCATCCGATCTGCTTTGGGCCATCCGATCGCCTCATCGGATCGTCTGATCTCTGCCATGCGTCCAACCAATCGCATGCAACCATACACCTGTCCGATACACTGTTCGGATGGTCCGAACTCACCCTTCGGATCATCAGAACATCTCCCGGATGACGTCACCAATGACGTATTATTTTGGGATAGCTGGCTGCATGAGTTTGGATCGTCCAAACCCACATCGGACTGTCCTAAGCCTTCCAAGCCTCCAAAGCCTGGCTCCGTGCATGTTCGGATCCTCCGAACTTGATTCGGAGCGTCCGAACCTCCCGAACCTTACCCACCATTTTTGAGTGTCCTTGATTCATTTCTGGACTCCATTAATACATTTGGAATTTACTTAATCATGTTTTACTAATCCAAACATGAACACACGATTAACATAATCATTTATCGTTAATTATGGATACGGGTCACTATATTCTCCCCCCCTTAAAAGATTTCGTCCTCGAAATCTAGGGTAAAACCTTGAGAACGTATTAAAAACCTTTGCTTGAGTGTCTGGTCAAAATATCTTTTGACTAATTCAGACTCTTGTCGAATTCCCTGCAAGCTCCATGATAAGTGCAATTTTTGCACTAATATTTTATATGAATTAGCTCGGATTTTGTTGTATTTTGAGGGATATTATTCTATTCTTTTGTTGTTAGTGTCGGTTGCAGGAGTTCAAGTGATATTTATTTTAGTTGATCAAAAGAGTCAAAAAGATGCAAAAAGAGTGAAGAAAAGAGAAGAGGAAAAATGAATTTAAATTGATCAGGTCAGCGCCCCAGCGCCTGAATTCCAGCGCTCCAGCGCCGAAAGACAGCGCTCCAGCGCTAGGCAGTGTTCAGAATTTTGGAAAGTCTTGATCGAGTTTTTAAAAGGATTTTATGACTTATTTTGGAGGATACGAGGGTTTAGAGAGTATTCAGAGCATAAGGACGGCGATTGAGAGTTTTGGATTGCACAAGAGCTCGAGAATTCGGTACGAAGACGGAAGATGGCGACATTCGGCGACAGAGAAGCTTCATTCTAATTCGTTCTAGTTTTTCTTTGAACTCTATTTTTCTTAGTCTATGGATTGTTGAAAAAACGTATTTTGTTTGATGTTTAAAATTATTATGAACTAATTTCTTAGTCTAGAGGTAGACGGATCTTGACTGGAAACCATGATTGAGATATTTTGATTTATATTTGAATTCTTCGCACAGTTTATTTGTGTTTTCCTGATTTTAATGCTTTCAATTTACTTGCTATAGATTGAATGATATTTTATTTAGAATCTATCACTCGAGAGAGGAGATTTTGAATACGACATAGGAAAATACATCTTTGGTGTTTATATTTCTCTAGAGGCATATAACTCCATAGAAGTCATTAGAAGAATTCTTGTGCTATTTACCGGATTTAATAATTGAACATTGATAGAGATATTGAGTTTTTTATTGAATATGAATTTCTGCTTGACACTCGAGAGAGGTAGTAGAAAATAATAGGGATTCTTGGCTAATAAACTAGAAGAATTGATAATTAAACAATCATTAGAAATAAATTGTGGTGGACAGTCAAGTGAAGTCGAACATCTAGCATTCATCGCTTATTGAATTTTCATCTCGTGAACTCGTGGTTATTTAATTTTATTTCTTGCAAATTTTAGTTTCATAAAAAAATCAAACCATTTTCGTAGCTCTACATAGGATTAAGATTTGATTAGTTGCAAATATTCAATATAATATCATTTTATTCATTCTCTGTGGGATCGACTTGGACTCATTTTCTATATTAAAACTTGACACCGTGCACTTGCGGGCACAAAATTATGCAACAAGTTTTTGGCGCCGTTGCCGGGGAATGAATTTTATTTTATTTATATTAAATTGTGCTAATTAGTCTTAATATTGATTTAGAGCATTTTATTTTATTTTGTTGGTTCTAATTTTAAATCTTTCCTGTCTATGCAGTTTATGCGAAAAGGACAAAGTTACGACTCAGTGCTCTTTGATCCGGAAATCGAAAAAACTGCTAAAGCTTTGAGAAAAGCTAGAAGAGAAGAGTTGCAACAAATGGCTGAAGAAAGGGAAAGAGTTGTCAATAATGCTCCAGTGCCGATCAGAGATCACTTTCGACCGGTGATCAATACTCATTATTCTGGGATAGCTAGGCAGAATATCACAGCAAATAATTTTGAGTTGAAGCCAGCTCTTATTAATATGGTGCAGCAAAATCAGTTTAGGGGTGCAGCTACTGAAGATACAAATTTGAACCTGCGTACTTTTCTGGAGATTGCAGACACAATAAAGATTCATGGTGTTACTGAGGACACCATCAAACTACGATTATTCCCATTATCTCTTAGGGACAATGCTCGTAGTTGGTTGCAATCACTACCTCTTGGGAGTATCACTACATGGGATGATATGGCTTCCAAATTTCTGGCTAAGTATTTCCCACCTGCTAAGTCGGGTCAGTTGAAAATAGAGATCACTGCATTCAAACAGCAAGATTTTGAGCAATTGTATGAAGCTTGGGAGCGGTACAAGGAGTTGCTTAGGAAGTGTCCAAACCATAATTTTCCAGATTGGGAACAGATCGAATTATTCTACAATGGTTTGAATGGGCCAACTCATATTTCTGTGGATGCTGCAGCTAGAGGTTCAATATTTTCTAATTTCCTGAACATGCTTATGAGATGCTTGAGCAAATGACTGTTAACAATTATCAGTGGCCGAGTGAAAGATCTGCAATAAGAAAGCCTGCTGGAATTCATGAGGTTGATGCATTCACTGCTTTGACTGCTCAGATGGCTACTATTTCTACAGAGTTGGCTGCACTGACCGAAGGGAATCAATGTTCTACTGAGATAGCATCACTGGCGACTGCCGTAAATTCTGATGATGGATTTGAGAGTGTGGAACAAGCTCAATATGTGAACAACAGGAATTACAACAATTATCAAGGTAATCCTGTACCTAATCAGTATCATCCTAGTTTGCGTAATCATGAGAATTTTTCCTATGCAAACAATAAGAATGTGTTGAATCCTCCACCGGGGTTCAATACTCAGAATGGTGAGGGTAAAGCATCGTTGAAAGATTTGTTGAGTAATTTTATTGCAGAATCATCCACAAGATTTAAGAGGAATGAAAATAGGCTTGACAGTATGGAGACGCACTTGAAAAATATGAGCGCTTCTATGAAAAATCTTGAAACACAAATTGGTCAACTAGCGAATGCATTGAATAATCAGCATAGAGGTGTGTTTCCTAGAAACACTGAGGTTAATCCTAGAGAGCAATGCAAGTTTGTTATTCTTAGAAGTGGCAAGGAACTTGGAACAGATAAGCCAAAGGAAGTGGATGATGAGGATGTTGAAGATATTGTGGTGGAGTCCAAAAATTTTGATAGAAAAAATTCCAGCAAGTCTGCAGTTATGCCTGAGAAACCGCCTGTGCCAAAATCTGTTCAGCCATATCCTCAGCGGTTCAAGAAGAAAGCGTTGGATGAAAAATTTTCTAAGTTTCTTGACAACTTCAAGAAAATTCATATAAATATTCCATTCGCTGATGCTTTGGAGCGGATGCTGCATTATGTTAAATTCATGAAGGATGTGATGGCAAGGAAGAGAAAGCTTGAAGAGTTCAAAACAGTGAGGTTGACAGAGGAGTGCAGCACCATCCTGCAAAAGAAGCTACCACAGAAATTGAAAGATCCAAGGAGTTTTACTATTCCTTGTATTATTGGTGGTGCGATTGTTAATAGGGCATTATGTGATTTCGTTGCAAGTATTAATTTAATGCCTTTGTCTATTTCAAGGTCTTTGGGGCTTGGCGAGGTGAAACCAACCACGATCACTCTACAGTTGGCTGATCGTTCTTTGACATATCCTCGAGGAGTTGTGGAAGACGTCTTGGTAAAAGTAGATAAGTTTATTTTTCCTGCTGACTTTGTAGTGCTTGATATGGAAGAAGATCAAGATGTCCCTCTAATTTTGGGGAGACCATTCTTGGCAACTGACAGAGTGTTAATTGATGTGCAGGAGGGTGAACTAACTCTACGAGTTGGTGGTGAAGCTGTCACCTTCAAAACCATGAAATACCAAGATGAGGTACATTCTTGTAATCGCATTGATTCATCTGATTCTCATGAAAATAATTTTTGTGCAGGAATGAAGTTGTAGGATGCATTGGCTAGGTGCTTGATTAATTCCATAAATCAAGTGGATGGTGATGATTGGGAACTTAGAGAGAAAATTCTTACTCTTGAATGTTTTCCAAAGGAAAAAGATGGCAAAGACAAAACTGAAGCATTGCCTGAGGAAGCCAGCAAAGAGGTACCAGTTTCTACTCCTGAATTGAAAGAACTGCCTGGTCATTTATGTTATGCAATTTTGGGAGAAAATTCGACTAACCTGGTAATTATTTCATCCTCTCTTACTCATGATGAAAATGAAAAATTATTAAGAGTTTTGAGAAAATTTAAATCTGCTTTGGGTTGGTCTATTTCTGATACCAAGGGAATTAGTTCAAATATTTGCATGCATAAGATTTTAATGGAGGAGTCGTATAGTCCTTATGTTGATCATCAAAGGAGATTAAATCCTGCGATGAAAGAAGTAGTAAAAGCTGAGGTTTTGAAATTATTGAATGCTGGTATTATTTATGCTATATCTCACAGTTCTTGGGTGTCGCCAGTACAGGTTGTGCCGAAAAAAAGAGGTATGACTGTGGTAAAAAATGAGAAAAATGAGATGATTTCGACTCGTACTGTTACTGGTTGGAGAGTTGCATTGATTATAGAAGGTTGAATAAGGCTACTAGAAAAGATCATTTTTCTCTTCCTTTTATTGATCAGATGCTTGACAGGTTGGCAGATTATAAACATTACTATTTTTTAGATGGCTATTCTGGCTACAATCAAATTGCTATAGCGTCAGACGATTAAGAGAAAACAACTTTCACATGTCCCTATGGTACTTATGCTTTTAGGAGAATGCCATTTGGTTTGTGTAATGCACCGATTACTTTTCAGCGGTGCATGATGACAATTTTTTCTGACATAGTGGAAGAAGTTAAGGAAATTTTTATGGATGATTTTTCTGTGTTTGGGTCTTCATTTTATCATTGTTTGCACAATCTGACCCTTGTTTTGCAGTGTTTCCAAGAGAAAAATCTAGTGCTTAACTGGGAAAAATGTCACTTCATGGTGCAAGAAGGAATCGTACTTGGGCATAAAGTGTCATCTAATGGGCTTGAGGTGGATCGAGCAAAAGTGGTTGCGATTGAAAAGCTTCCACTGCAAAATAATGTGAAAGCCATTAGAAGCTTCTTGGGACACGCCGGGTTCATTCGTCGCTTTATTAGAGATTTTTCTAAAATTACTAAACCTTTGTGTAATTTATTATAAAAAGATACATATTTTATTTTTGATGATTCGTGTTTTCAGGCATTCACAAAGATCAAGGAGGCATTAATTTATGCGCCTATTATGATTGTGCCTGACTGGAAGGAGCCGTTTGAAGTGATGTGTGATGACAGCGATTATGCTGTGGGAGCAGTTTTGGGGCAAAGAAGAGATAAGATGTTTCGGGCGATTTACTACGCCAGCCGCACTCTTGATGGAGCACAACAGAATTACACTACTACAGAGAAAGAGATGTTGGATGTGGTGTTCTCATTCGACAAATTCAGGTCGTATCTCATTGGCTCTAGAGTAATTGTTTATACTGACCATGCAGCAATTCGCTATTTATTTGCCAAAAAGGATGCCAAGCCGAGATTGATTCGGTGGAAACTCTTACTACAAAAGTTTGACTTTGAAATTAGAGACAAGAAAGGGAGTGAAAATTTAGTGGCGGATCATCTGTTTCGCTTGGAGTTGGAAGGAAAAGCTTAATATGAACTCATCAAGGAACAATTTCCTGATGAACATCTTTTTGAGGTAAATTCTAAACTTCCTTGGTTTGCTGGCTTTGCTAATTTTCTTTCTTGTGGTGTTTTGCCTCCAGATCTTAATCATCACCAAAGGAAGAAATTTTTCCATGATGCCAAGTTTTATCTATGGGATGATCCATTTGTGTACAAGAAGTGTTCGAACAAAGTGATAAGGAGATGTGTAGATGAAGCTGAAGCAAAAGAAATTTTGGAAGAATGTCACTCCTCGCCGTATGGTGGTCACTTTGGAGCCTCACAGACAGCCGCCAAGGTACTTCAGTCTGGTTTTTATTGGCCAACTTTATTCAAAGACAGTTATAACTTGGTAAAATCATGTGATAGATGTCAAAGGATGGGAAATATATCTAGGCGTCATGAATTACCTTTCACAAATATTTTAGAGGTTGAATTATTCGATGTGTGGGGTATTGATTTTATGGGACCGTTTCCCCCCTCCTTTGGTCAATCTTATATTTTATTGGCTGTTGATTATGTTTCGAAATGGGTGGAAGCAATCGCCACCCCCACTAATGATGCTCGTGTAGTGGTTAAGTTTGTGCAGAAAAATATTTTCACAAGGTTTGGAACCCCAAGGGCCATAATCAGTGATGAAGGTACGCATTTTTTCAATAAAATATTTAATTCATTACTGACAAAATATGGTGTTAGGCATAAAGTGGCGTGTGCATACCATCCGCAAACAAATGGGCAAGATGAAATATCCAACCGGGAAATTAACAAATTCTGGAAAAGACTGTCAACACGAACCGGAAGGATTGAGCAATCAAGTTGGATGATGCACTATGGGCATACCGGACCGCGTTCAAAACTCCTATTGGCATATCGCCATACAGGTTGGTCTTTGGAAAAGCATGTCATCTGCCAGTAGAGTTGGAGCATCGAGGGTATTGGGCAGTGAAAAAGCTGAATTTTGATCTGAAAGCTGCCGGTGAAGAGCGATTGTTGCAGTTACACGAGATCGAGGAGTTTCGTAATGATTCATACAAAAATTCCAAGCTCTACAAAGAACAGACCAAAAAGTGGCATGACAAAATATTACTGAAGAGAGAATTCGAGCCTGGACAGCATGTATTATTGTTTAATTCTAGTTACAAATTATTTCCAGGTAAGTTAAAATAAAGATGGTCTGGTCCGTTCACCGTGGTGAAAGTGCATTCCTATGGAGCCATTGAACTGAGCTGTCACGATGGTCAAACCTTTCAAGTCAATGGGCAGAGGTTGAAACATTACTTTGGCAATGAAGTGCGGAACATGGAGAAAGTTGCTTTGATAGACCCTGCATAAACACTCCAGAAAATTCGGGCTGACGACGTTAAACCAAGCGCTATTTGGGAGGCAACCCAAATTTTTATTTCTGTTTCATTTTATTTTCTTTTATTTTACTTTTATTTCAGTTAATTTTATTGAATTTCAGTAATTTTTTATTTTATTAAGTTTGGTCCTAATTAAGAGTTTATGGCAGGTACTTTTATGCACAAAATCATTCTTTGATGTACAAGAATTCGAAGGTTCAGCGCTCCAGCGCTAGCCATCAAGCGCCACAGCGCCACTTTTAAAGTTTCAAAGCCGAAGGTTCAGCGCTCCAGCGCTCTCCAAACAGCGCTCCAGCGCTAGTTTTTAAATTCCGAAGTCGAAGGTTTGGCGCTCCAGCGCCAACTATCCAGTGCTTCAGCGCTCTCTCAAACAAGCATCGGGCGCTCCAGAGCCCATTCTCATGTGCTCCAGCGCTATCGAGAAAATTCTGAAAAATAAAAGGGGATCTGAGTTTTCATTCAGTCAAACCCTTTTTCATTCCCAGCCTTGTTCGCAGCCTCCAAATGACCCGAGACCTGAAAGATCGCAAACTTTCTCATGAAAATCTCAGCCTCACCGTCAATTGCACCTTTTCATATGTTTCTAGCATCGTGAGTTCCACGATTAGTCATCCGGGTTCCAATATTTCTGCAGCTCGGGTTCAACGAGAAAGGGGATTCCTTCCCATCTTCGGCTATAGCAGATCTGGTTTGAATTAAACGCGAAAAAAGGGACTCTTTGTTGTTCATCATCTCCCCGAATCGCAATGCTAGTTCGCTTGCAAGATTACTCGGCGATTTTCCGGGTTCGAGGTAACTTGAGGAACTGTTAAATTTTATGTCCGAAATTTTCGGCTTAGAGGATTCGTTGGATAGTGATAAGTGTCAGTGGGAATTATGCGCATTGATGTTGTTCAATCACTGATTTTCTGAAGTTCATATTTTGGAGTTTAACATTGATAAATTTGATTGCTTGAATTGTGATTACTCGGGTTGTTGGTGGTTCCTATTTGCAGTAACATTGTTGTTCTGTTGAAGATTTGTGCTTTGTTAGTTCTTATCGGGTTGGCCGAATTGTTATTGTTGGTTGTGAGGCATGGTGAATCTTATAGATTGGTTGGAGATTGAGCGGAATAGTGAGCGGTGGTGAACTGTTGTGTTGAATTATTGCTGGTTGAATTGTGATTAGAGTATTGTAATGACACTGAGAAAGAAACAAAAGCAGGGGGCATCTTCGTCAGGTTTTTTCGATGCCCGTCGGTTTTGGGATGAAGAGGCCGCCAAGAATTATCTTCTCATGGTGAGCAAGAGCATGGTTAGAGAAAGAGGTTTTGATCCTAATTCTCCTCTACCATTGTGGGATGTACGACATGCAGCTCATGAGTGAAGATGGACGGGTTTTGTCCAAACTCCCAGTGATGCCGTGGTTTCCTTAGTCCCAGAATTTTATGCCAATCTGAAGTGCAAGCATGAACAATACCATGTATTAGTGCGAGGTAAGCGGGTGGCTTTTGATGGGCATACCATTAACGCCCTCTATGGTATGCCATCTATAGATGAGGATGAGTATTCGGTATTCAAGGCAAGTGATGTGGACTATGATGAGATTATTGCCACTCTTTGTGAAGAAGGGGCACAGTGGAAGATGATGAATGGATCAGTGGTGAATTTTCCTTCCTGGAAAATGAAGC
This sequence comes from Henckelia pumila, assembly GCF_033568475.1. Lineage (NCBI taxonomy): Eukaryota > Viridiplantae > Streptophyta > Magnoliopsida > Lamiales > Gesneriaceae > Henckelia > Henckelia pumila. The sequence goes on from NC_133122.1 coordinate 107,499,860, forward strand.
AAGACGCGAGGTCTTGGTTTTTTCTAATAGCTGCTCGTGTGCTGCCCACCGGCCACACTTCTAATGTGACAACGAAATGGGCTGTCCTGACTTATAGTATTGTCACAGGAAAGACGGTGAACTTGGGGAACATCATTCTGGATTCCATTATTGCGGCGGTTAAGGGCACCACGACTGGTGGATTGTCGCACCCTGCTCTGATCACAACACTTTGTGCACATGATGGAGTTACATGGGGTGCAGATGAAGAGCTTTTTAAGGTCCAAGGACCTATTACTAGGACTACACGGGAGAATGTACCGCCACTTCCGAGAGCAGCAGCATCTCAGGATCGCCTTGCTAGTAGCAGCCAGCCACCACCACTACCACTTCAGGGAGCTGATACGCTTTATGATGAGCGTTTGACACGTTTGGAGCAGAGGCTAGACAGTCATTGCCGTCGATCTGATTAGTTCATGGATTATATGGTGGATTTCACGACGAGCCTTGCCCAACATTTTCCTTGATCCAACGAGTATCAGCCGTTTCCCCAGCCTCCTGTTTGGCCCCCGCAGGGTGATGACATGGACGATGACCACTGAAGGTCATTGTCGTAGATATGTGTATGTTCCTTGTTATTCTTGATATATTGCACATTGAGGACAATGCACATATCTGAGTTTGGGGGGTGTTGTTGTTTTGGATGAATTGATTGTTGTTGACATTTAAGTGAAGTTGAGTTGTGAGTTTGATGGGTTGTTGCATGCTAAATTAGTCACTAGTTCCTGCATCTGTGTTTTTAGTTTTCTCGTTCGTATTGTGTTTCTGCATGTTTTGTTTTCTGTCTGTTTTATAGTTCGTTTGTTCATTTTTGTGTTTGTTTTTGTTTTTGAAAAAAAAATGTGAAAAATGAGAAAAACAAAAGAAAAATGGCCTATGATGATGAGTTGGAAAAAGAAAAAGAGTTTATAATCTAGTGTTGGCGACATTGTATCTTGAGTTTTCACTTTTTATGCACTATAGCCTTGACTGTCGATACTCCTGATAAGTAGAAAAAATTATGTGGATTTTGTAAGTGGATGAGATAATTTGATTCTTAACTCTGGCGATTTATGCTCAAAACCGAGGTAGACTGATACAAGCATAGAAATAATTTAATGATATTTTATTTAGAATCTATCACTCGAGAGGAGAGATTTTGAATACGACATAGGAAAATACATCTTTGGTGTTTATATTGTTCGAGAGGCATATAACTCCATAGAAGTCATTAGAAGAATTCTTGTGCTATTTACCGGATTTAATAATTGAACTTTGAATTCATCGCTTATTGAATTTTCATCTCGTGAACTCGTGGTTATTTAATTTTATTTCTTGCAAATTTTAGTTTCATAAAAAAATCAAACCATTTTCGTAGCTCTACATAGGATTAAGATTTGATTAGTTGCAAATATTCAATATAATATCATTTTATTCATTCTCTGTGGGATCGACTTGGACTCATTTTCTATATTAAAACTTGACACCGTGCACTTGCGGGCACAAAATTACGCAACACTCCATTAATGCTGAACCGCATTAACAATCTCCCAACTGAAGATTACTGCGCTACTGGTCGACAGTCAAACTCCTCTTGCACTAGCGTATCACAACACTGATACATCTTCCATTCGGACCACGATCTCTCTGATCACGAAGGATACAAACACCCGCTTGATCGAGATCATCATCCCAAAGGAAATATTAGACTGATGAAGACCATGTCATAACCTGACCGGTTTACTGCATCCGTCAAATCACTAATTGAATCTAACCTTCTAATGGTTCCAAAAGTTCTCTGTGTTTAAAACCCCTAGTCAGGAAACACCATTCCCAATACTCTACTTTCACAAAAAATTCCGAATTTCTCCTCAAGAGAATCTAGTTGACACAAAGCTATACTCCATTGTAACTGCTTAACAAGATTCCCTAGACTGGTCATCCTTCCCATGCTCCTTCGAAGCAAAACAAGATTCCCAAAGGCAATTACTGGGAACTCAAACCATCCAGTCTTGTATTAATCACAGTTCATATTTCTTAGTATAACTCAGCACTGGGCCCTGGTGAAAACTATCATCGCTCGCCAATAATGACGCTAAGTCATCTCCTAGCCATTGGCCTGCAAAGCCACGCGTACTCAAATGGAAATCATCACTCCTCTGATGATCTACATCATCTCAACCATAGGTTATTCACCCATGAATTCAATTGATGGCCATCCTCCTAATAGTTATAGCCACTTGCAGATACTGTACACATATCAAGACTAAAGCAAGCTCCCACCAAAATCTCAACTGGGACGCTCCACAGTATACCCGCATATGGAAACGCTTCTTATCTCGTCTCAAAACTCGATAGTCATTGCACCTGGTATAACTCACCTCGGAGTCTTTGATGACACCATTATCACTAGCTACCTATCCCGCATCCGACCATTGTCCATTGCTAAAACACAATATCCTTGACAAACAGTCTGCACGGATGCGACTCACTGATTGGAAAGAACAAATTCAATCCGTCACAATCTTGTGAAATTATTCGATTCCAAAGGCAAACCTGGTTAACTACTAAGTTGATCATTGAATGCCTCGATCATCTCAATGACCTCACGCACTACATGCTGGAAATTAGTTACACACTCTGCTGGATCTCAAGAAATAGATCCTAGCTAATGTCACACTACACGATCAGACAACTGATGTCCATACGAGAACACAATTCTCGTTGGATCTCAAACCCAACGATATACTAAGACACCATCACAAGAACACTATTCGGTGAGCTACCAATTCCTTCGCTTGTTTCCCCTGTCAAGTTAACACTTAACTTGATCATACAAGTCAATTGTAATCTTTCGGTAGATTCGTATCTGGAAAACCTAGAGATTCCAAAGCATCACCTGCTCCGAGACTATACCAAGTACTCATCTCCTAAGCACTAAGCGACAAAATACTATCCCAAGTATTTCTCGATTGCTATATCCAAATCATCATTGATTGGATTTACCTTATCGATCTTGTCGAACTACTAATACTCGCACTCATCCAATCAGACAACCACTGATCATCTAAACCTATGTGGCTCAATCAATAACCATGACTCAGCTGCCACGAAGAACTGTTTCCAAACACATGGAATACCCAAATCGCTCTGGTTTCAACACACCCATACTTGATAACCAGAAAATATTATTAGTAGTCTATCGACACAATCTCGTGCCTTACTACTGACAACTGCCTCGTATACTGAACTTAATCAACCTAACTCTGACAGAGTTAGCCAATAGCCATTAGTAGTCATTAGCACAAATCCTGTGCCACCTTAGCACTACCAATCGTTGTCTTGTTCTCTCAAGGCGAACATCAAGATGAACTAAGCACAAGAATCGATCGCGATCTATCAACCTAGACCATTTCCATCCCATGGAAAATCATACGCTCAACCTCTAAAAATATCAGACAATACTTAGCGCAAACACTGGACTCACCAAGATGAACATCGCGATTTTTCAAGTTCAGAGACCATAACTAACGAATCTCCAAGATTCTCACAATCTTCGGACACGCTCCTCATCATATCCCTTGCTAAGACTGTACAAAAATTTTAAGACTGAGGTAGCTTACCAAGATAACCCACCTGGAATCACCACCAAGTGCACACTGGCATAAATCACGCTTACCTCATGCCTCAATTAGTCTTATACAATCCTTAGTGTCTGATATAATCCATCATAGATGAAGTCAATCATCATGGAGTAGTCCTCGTATTCGAGTCGAAATCTCGAAACAACATCTCATCCAGTATCTTGGATGATTCCTATCACAGGGAAACTCCAACCACAACTCTGATGACAACACCTAGTCATTGCTGGTAGAAACCCATCCACCTACTAGATCCACACATCTAGCAGTAACCCAATGGTTAAAACCTATCTGCTCATAGTACACACTCGTCAAGGAAACCTTCCAAGACTTGTTCTCATAGCAGAACACTCAAACCATATTTCAGACAAAATTAGACGATATCTAGCCAATGATATCAAACTTGATATCCAATCCAAGGTCATACCTTGTTGTGACTGCTACCAATTCCCTAGACTGAGTAGACTTCCCACCGCCAATCCTGAAGCACAAAGGCTCCCAGGTAATGCTGGCATAGGGTCGCGCCCCATAACGTCTAGTCATGGTCATAGTACACAACTCTCGGCATATACTGGACTTGGTATCCCGATGAAAACCCATCATCACAAGTCTCAACCTAACAAAGGTCAGACAACCTACTGTTATAAGGAAAAAAACCTAGAACAAAGCCCAGATGTTCTAAAACGAACAATACCCTTAATGGCTCTAGATGAGTCCACTCATCGCTGGCACTATCTTAGCTTTCTGACTAACTAGGTCAATCCTAGGAAAACGCCTAGACTAACCACAAGTCAAACAGTCACAGTCGGCCCACTCAAATCCCATGAGCTACAATAGTTGAACACTAATCAACTAAAACAATGCCAATCTTAGCAAAATCACTTGCAATCATTCACGAATTGCTGGATAAATAAAACATGTATCATTGCTTCAAGTTATGTACAATTTCTTTATTATAATCCCATGTAATACAATTACAGTATTCAAAATACAATGAAATGTACAATCGAACTTGAAATGATACAACCAAAGTATGATGATTCATTACAACTAAAATATTGTTTACAACTACAACAATACAATATTTAAATCATCGTACAAGTCTTCGTTTCTTGAGCATGAAGCTTCTCATCGACACACGCATCGATACAAGCATACTCCTGCTCAAACCTCTCGGTATCTCGTCCTGCCAAAAATTTCGGAGAAATAACTCGAGCTCGCTGACCAGCTATGCTCTGCATCAGTGCCTATCAGTCGACCTCTTCTGCTTCCAATATACCGTCAGTTTTCTTCTTGTATTCATATCATGCTTTTTAACATGAAGTTTCCCATGTTCCTACCGAAAGAATCGATACAAGCATATCAGCAAAACCATGTTCTGCATGAGTTTAATGACCTGTCATGCCTTAGGCACTCGAGACATTCTTTGGTAAAGGTCTATCTGACAATCTTTCCAACTACGACTGGAGAATCTTCAGAGTAGTGTTATCATGGTAATGACTCTGCAGATGCAAAGCTAGGATCCACATGAGTAGAAATCTCGAAATTTCGGACATGATCCATTGCACCTGTCCGTACTCGCTGGAATCCCGTAAGCCAAATCTTTAGAAATCCTGCCGATGATGATAGTCTTCGGGAAATATAATCGCCGCATCATCACCTCTTCCAAGGTCTCATCAATCCTGTAAGGATAACCCAAAGTCTTATTAATAATTCCCAAGTCTCTTGCATGCATGCTCTGATACCAATAAATGTAGCGACCAAACCTGGATCCACTACCTAATCAGAGTCAAGAGCATAATTAAACATGCATTAAATAAATTACTGCGAAAGACTTAAATAAAAGCAGACCGGCAGAATACAACCGGTTAAACAAATTCGATTATACAACCCAATCGAATTAATAAGCCAAAAGGACAAAAACCTACAGCTAATCCTGCTGTCTTCACTGGTCACTGGCGACTCCAAGATCCTGGTGCTCAATCCTACACCTACACCTGCCCCGTCGAATGGGGTGTCATGATATACAGAAAAGACTGGACGTGAGCTCTAAGCTCAATATGAAAGCACGGGTAAAACATACAAATATGATGCATGCAAATGACAGGGTATCCATATCTGAGATAACTGTATACAACTGCTCAGTAATGGCGCCTAGGACATGAGTGGTACAACCCGAGGAGCAAACTATGCATACACTGCTCATTCCTAACGGACGTAGACCGTGTCTTCCAGATGCCAGTGCTGGCTAACCTGTCGTTCGCGGGGCGCTTGACATCAACCGTCCGAATAGGGCTGAGCGGCCCTACATGGCTCATCTCAAAATACGGACATGCACAATATGATATGCACATGCTGCATAATAACATGACACAAAAATGCAACATATAAGCATGCAAAACCCGCTGGCTATCTTAGTCAGTACTTACGTACCTTACTATAGGCAGTCCTAGTAGTACCTCTCTAGGTTCCAAGCCTATCATCAACTCTACAATGCAATTACCCATGCATCATTAATTAAGCTCTAAAAGCCTTAACTAAGCTATTGCATACTCCTAAATAATTTAAAGAGACCATATCTATACCTGCGTCCATCGTCAGTCCACTGATGGAGACTATCCCGCAACTAGGAGTACACCCCTGTTGCAGCTCCACACCCTCGAGCACGGTTTCGCTACAAGAGCACTGCTCCGATACTATGTCAGACACTGTCTGACTATTGTAGAATATATTCCCTACTCCAACTCTAAATAAGAGTACCCAAAGCCCTAAAATAGAGCCACATGGGCGAAGGAGAGGAATTCGGAATTTGACCAAATTCTTCTCTGCGACCCTATATTTATAGCACACGGCCTGGCCATCCGATCGCATCATCGGATCGTCTGATCTCCTCCACGCGTCCAATCAATCACATGCAACCATACACATGTTCGATACACTATTCGGATGGTCCGAACTCACCGTTCGGATCATCCAAACATCTCCCGGATGACGTCACCAATGACGTATTATTTTGGGATAGCTGGCCGCTGTAAGAGTGGGTGCCCAGTGAGCCAACTGTGTGGCTATGGGCTTTGATGACTCTTTGTATAAACAATCTTTTGTTTAATATTATTTACACTTTTATGGCAATGACTTTATATTACTTCATATTGATATATTGTGATATACTATTGTTGTTTTGATAAAGACCTTGAATATACTATAGTGTATGTAAGATGTGGTAGAACATGGAGATGTCTATCATGAAATACATCTTATAGTCACTGTATGTTCTAAAACCGTTCCTAGTCGATTGAGCCGTCCGATAATAAGGATAAGGATCGCTCGAGTTTGAGACTAGCATTTGCGATGCGGAGTACCACGTTTCATTGGTAGGGAACATGGAGATGTTCGAAGCATGCAAATGGATATTCATAGGATGAATAGTCGAACTACCCTATCCGGACTTTCCAAGTGGTTATCACTTATCGAGTGGATAAAGTCCGTGGTTTTGGTTGTACACCATTAGTCCTTACGACTTGAAACATCATGGAGACTCTATATGCTAGTACTGTGCTTTGACTCGTTTACCGACTCTGAGGGGGTCATCAGGTGTCGAGATTGGGTACAGTTACGACACATATAGGAGTCAATGCATTGTTGTCAAGGATTCACCACATACTTGCGAGTGTGGATATCCTATGCGATCTGAGGAGATATTAGTGTGATAAATCTCTGGCCAGAGTAATTGATGTGATTTAAGAAATGGTTTCTTAGTAGCACATGCGATGTCACTAATTTGATCTTCAAGATGTATTGCATAGTTATCGAATCTTGAGCGACTCTCGATATACCAATGGTTGTTGATTCGATCGGGATATATGGATGAAGGGACCGTACTGTACGCTAACCAAAATCTACTGGTTCTTGTAGGCACTATCAGTGATACCTAGGGAATCATGGGCGATGTTGCTAGGCGCTTTACCATGATTCGTTGGGCAAGTCGAAAGTGTTGTTCCGAGTCACAAGGAGTTGTGAGCCCACGGCTAGCTGTATCCCTGAACCATTGAGGGTCACACAGTGTAATGGAGTTTTAATCCCCGTTGAGATAGTTAAATTTAAAGAGTTAAATTTAATGAACTAAGGAGTTGGACTTCTTAAATAAGAGTAAGGGAGTAGGATTTCCTAAAATGACATAGGGATGGACATTTTTGGAAACCACTGAATTCGGATTCAGGAAAATTTATTTTGACTTTAAAACGTGCAGAAATGGTTTCTGTGCACATTGGTGAAATCGTTTCATCAATCGGAGTCACGATGAATTTTATATTAATTTCTGAACGAGCAGGCTTTGCTTGTCGGGCCCCAGCTTATGACTAATGGGCCCTAAGGTGTTAGTGGCCTGCATTATAAATAAGTTATTTCAGTACAGAAATTACACACAACAGGTCATAATTTTTTAGACAAAAAAAAATCGAAACCCTTCTCTCTCAAAGAATTTTCGGCCGTCCCCTTCCTGCTCTGCCCGAGAAAATTCCGGTCTGTGATTTTGAATCGCAGTAAGGAATAACGAATCAAATTCGTGTATTCTCTTCGCAGAAAACTTCTGATAGATTTTCTAGTGCAATCTATCAGAGGGATTAAACCTCTGTTCGTGGACCTGATTGAAGGCGTTCATCGGTTCCAGGGAGAGACAACAAGAGCAGAATTGTTCTGTTGGTGTCCATTAATCTCGTTGCGAGATTTGAGGTAAAATTTATTTAATTGTTATTTAAATTTTACACACACGTAATTCAATTGATGAACGGTTGATACCCAGACCATGGAAACGTTCCATGAAAAATTTTTAAACTTCCGCTGCACCGGGTATCAATCGTAATTGGTCTGGGAACTCGCCAGTTTTCCAACAGTGGTATCAGAGCCAGGTTGCTCAGATCAATCGATTGAATTAATCAATTGTACAAAATTTTTGAGTCTCGGTTTATGAAACAAAATAAATATTTTTAATAAAAAATTTTTTTTTTTCCGGGGGCGAAACCCGGGCAGCGATTGGATCGCTGCCCGGAGGGGGCAGCCGGGCTGCCCCGGCCCGCGCCCTGGGTGCGGGCCAACCCGGGAGTGTCCCGGGTGGCCCGCGGGAAAAATTAATATTTTATTAAAAATTAATTTTAATATGTTAAAATTTTATTTTTGGTCCGGTCAAAAATTGTTTTTGATTGGTTCACGAGATTTCGGATCGAATTGTTCGAGTCCGTAAATTTTAAAATTGATTTTGGATAAATTTGAATTTTTGGAAAATTTTAATATTTTATCCGTAAATTGAATTTTGAAATCAATTATTTTGGTACAATTGATGATAAGATATGATCTTATGATATATTAGATAAATATGATTTTATTTGTAAATTGGATTTTATAGATAAAATATGATTTTATTTGATATGGAGATAAAATATGATTTTATATGTGAAATGTGATTTTATATATAAATATGATTTTATCTTGTTTAAATTTGAATTGCCACAGCATGTTATCCAATAAATTAATTTTGAATTAAATGTTATTGGATGGATGATCGATTGCCATGACCAATTTTGTAGGTGTATGTTAGGAATTTACATTTTGTCTTTATTGTTGTTGGTTTTATTAATGGGCCTGGTTTATGGCCCGATATGAATGTCATATGTAATAAAAGTGGGCTTGGTTTATAGCCCGTTCCCACCCCCTAAAAATGTATCCCCTACTTGTCATTGTTATTTATTGTAAATACATTAGATTTAGTGGGAGATCAAGATTTGAAGATGGTGGGCCCAGCAGACAATGAAGACTGAAGAAATGTAAATTGGAAGCATATGTAATAGGATTGCATTTGCATACTGCATATTACCTAGGATTGGACTAAGACCCGTGATTGGCAACCACGGTCAATTAAAATGGAATCGATCATCCTATATAATATGTGATATTATGATTGTATGCATGTTTAGACATAAATTGCGTGAATCCGGCAATGCATGCAATAAATTAAATATGATGAGACAAATATTTTTATAAATAAATCCCTCATTTAAATATGATTTAAAATTTATATCAAGATAAATAAAGGAAATTTAAATTTGTTTAAATGTTCCCACCTTCCATCAACGGTCAATGTATGTGATGCTACCCGCGAATACGGTCCGGCTCATATATTGGTGGGGCCCGTCCGTCGGAAAGCTGTACATTGGATCGACAAATGTTGTAAGTTGGGTGGAACTCCCATGGGATCGGCTCATATTATTGGGGGATCCACATGGCGACCGTCCATCACAACTTAATATTGATGGGTCATCTTGACATGTCACTTTAAACGGCGTCATATTATTGGGCCCTTATTGGACATGAGTAAATACATGGGGGTTGCTTTGGAAGCAATTGGGCTCTACCTTTTGAGAATTATGGTTGGCTGATATTATTCGGGACCATAAGTTTGTCAATTGGACTCCATGTTCTCACTAAGGAAAAAGTTTCCCGTTTTCACTAGAGGGTGGTGAAATCTTTAAAATAGTGGGAGTGAGATTCATAAAATTAAATTCGCCTATTTTATGTCTTAGTAAATTGTTAAACAATCATTGATATATGTCTGTTTTCCTTTTCAGTATTTCATACAATGAATTCACGAAATCCTTTATTCTCGATCCTCGAACAAAACAAGCTGACTGGCGCCAACTATACGGAATGGTTCCGGAAGTTGAAGATTGTCTTAACTTCGGAGAAAATGCTCTACGTGTTAGAGAAAGCACCTCCGAAGGAAGCACCAGCTGACATAAGTCCGGAGGAATTGGCCAAACTTGATGCATGGTGTGACCATGACATCAAGACCAAATGCTATATGCAAGCCTCGATGTCTGATGAACTCCAGAGGCGATTTGAGGACACGGTGAATGCTGCTGACATTCACGCGCAACTCAAGGAACTTTTGGGGCTCAGTCGAGGGCTGAAAGGTTCTCTACTGTTAAGGAGTTGATGACGTGCCGCATGCGTGAAGGGACTTCGGTCCGTGATCATGGGGTACGAGTGATTTGGCTCATACAGAAGTTAGCGACCCTTGATTTGGTGTTGGAGCATGAACTCAATGTGGACTTGCTGCTTCTATCTCTTCCTTCTTCATTGATGGATTCGTGATAAATTTTAATATGAACAAGATAGAGGCCACCCTTGAAGAGATGGTCAATATGCTCGTTACATATGAATCCACACTTAAGAAGGATAAGCCAGCTTTCTTGGTGGGCTCCTCATCTTCTGCTAAGAAGGGGCCAAGTATGAAGGGCAAGAAACGTTCTGCCCCACCCAAGAAAGTGGAACCCGAGAAGAAGCAAAAGACAAAGGCTTCAAACGATGGAAATCCAAGGATGTTTGCCATTACTGCAAGAAGCCGGGTCATTGGAAGCGCAACTGCAAGGAGTATCTTGAGCAGTTGGGAACTGCAAAGGGTATGTTCTATATCGAAATAAACATGTCACTTAATACAACTTCTTGGGTATTGGATACCGGATGTGGATCTCACATTTTGAAATGATTTGCAGGTGATGACAAGAAGTCGCAGGCTTAGAATGGGTGAGACCCAGCTGAGGCTCGGGAATGGTTCCAGAGTTGAAGCTACGGCCATTGGAGATGTTTGTTTGATTTTGCAGAATGGTTTTAAATTATTGTTGAGAGATGTTTTATTTGTGCCAGATTTAATTAAAAACATTATTTCTATTTCTATGCTTGATAGAGATGGTTATTCTTGTAATTTTGTGAATGGGATTTGCAATATTTACAAGAATGAATGTTTAATTGGAAATGGACAACTTGAAAACGATCTATACAATTTAAAACTAAAAGACGTTCCAGTGAATTGTATTGACAAACCGGCGACAACAAACAAAAGGAAAATCGATAGTCAAAACCCGGCAAACCTTTGGCACGCTAGACTAGGTCATATTTCCTCAAGGAGGATGAACAAGCTAGTGGGAGAGGGCATGTTTGATATGTCTGATATTAACTCTCTACCTACTTGTGAATCCTGCCTAAAAGGAAAAATGACTAAATCTCCTTTTAAGGGGAAACCTGAGCGTAGTCAGAATCTGTTGGATTTGATCCATACAGATGTTTGTGGTCCATTTAGAGTAGGGACTCAACATGGCCACACCTACTTCATTACCTTTACTGATGATTATTCAAGGTATGGGTATTTATATTTAATGAAATATAAGTCTGAAGCATTTGAAAAGTTCAAAGAATTCAAGGCTGAAGTAGAAAACAAGCTAGGTAAAAGTATTAAAGCACTTCGATCGGATCGAGGTGGAGAATACTTGAGTACCGAGTTTTTGGACTATCTAAAAGAGAATGGGATTCTCTCTCAGTGGACTCCTCCTATGACACCACAGCTTAATGGTGTATCGGAGCGTCGTAATCGAACTTTGTTGGACATGGTTCGATCCATGATGAGCTTCACTGAGCTTCCACCTTCGTTTTGGGGCTATGCGCTTGAAACGGCGGTATTGTTGTTGAATAACGTCCACACTAAAGCAGTGGACAAAACACCATACGAGTTATGGAATGGCAAAGCTCCTAAGTATTCATACTTGAGGATTTGGGGATGCCCTGCTTACGTGAAGCGGACAGTGGGAGATAAGTTGGATAGTCGATCCAGCTTATGTTATTTTGTAGGGTATCCGAAGAATTCAATCGGATATTATTTCTATTATCCTGCTGAAACAAAGGTGTTTGTTTCTAGGAATGCCACCTTCTTGGAGAAGGAATTCTTATTGGATAAGAAAGGCGAGATGATGGAACTCGAAGAAGTTCGAGAAGAACCCGAAATACAAAATAACGATCCTACACCTCAGGAACCATTGCTGGACACGCCTGCACCTAGAAGATCCGAAAGGACTTCTAGACCTCCAGTTCGATATGGTCTTCTTCTTGAAGGGGATCAAGATGAACCCGACATTGGATGTGATCCAAGAAACTTCAAGGAAGCAATTTTCTGATGCGGATTCGAATTTATGGCTTGAAGCTATGCAGTCAGAATTGGATTCGATGCATACAAACCAAGTTTGGTCTTTAGTAGATCCTCCCGATGGAATTGTTCCAATAGGGTGTAAATGGATCTACAAGAGAAAGCTTGGGCCTGATGGTAAGGTATTGACCTACAAGGCACGATTGGTGGCGAAAGGTTATACTCAAAGGCAAGGAGTTGACTATGACGAAACCTTTTCACCAGTTGCCATGTTCAAGTCCATAAGAATCCTTATTGCCATAGCTGCATGGTATGACTATGAGATATGGCAAATGGATGTGAAGACTGCTTTTCTTAATGGAGACATTAAGGAGGAAATCTATATGAAGCAGCCTGAGGGGTTCACATCCATGGGAAGCGAGCATAAGGTATGCAAGCTTCAGAGATCAATTTATGGTCTAAAACAAGCATCAAGAAGTTGGAACCAGAAATTTGATGAAACAATTAAAGATTTTGGTTTCATCAAGAACCGGAGGAACCTTGCGTGTACAAGAAAGTAGTTAAGGATGCGGTGACATTCTTAGTACTTTATGTTGATGACATCCTACTCATTGGGAATGATGTAGGGATGTTGCAGTCAACGAAGATATGGTTATCAGGTAGATTTTCGATGAAGGATTTGGGTGAGGCATCCTACATTCTAGGGATTCAGATCTATAGAGATAGATCTAAGAGAATGATAGGACTCACTCAATCAACCTACATCGATACCATATTGAAACGGTTTTCAATGGATGGGTCCAAGAGAGGACATCTACCCATGTGTCATGGAGTTTCTCTATCCAAGTCTATGTGTCCCAAGACTGATGCAGAGATAGAGAATATGACACATGTACCATATGCGTCAGCTATAGGTAGTATCATGTATGGGATGATATCTACCAGACCGGATGTAGCATTTGCTCTGAGTGTCACGAGCAGATATCAGTCTAATCCTGGTCAAATGCATTGGAAGCCGTGAAGGACATTCTTAAGTACTTGCGAAGGACTAAGAATATGTTCATGGTTTATGGAGGACGAGAACTCAAATTGGAAGGCTATACCGACTCTAGCTTCCAAAGTGATGTGGATGACTCGAAGTCAACCTCTGGATTTGTGTTCATGCTCATGGCGGTGCTGTCTCTTGGAGAGTTCCAAGCAGGACACCACAGCGGATTCCACCACTGAGGCTGAATACATTGCAGCATCAGCTGCTGCTAAAGAGGCCGTTTGGATGAGGAAGTTCGTCCAAGAGTTGGGCGTCATTCCTGAATTTGTTGGTCCAGTCCCGGTGTACTGTGACAACACGGTGGCCGTTGCTCAAGCAAAGGAACCAAGGTCTCATCAAAGATCCAAACACGTACTGAGGAAATACCACATAATCCGGGAGATTGTGGAAAGAGGAGACATCATTGTCGAACGAGTGGCCTCTGCAGACAATATCGCTGATCCGCTTACTAAGCCCTTGCCAGGACCATTGTTTGACAAACATCGCGAAGCAATGGGTCTACGTAGTATGACTAGTTGGCTATAGGGCAAGTGGGAGATTGTAAGAGTGGGTGCCCAGTGAGCCAACTGTGTGGCTATGGGCTTTGATGACTCTTTGTATAAACAATCTTTTGTTTAATATTATTTACACTTTTATGGCAATGACTTTATATTACTTCATATTGATATATTGTGATATACTATTGTTTGTTTTGATAAAGACCTTGAATATACTATAGTGTATGTAAGATGTGGTAGAACATGGAGATGTCTATCATGAAATACATCTTATAGTCACTGTATGTTCTAAAACCGTTCCTAGTCGATTGAGCCGTCCGATAATAAGGATAAGGATCGCTCGAGTTTGAGACTAGCATTTGCGATGCGGAGTACCACGTTTCATTGGTAGGGAACATGGAGATGTTCGAAGCATGCAAATGGATATTCATAGGATGAATAGCCGAACTACCCTATCCGGACTTTCCAAGTGGTTATCACTTATCGAGTGGATAAAGTCCCGGGTTTTGGTTGTACACCATTAGTCCTTACGACTTGAAACATCATGGAGACTCTATATGCAGTACTGTGCTTTGACTCGTTACCGACTCTGAGGGGTCATCAGTGTCGAGATTGGGTACAGTTACGACACATATAGGAGTCAATGCATTGTTGTCAAGGATTCACCACATACTTGCGAGTGTGGATATCCTATGCGATCTGAGGAGATATTAGTGTGATAAATCTCTGGCCAGAGTAATTGATGTGATTTAAGAAATGGTTTCTTAGTAGCACATGCGATGTCACTAATTTGATCTTCAAGATGTATTGCATAGTTATCGAATCTTGAGCGACTCTCGATATACCAATGGTTGTTGATTCGATCGGGATATATGGATGAAGGACCGTACTGTACGCTAACCAAAATCTACTGTTCTTGTAGGCACTATCAGTGATACCTAGGGAATCATGGGGCGATGTTGCTAGGCGCTTTACCATGATTCGTTGGGCAAGTCGGAAAGTGTTGTTCCGAGTCACAAGGAGTTGTGAGCCCACGGCTAGCTGTATCCCTGAACCATTGAGGGTCACACAGTGTAATGGAGTTTTAATCCCCGTTGAGATAGTTAAATTTAAAGAGTTAAATTTAATGAACTAAGGAGTTGTACTTCTTAAATAAGAGTAAGGGAGTAGGATTTCCTAAAATGACATAGGGATGGACATTTTTGGAAACCACTGAATTCGGATTCAGGAAAATTTATTTTGACTTTAAAACGTGCAGAAATGGTTTCTGTGCACATTGGTGAAATCGTTTCATCATCGGAGTCACGATGAATTTTATATTAATTTCTGAACGAGCGGGCTTTGCTTGTCGGGCCCCAGCTTATGACTAATGGGCCCTAAGGTGTTAGTGGCCTGCATTATAAATAAGTTATTTCAGTACAGAAATTACACACAACAGGTCATAATTTTTGAGACAGAAAAAAAATCGAAACCCTTCTCTCTCAAAGAATTTTCGGCCGTCCCCTTCCTGCTCTGCCCGAGAAAATTCCGGTCTGTGATTTTGAATCGCAGTAAGGAATAACGAATCAAATTCGTGTATTCTCTTCGCAGAAAACTTCTGATAGATTTTCTAGTGCAATCTATCAGAGGGATTAAACCTCTGTTCGTGGACCTGATTGAAGGCGTTCATCGGTTCCAGGGAGAGACAACAAGAGCAGAATTGTTCTGTTGGTGTCCATTAATCTCGTTGCGAGATTTGAGGTAAAATTTATTTAATTGTTATTTAAATTTTACACACACGTAATTCAATTGATGAACGGTTGATACCCAGACCATGGAAACGTTCCATGAAAAATTTTTAAACTTCCGCTGCACCGGGTATCAATCGTAATTGGTCTGGGAACTCGCCAGTTTTCCAACAGCCGCATGAGTTCGGATCGTCCGAAGCCTTCAAAGCCTCCGAAGCCTGGCTCCGTCCATGTTCGGATCCTCCGAACTCGGTTCGGAGCATCCGAACCTCCCGAACCTTACCCACCATTTTTGAGTGTCCTTAATTCCTTTCTGGACTCCGTTAATCCATTTGGAATTTACTTAATTATGTTTTACTAATCCAAACATGAACACACGATTAACATACTCATTAATTGTTAATCATGGATACGGGTCACTACAGATAGGGACTCGGGTGAGCAGACTCTCGGGCTAGTGGTGGGCTGTCCGGATATGGTTGGTCATGGCAGGGTCACACTCATGCTTTGGTAAAGGGCTCAAGTTTAGAAATAGCCTAGGATGCTAGGGAAATTTCGTTTCAAGTGGGAACTAGTTCGGTGAAGTTTTGGTAATGTTCTAGGCTATTGTAGGCTATTGATTTTTAAGAGGCAAGAATTTAGGTGTAAGTGGGATGTCCGGGAACCTACTTGTCAGGAATTTTTTGGTAAAATCGGTACTTTGAGGATGACTTCTTAGTTAAGTATAGGGTGCATGGGAACCGTGTTTTCAATCAGAAGTCATTTTGTCTAAGTGTTGAGTAAGTTATAAGCATTTCAAGTGGATTGCTCGGGATATGTCCTAAGTGCCAAAATTAAAGTCTAAGTTCTTAGCTATGGTTTGTCACCTAAATCACCATCCTTTTCAACCATCTTTCATCATTTGCTTGTGAATCGAGTAATCGAGTAAATATTTTCAAAGAAAGTCATTTCCTTAAATGCATGCTATATCTTTGAGTCGAGTCAAGTAAGAATGAAAGAAAATATTTTTGAACGAAGTGAAATGATTTTGACTATAGAAATGACGTGTATGTGTGGGTTTGGGAGACGTTCTGACCTACCTTACCAAAGGACGTGTATGTGTGGGGTTGAGAGACGTTGTAGTGACCCGTATCCAGAATTAACGATTAATGAATAATTAATTGTGTAATCATATTTAGATTAAGTAAAACATGATTAAGAAAATTCCAAATGGGTTAACGGAGTCCAGAAATGGATTCAAGACACTCGAAAATGGTCGGGAAGGTTCCGAGGGTTCGGATGGTTCGGAGGCTCCGAACCGGGTTAGGAGGCTCCGAACTGGATCGGAGGATTCAAACCAAAGATCGGAGGATCCGAACGGGTTCAGAGGATCCGAACTCGGATCGGAGGCTCCTAAGATAATGTGTCATGGGTGACATCATTGATGGGACTTCGGAGGCTCCGAACAGGAACGGAGGCTCCGAAGTCAGGAACGGGGGATCCGAACCAGTTCGGAGGATCCGAAGTCGAGTTCGGACGGCCCGAACTTCGCCTATAAATAGAGGTCCGAAATTTCATTTTCAACTCGCACCTCTCCTTTTCCTCTCTCAATTCCTAGGCTTTCTAACTCAGATCTAGGGAGTTCTAGGCATCCTATTGGGAATCCGGAAGTGGCATAGCGATCCAGGCGTCGTAGCGGAGATGTGTCTAAGTTTTGAGGCAATTGTCATCAGTGGGCTGACGACGGACGAAGGTATAGCTATGGTCTCCTTAAAATATTTAGGAGTATGCAATAGCTTAGTTAAGGCTTTTAGAGCTTAATTATTGATGCACGAGTATTTGCATTGTAGAGCTGATATAGGCTTGGAACCTATAGCGGGACTGCTAGGAACTGCCTGTAGTAAGGTACATAAGTACAGACTGAGATAGCCAGCGGGTTTTGCATGCTTATAAGTTGCATTTGTGTGTCATATTATTATGCAGCATGTGCATATCATATTGTGCCTGTCCATCTTTTGGAGATGAGCCATGTAGGGTCGCTCAGCCCTGTCTGGACGGGTGATGTCTAGTGCCCAGTGACTGATGGGTCATGGGTAGTTAGCATCTGGGGGACACGGTCCACGTCCTATAGGAATGAGCAGTGTACACAAGGTTTGCTTCCCGGGTTGTACCACTCATGTCCTAGGCTCCATTACTGAGCAGTTGTATACAGTTATCCCAGATATGGATGCCCTATCATTTGCATGCATCATATTTGTATGTTTTACCCAGTGATTTCCTATTGAGCTTAGAGCTCACGTCCAGTCTTTTCTGTGTATCTGGACATCCCATTCGACGGGACAGGTGTAGGTGCAGGATTGAGCACCAGGAGCTTGGAGTAGCCAGTGACCAGTGAAGACAACAGGATTAGCTGTAGGTTTTGCCTTTAGGCTATTTATTCGATTTGGTTGTATAAATCAAATTGGTTTAACCGGTTGTATTCTGCCGGTCTGTTTTTATTTAAGTCTTCCGCAGCGATTTATTTGATGCATGTTTAATTATGCTCTTAACTCTGATTAGGTAGCGAATCCGGGTAGGGTCGCTACATTTATTGGTATCAGAGCGCATGCATGCAAGAGACTTGGGATATAGTAATAAGACTTTGGGTTATCCTTATAGGATTGATTAGACCTTGGAAGAGGTGATGATGCGGCAATTAGTTTGCCTAGAGACTATCATCATCGGCAGGATTTCTGAAGATTTGGCTTATGGGATTTTAGCAAGTACGGACAGGAGTGATGGATCGTGTCCGAGTTTTCAAGACTTCTACTCATGTGGATCCTAGCTTTGGATCGAGTACCGGATGCCAGAGGCTGTGGCAGAGGATTGGTGGGGACTTACTTGATGCTTGCATCTGTACAGTCATTACCATGATGACACTACTCTGAAGATTCTCAAGTCGTAGTTGGAGAGATTTTCATGCAGAACATAGTTTTGCCGGTATGCTTGTATCGATGAGTTCGGTAGGCACACGGGAAACTTCATGTTCAGAAGCATGATTTGGTTACAAGAAGAACGCTGACGGTAGATCGCGAGCAAAAGGGGTCGACTGACATGCACTGACGCAGAGCATAGCTGGTTAGTTATCACGTGCCATTTTTCCGGAGTTCTTTGTAGGAGGACATGTAGAAAGACTTGGACGGGAGTATGCTTGCATCGATGCGTGTGTCAATTAGAAGCTTCATGATCAAGGAAAAAGACTAGTACGATGATTTAAATACTGTATCGTTGTATTTGTAAACAGTATTTCAGTTGTAAAGAATCATCATACTTTGGTTGTATCATTTCAAGTTCGATTGTACATTTCATTGTATTTTGAATACTGTATGTATTACATGAGATTGTAATAAAGAGAATTGTACATAACTTGAAATAAGTGATACATGTTTTATTTATCCAGCAATTCGTGGATGATTGCATGATTGTGCGGATGTTTGGATTGAGTTTAGTTGATTAGCGTTCAACTATTGCAGCTCATGGGATTTGAGTGGGCCGACTGCAACAGTTTGACTTGTGGTTAGTCTAGGTGTTTTCCTAGGTTTGACCTAGTTAGTCGGTGAACTAAGTTAGTGCCAATGATGAGTGGACTCATCTAGAGGCATTAAGGGTATTGTTCGGTTTAGAATATTTGGGCTTTGTTCTAGGTTGTTTCCTTGAGAACAGTAGGTTGTCCGTTAGGTTGAGACTTGTGATGTTGAGCTTTCATCGGGATACCAGGTCCAGTATATGCCGAGAGTTGTGGACTATGACCATGACTATACGTGATGGGGCGCGACCCTTTGCCAGTGTTACTCTGGGAGTCCTTGTACTTCAGAGGTTATCTGGGAGCCTTCGTGCTTCAGGATTGGCGGTGGGAAGGCTGTTCAGTCGAGGGATTTGGTAGCAGTCATGACAAGGTATGACCTTGAATTGGATATCAGGTTTGATATCGATGGTTTGATATCATCTGGTGTGCCAGAGATATAGGTTGAGTATTCTGTTGTGGGAACCAGTCTTGGAGTAATTTCCTTGACGAGTGTGTACCTTGAGCATATAGGTATTAACCTTTGAGTTACTGCTAGATGTGTGGATCTAGTAGGTGGACGGATTCCTACCAGCGATGACTAGGGGTTGTCATCAGGGTTGTGGTTAGAATTTTCCTGTAATAGGAGTTATCCAAGAACTTGGATAGGATGTTGTTTTAAGACTTAGACTCGAATAAGAAGACTACTCCTTGATGATTGACTTCATCTGTGATAGATTATGTCAGACGCTAAGGATTGTACAAGATCTATCTGAGATGTGAGGGAAGCGTGGCCTATACCCGTGAAGCCTTGGTGGTTGTCCAGGTGGGTTAACATGGTAAGCTACCTTAGTCTTAAATTGTTGCACAATCTTAGCGAGGGATATAATCAGGAGAGTGTTCGAAGATTGTAAGAATCTTGGAAATTTGTTAGTTATGATTCTGAATTTGACGAATCGTGATATTCATCCTAGATGAACGAAGCAAGGATAGTTAGTGCAGTGTTTGCACTAAGTACTGCCTGATATTTTCAGAGATTGAGCGTAGGATTTGCCATGGGATGGAAATGGGCTTAGTTTATCTTGATGTTTTCCTTGGGTGAACAAGACAACGATTGGTAGTGCTAAGGTGGCACGGGATCTGTGCTAGTGACTACTAGTGGTTATTGGGTAACTCTGTCAGAGTTAGGATGATTAAGTTCAGAATACGAAGTAGCGGTTAGTAGTGCTGAAAAGGCGCAGGAATTGTGCCAAGTAAACTACTTATGTACTGTGATCTGACACCGTTTGGAAATGGTTCTTTGTGGCAGTTGAGTCATGGTTATTGACGAGCCATGTAGGTTGGATAATCAGTGATGGTCTGATCTGATAAGTGCAAGCTTAAGTAGATCGACGAGTTCGATTGGTTGAGCCAATCAGGGTTGATCAAGATGTAGCAATCGAAGAATACTTGGGGTAGTATTTTGTCGAGTAGTGCTTATGGGATGAGTAATGGATACCATCTTAGAGCATTTGACAATTCGGATGATTTAGGGTCTCTAGGTTGCTAGGGACTAATCTACCGAAAGATTATGATTGAATTGTATGGTCGAGTTAGATGTTAACTTGACAGGAGGAACAAGCAAAGGAATTGGTAACTCCCAGGATTTTTCTTTTGTGATGATGTCTTAGTATACCGTTGGGTTGAGATCCAACGAGGAATGTGTACTTGTATGGACATCAGTTGTTTGATTGGGAGGTGTGACATTTGCTGAGACCTAGTTCTCGAGATCCGGAAGGGTGCGTCACAAATTTTCATCGTGTGGTGCTTGAGATCATTGGGATGATCGTGGTAGTCGTAGATCGACTTAGTAGCCAACAAGATTGTTGTGGGAATTGAAGACTTCGCAAGATAGCGATGAAGCAACTTTGTTCTTTTCAGTCGACAAGCCACATCAGTGCGGATCGTTTGTCAAGGATTTTGCGTGTTAGCAATAATCAATATTTGGATGTGCGTCGGGTGGCAAGTTACTTCGAGCACAAGTATTTCCCAGGATTGACTAGGGAATCGACGAATTAGATCGTTCAGTGCTGAGACTGATGCGTTCGGCAAGGGAGCGATTTGACTATTGAGAATCCGTTGGGATTTAGTTCCAGAATCAGTATGATCAACCTTGGGAGGTTGGTATGAGCTGATGGTATTATCAGAGACTCTGAGTTGAGTTATACCTGGCGCAATGACTGTCGAGTTTTGAGACGGAATAGGAAGCATTTCCATATGTCTGTGCACTGTGGAATGTCCCAGTCGAGCATATTGGTGGGAGCTTGCCTTAGTCTTGATGAGCGTATAGTGATTGCGAGTATGTATGACTATCAAGAGGATGTTTATCGACCAAATTCATGAGGTGAATAACCTATGATCGAGATGGTGTAGATCATCAGAGGCGTGATGACTTCCATTGCAATGTATGCATGATTTCGCAGGCCAATGGCTAGGATATGACTTAGTGTCATTATTAGTGATTGATGATAGTTATCATCAGGGCACAGTGTTGAGGTTATACTAAGAAACGTGAACTGTAATTTGCACTGGACATGGTATTGAATTCCCCGTATTGCTTGGGAAGCTCTTTGCTTTGGTAAGGCATGGGGAGGATGACCAGTCTGGAAATTGTGTTAAGCAGTTATGTTGTAGTATGACCTTGTGTCAACTAGATTCTCTTGGGGATAAATTTGAGTTTTGTTGTGTCGGCACAGTGTTGGGAAAAGTGTTTCCTAACTAGAGGTGTTGAGCACCGAGAACTTTTCAAACCATTAGATGGTTAGATTCGATTAGTGATTCGACGAATGCAGTAAAACTAGTCAGGTTATGACTTGGTCTTCGTCAGTATAAGATTTCCTTTGAGACGATAATCTCGATCAATTCGGTGTTGGTATCTTTCGTGACCAGAGAGATCGGGGTCAGTTTGGAAGACGTATCAATGTTGTGATATGCGAGTGCTAGATGAGTTCAATTGTCGACCAGTAGCGAAGTAATTTTCAGCTGGGAAAATGTTAATGCGGTTCAGCATTAATGAAGTTTGCAGAGAATTCGATGGGAGTCTGAGTGTGTCGGAGGATATTTCGACCAGACACTCGAGCAAGAATTTCTTGTATGTTCTCGAGGTATTACCTTAGATTTCGAGGACGAAATCTTTTAAGGGGGGGTGAATGTAGTGACCCGTATCCAGAATTAACGATTAATGAATAATTAATCATGTAATCATGTTTAGATTAAGTAAAACATGATTAAGAAAATTCCAAATGGGTTAACAGAGTCCAGAAATGGATTCAGGACACTCGAAAATGGTCGGGAAGGTTCCGAGGGTTCGGATGGTTCGGAGGCTCCGAACCGGGTTAGGAGGCTCTGAACTGGATCGGAGGATCCGAACCAAAGATCGGAGGATCCGAACTCGGATCGGAGGCTCCAAAGATAATGCATCATGGGTGACATCATTGATGGGACTTCGGAGGATCCGAAGTCAGGATCGGAGGCTCCGAATAGGAACGGAGGCTCCGAAGTCAGGAACGAGGGATCCGAACCAGTTCGGAGGATCCGAAGTCGAGTTCGGACGGCCCGAACTTCGCCTATAAATAGATTTCCGAAATTTCATTTTCAACTCGCACCTCTCCTTTTCCTCTCTCAATTCCTAGGCCTTCTAACTCAAATCTAGGGAGTTCTAGGCATCTTATTGGGAATCCGGAAGTGGCATAGCGATCCAGGCGTCGTAGCGGAGATGTGTCTAAGTTTTGAGGCAATTGTCATCAGTGGGCTGACGACGGACGAAGGTATAGCTATGGTCTCCTTAAAATATTTAGGAGTATGCAATAGCTTAGTTAAGGCTTTTAGAGCTTAATTATTGATGCACGAGTATTTGCATTGTAGAGCTGATATAGGCTTGGAACCTATAGCGGGACTGCTAGGAACTGCCTGTAGTAAGGTACATAAGTACAGACTGAGATAGCCAGCGGGTTTTGCATGCTTATAAGTTGCATTTGTGTGTCATATTATTATGCAGCATGTGCATATCATATTGTGCCTGTCCATCTTTTGGAGATGAGCCATGTAGGGTCGCTCAGCCCTGTCTGGACGGGTGATGTCTAGTGCCCAGTGACTGATGGGTCATGGGTAGTTAGCATCTGGGGGACACGGTCCACGTCCTATAGGAATGAGCAGTGTACACAAGGTTTGCTTCCCGGGTTGTACCACTCATGTCCTAGGCTCCATTACTGAGCAGTTGTATACAGTTATCCCAGATATGGATGCCCTATCATTTGCATGCATCATATTTGTATGTTTTACCCAGTGATTTCCTATTGAGCTTAGAGCTCACGTCCAGTCTTTTCTGTGTATCTGGACACCCCATTTGACGGGACAGGTGTAGGTGCAGGATTGAGCACTAGGAGCTTGGAGTAGCCAGTGACCAGTGAAGACAGCAGGATTAGCTGTAGGTTTTGCCTTTAGGCTATTTATTCGATTTGGTTGTATAAATCGAATTGGTTTAACCGGTTGTATTCTGCCGGTCTATTTTTATTTAAGTCTTCCGCAGCGATTTATTTAATGCAAGTTTAATTATGCTCTTAACTCTGATTAGGTAGCGAATCCGGGTAGGGTCGCTACAGACGTCCTGGCCTACCTTACCAAGTATAGACGTGTATGTGTGGGGTTAAGAGAAATCTCGGTCTCCCTTACCAATAACAGGGCAAGACGAGTTTGGGAGATATCCTGACTTCCTTGCGGCATATTGCACTGCAGCCATGATCATGATTGAAACCACAAGATCACAATTCAAGGATCTGAGTTCATAGTTACAGATTTCAGTTACAAATTTAAGTTACAGTTTCAGTTACAGATCAGTTATAATTTGACTCGACTTAGTTTATATTCAGTTTCAGTCTTGTATGAGATTAAGTAAATTTTGATAAAGTTCCCAAGTTTAAATGTGTGAGTTCATTGCATGCATTACATCTCATTCACATTTATCATACAACTTTTCGGAGCAAGTTTCAAGGTATATTAAGTACTTGTATTTTAAGTAT
The DNA here is from genome assembly GCF_033568475.1 of Henckelia pumila. NCBI lineage: Eukaryota > Viridiplantae > Streptophyta > Magnoliopsida > Lamiales > Gesneriaceae > Henckelia > Henckelia pumila. The sequence continues at coordinate 107,524,336 of NC_133122.1, forward strand.
TAAGCATGTACATTTAAACCATCGTTATTTCACCCCATATTCTTGCTGACCCCCTAGGCTCACTACATCTACTTGGTGCAGGTATAGGTTATCTTTGTGATTGAGGGGCAAGACTATCGTGTAGACTGCGATGTGGGCACGACGCATCCCTACGACCTATGCGAGTCTTCCACAAAATTTTATTTTATCATTTTTATGGTCTTTCATATTGTTGATGGGACAACTGTTTATGTAAGAAATGTTAGAATTATTGGTGGAAATGTAAATATTAAACTATATGATTTATGGACGGTTGAAATGTCGAATCTCTTTCTCAGGTTTTTCGTTCACTTTGTTGGTCTAGTTTATTTAGTTTTGTCAGTTGTTTCTTCTATTTTATTATGTTTGTTGTCTGGGAAAGGCGGGTTTGAATATAAATAGAGAGGTCATGCCGAAATTTTCAGAAAAATCCGCATTTTATTTAATTTAATTTAAATTAGAGTTAGAGTCGTTTCAGTTGGTATCAGAGTGTGGTTCTGGTTTGGGTTGTGCCTACTGCCGATTGCAAGAAACTAAAGAAGTCTCGCCTCAAAGTCTGTAAGTTTTTAAAGAATTTTATATGTTAGTCATACTTGAATTAATACTTTAAATGTCTTGATGTTGTCCTTTTTAGAATATTTTCAAAACTAGTTGTTTAATTTGTTTAAGTGCGTTGTTTAGTGTTTAGTTTCTTTAAAAAATTTCTTTTAGTAGTTTAAAGTGTACTATTTGACTGTTTATTTCTATAAAATGCGATTTCAAGTTAAACGAAGTTGGTGTACAAATATTCCTTCCAGTTTTCGGCCGTACGTGGATGTTGTTTGAGTTATTAGGTGGTGCTAACAATTTTGATGAGATTGTAAGAGTTTTTCGGAAAATATTGAACTTGCGTATTATTAGATATTAGTCGTTGTGTCCTTGTTGTAATTTATTCTCTTATGGATGGATATGATAAAACTAAGTGAATAGTTTGCTTAGAAATTGATAGATGCATGTTTTGTCAGTTAAGTTTATGAATCGAAGCCGTGCAAATACTTGGGATATTTACTCTGTTTATATGATTATGGGTAATTTGAGTTTCTTTTTCAATTTGGGCAGATATGATTTTGGAATTAGGAAGTCGGTTATTATGAGCCTTTCGATTATGCGAATTATTATTCCGATCGTTATTTCCTTTTTCCTTATTTTGTGCTCAAATCCGTTGCAACATATTCTTTTGAGTACCCGAAATTTCTTTGCACTTCATTTGTGCATTGATGGATTCGTATGACATTAATCAGCTTTGAATTATGCCACTTTGGCATTAGATGAACTTCTTAGTAAAATATTGTTAATATTTTTCATTTCTTGAAATTTTTCTTCGGTTATAGAGCCACATGTTGATGTGAGTAAGATTCACCTTGTATTTATTTTTAGTGATCTACTTATGTTGTGGCTGACATCTGATTTTACTTTGAGACCGTAGTTTTTCCCTGATTATTGACTTGCGTGGACTTCTCTCGACTGAAGTCACACCGATTGCTCTTAATTTGGCGCTGCTTATTTGAGCATGATTTCAGTACTCATGGATGAGTGATCACGAGAATTGCTATCCTGTTGGCTCATATTCATTATTCATGGAACCTCTATTATTATTCATTCATCCCTAGAATTTAATCATGAGTGAGTTGTTTTCACTTATCTAAATTCTTATTTTCAGCTCGTTTGTCTGCAATGCTTGCATTATTTCATTTCGTATTAAACAACATTACTTGTGTATTTGTTTTCTTTCATGATCCATCACGGTGAATTATTTGGGTGGATCATAGTTTCAAATTATCATCTCTATTCATGTGAAGAGAATCGACTCGTAACCGCAAGGTAAGTGTTTAGACCGTTGGAATTTAGTATTGGTATTAGATAAAATCCTAAGTTATTGTTGTGATCCGAGGAATGACAACTATTAATTATATAATTAGTTCTAGCGAGTAGACTTCCAGGTAGTAGATTAATCAAATGGGTTGTTTCAATTTTAAATAGGATCGTTAAGAGTAAACAAATGACTTTGGTAAGCTGAATATGTGGTCAGTCGCGAAATAGAAAAATAGAGCTGCCCTTAAATACTTTTGGGTACTATATAACAGCGTTCTAAGATTTTGTGAATGTCAACCAGTAAGGCTTTTGCACCAACTATGGGTACAGAAGGATGAATAGAATATTTTGAAAGATTTCCGAATAAGCTGATGATTTATTTATCGGTAAAATGCTAAGGTACTTGGGGAAAAATGAGAAAGCATTTGCAATCGAATTACAAACTCAGCGAGGTGTCCAATTGTATATTAAGTTCTTTGAAGTATGAATTCAGGTTGTGCCATAAAATAGTTTGGGGATTTTTTGTATTTTTCAGACTTGCGGTTAAGTTGAACTAGAGATTTGAGATATGTCATCAGACGATATGTAAGAATTTTTTGGTACTTATATACGATCTAATCCAATAAGTGGATAATAGTATGTGGTATAATTTGACTTGAGGTATAAATAGGGATTTCTTAGTAGTTGCGTCTGGGATAGAAAAGTGGATAAATTTGTTGGGAAATTTTATCTAAGAATTGAACTTCCAGTTGTTGGAAAACTGGCGTTCAGATCAATCACGATTGATACCCGGTGCAGCGGAAGTTTAAAATTTTATTATGGAACAATTCCATATTGTGGGTATCAACCGTTCAACGATTAAATTTAAGTGTGTGTAAAATTTAAATAACTATTATTAAATTTTACCTTCAATCTCGAATCGAGATTATTGGACACCACACAGATTTCTCTGCGCTTCTTGTATCTCCCTGGAACTGATGAATATTCTGTCCTTCAATCAGGTCCACGAATGGAGGTTTAATCCCTCTGATAGATTGCACTAGAAAATCTATCAGAAGTTTTCTACGAAGAGAATAAACGAATTTGATTCGCTATTCCAGACTGCAATTCAAAATCACAGACCGGAATTTCTCACGCAGAGAAGGGAAGGGGGCGGCCGAAATATTTGAGAGAGAGGAGGCTAGGGTTTTCGAAATTTTGCTCTCAAAATTATGACCAGTTGTGTGTAATTTCTGTACTGCAATAACTTATTTATAATGCAGGCCACTAACACCTTAGGGCCCATTAGTCATAAGTTGAGGCCCGACAAGCAAAGCCCGCATGTTCAGAAATTAATATAAAATTCATCGTGACTCCGATTGATGAACCGATTTTACCAATGTGCACAGAAACCATTTCTGCACATTTTAAAGTCAAGATAAATTTTCCTGAATCCGAATTCAGTGGTTTCCAAAAATGTACATCCCTATGTCATTTTAGAAAATCCTACTCCCTTACTCTTATTTAAGTAGTCCAACTTCTTTATTCATTAAATTTAACGCTTTAAATTTAACTATCTCAACGGTGATTAAAAAACTCCATTATACTGTGTGACCCTCAATGGTTCAGGGATACAGCTAGCCGTGGGCTCACAACTCCTTGTGACTCGGAACAACGATTTCCGACTTGCCCAACGACTCATGGTAAAGCGCCTAGCAACATCGCCCCATGATTCCCTAGGTATCACTGATAGTGCCTACAAGAACCAGTAGATTTTGGTTCGCGTACAGTACGGTCCCTTCATCCATATATCCCGATCGAATCAACAACCATTGGTATATCGAGAGTCGCTCAAGATTCGATAACTATGCAATACATCTTGAAGATCAAATTAGTGACATCGCATGTGCTACTAAGAAACCATTTCTTAAATCACATCAAGTACTCTGGCCAGAGATTCGTCACACTAATATCTCCTCAGATCGCATAGGATATCCACACTCGCAAGTATGTGGTGAATCCTTGACAACAATGCATCGACTCCTATATGTGTTGTAACTGTACCCAATCCCGACACCTGATGACCCCCATAGAGTCGGTAAACGAGTCAAAGCACAGTACTAGCATATAGAGTCTCCATGATGTTTCAAGTAGTAAGGACTAATGGTGTACAACCAAAACCGCGGACTTTATCCACTCGATAAGTGATAACCACTTGGAAAGTCCGGATAGGGTAGTTCGATTATTCATCCTATGAATATCCATTTGCATGCTTCGAACATCTCCATGTTCCCTACCAATGAAACGTGGTACTCCGCATCGCAAATGCTAGTCTCAAACTCGAGCGATCCTTATCCTTATTATCGGACGGCTCAATCGACTAGGAACAGTTTAGAATATACAGTGACTATAAGATGTATTTCATGATAGACATCCCCATGTTCTACCACATCTTACATACACTATAGTATATTCAAGGTCTTTATCAAAACAACAATAGTATATCACAATATAACAATATGAAGAAAGATAAAGTCATTGCCATTAATAAAAGTGTAAATTACATTAAACAAAAGATCGTTTGTACAAAGAGTCATCAAAGCCCATAGCCACAAGTTGGCTCACTGGGCACCCACTCTTTCAATCTCCCACTTGCCCTATAGCCAACTAGTCATACTACGTAGACCCATTGCTTCGCGATGTTTGTCAAACAATGGTCCTGGCAAGGGCTTAGTAAGCGGATCAGCGATATTGTCTGCAGAGGCCACTCGTTCGACAGTGATGTCTCCTCTTTCCACAATCTCCCGGATGATGTGGTATTTCCTCAGTACGTGTTTGGATCTTTGATGAGACCTTGGTTCCTTTGCTTGAGCAACGGCACCCGTGTTGTCACAGTACACCGGGACTGGACCAACAAATTCAGGAATGACGCCCAACTCTTGGACGAACTTCCTCATCCAAACGGCCTCTTTAGCAGCAGCTGATGCTGCAATGTATTCAACTTCAGTGGTGGAATCCGCTGTGGTGTCCTGCTTGGAACTCTTCCAAGAGACAACACCGCCATTGATCATGAACACAAATCCAGAGGTTGACTTCGAGTCATCCACGTCACTTTGGAAGCTAGAGTCGGTATAGCCTTCCAATTTCAGATCTCGTCCTCCATTAAGAAAAGCAGTCTTCACATCCATTTGCCATATCTCATAGTCATACCATGCAGCTATGGCAATAAGGATTCTTATGGACTTGAACATTGCAACTGGTGAAAAGGTTTCATCATAGTCAACTCCTTGTCTTTGAGTGTAACCTTTCGCCACCAATCGCGCCTTGTAGGTCAATACCTTACCATCAGGCCCAAGCTTTCTCTTTTAGATCCATTTACACCCTATTGGAACAATTCCATCAGGAGGATCTACTAAAGACCAAACTTGGTTTGTATGCATTGAATCCAATTCAGACTGCATAGCTTCAAGCCATAAATTTGAATCCGCATCAGAAATTGCTTCCTTGAAGTTTCTTGGATCACATCCAATGTCGGGTTCATCTTGATCCCCTTCAAGAAGAAGACCATATCGAACAGGAGGTCTAGAAGTCCTCTCGGATCTTCTAGGTTCAGGCGTGTCTAGTAATGGTTCCTGAGGCGTAGGATCGTTATTTTGTATTTCGGGTTCTTCTCGAACTTCTTCGAGTTCCATCATCTCGCCTTTCTTATCCAATAAGAACTCCTTCTCCAAGAAGGTGGCATTCCTAGAAACAAACACCTTTGTTTCAGCAGGATAATAGAAATAATATCCGATTGAATTCTTCGGATACCCTACAAAATAACATAAGCTGGATCGACTATCCAACTTATCTCCCACTGTCCGCTTCACGTAAGCAGGACATCCCCAAATCCTCAAGTACGAATACTTAGGAGCTTTGCCATTCCATAACTCGTATGGTGTTTTGTCCACTGCTTTAGTGTGGACGTTGTTCAACAACAATACCGCCGTTTCAAGCGCATAGCCCCAAAACGAAGGTGGAAGCTCAGTGTAGCTCATCATGGATCGAACCATGTCCAACAAAGTTCGATTACGACGCTCCGATACACCATTCAGCTGTGGTGTCATAGGAGGAGTCCACTGAGAGAGAATCCCATTCTCTTTTAGATAGTCCAAAAACTCGGTACTTAAGTATTCTCCACCTCGATTCGATCGAAGTGCTTTAATACTTTTACCTAGCTTGTTTTCCACTTCAGCCTTGAATTCTTTGAACTTTTCAAATGCTTCAGACTTATATTTCATTAAATTTAAATACCCATACCTTGAATAATCGTCAGTAAAGGTAATGAAGTAGGTGTGGCCATATTGAGTCCCAACTCTAAATGGTCCACAAACATCTGTATGGATCAAATCCAACAGATTTTGACTACGCTCAGGCTTCCCCTTAAAAGGAGATTTAGTCATTTTCCCTTTTAGACAGGATTCACAAGTAGGTAGAGAGTTAATATCAGACATATCAAACATGCCCTCTCCCACTAGCTTGTTCATCCTCCTTGAGGAAATATGACCTAGCCTAGCATGCCAAAGGTTCGCCGGGTTTTGACTATCGATTTTCCTTTTGTTTGTTGTCGCCGGTTTATCAATATAATTTATTGGAACGTCTTTTAGTTTTAAGTTGTATAGATCGTTTTCAAGTTGTCCATTTCCAATCAAACATTCATTCTTGTAAATATTGCAAATCTCATTCACAAAATTGCAAGAATAACCATCTCTATCTAGCATAGAAACAGAAATAATGTTTTTAATTAAATCCGGAACAAATAAAACATATCTTAAAAATAACTTAAAACCATTCTGCAAAATTAAACAAACATCTCCAATGGCTGTAGCTTCAACTCTGGAACCATTCCCGAGCCTCAGCTGGGTCTCACCCATTCTAAGCCTGCGACTTCTTGTCATCACCTGCAAATCATTGCAAATGTGAGATCCACATCCGGTATCCAATACCCAAGAAGTAGTATTAAGTGAAATGTTTATTTCAATATAGAACATACCCTTTGCAGTTCCCAACTGCTCTAGATATTCCTTGCAGTTGCGCTTCCAATGACCGGGCTTCTTGCAGTAATGGCAAACATCCTTGGATTTTCCATTGTTTGAAGCCTTTGTCTTGTGCTTCTTCTCGGGCTCGACTTTCTTGGGTGGGGCAGAACGTTTCTTGCCCTTCGTACTTGGCCCCTTCTTATAGTAGAAGATGAGGAGCCCACCAAGAAAGCTGGTTTATCCTTCTTTAGTGTGGATTCATATGTCACAAGCATATTGACCATCTCTTCAAGGGTGGCCTCTATCTTGTTCATATTAAAATTTACCACAAATCCGTCAAACGAAGAAGGAAGAGACAGAAGCAGTAAATCCACGTTGAGTTCATGCTCCAACACCAAATCAAGGGTCGCTAACTTTTGTATGAGCCAAATCACTCGTACCCCATGATCACGGACCGAAGTCCCTTCACGCATGCGACACGTCATTAGCTCCTTAACAGTAGCGAACCTTTCAGCCCTCGATTGAGCCCCAAAAAGTTCCTTGAGTTGAGCGTGAATGTCAGCAGCATTCACGGTGTCCTCAAATCGCCTCTGGAGTTCATCAGACATCGAGGCTTGCATATAGCATTTGGTCTTGATGTCATGGTCCCACCATGCATCAAGTTTGGCCAATTCCTCCGGACTTACGTCAGCTGGTGCTTCCTTCGGAGGTGATTTCTCTAACACGTAGAGCATCTTCTCCGAAGTCAAGACAATCTTCAACTTCCGGAACCATTCCGTATAGTTTGCGCCAGTTAACTTGTTTTGTTCGAGGATCGAGAATAATGGATTACGCGAATTCATTGTATGAAATACTGAAAAGAAAAACAGACATATATCAATGATTGTTTAAGCAATTTACTAAGACATAAAATAGGCGAATTTAATTTTATGAATCTCACTCCCACTATTTTAACGATTTCACTACCCTCTAGTGAAAACGGGAAACTTTTTCCTTAGTGAGAACATGGAGTCCAATTGACAAACTTATGGTCCCGAATAATATCAGCCAACCATAATTCTCAAAAGGTAGAGCCCAATTGCTTCCAAAGCAACCCCCATGTGTTTACCTCATGTCCAATAAGGGCCCAATAATATGACGCCGTTTAAAGTGACATGTCAAGATGACACATCAATATTAAGTTGTGATGGACGGTCGCCATGTGGATCCCCCAATAATATGAGCCGATCCCATGGGAGTTCCACCCAACTTACAACATGTGTCGATCCAATGTACAGCTTTCCGACGGACGGGCCCCCCCAATAATATGAGCCGGACCGTATCCGCGGGTAGCATCACATACATTGACCGTTGATGGAAGGTAGGAACATTTAAACAAATTTAAATTTCCTTTATTTATCTTGATATCAATTTTAAATCATATTTAAAATGAGGGATTTTTTTTAATTATAAAAATTTGTCTCATCAATTTCAAATTATTGCATGCTTGCCGGATTCACGCAATTATGTCTAAAACATGCATACAATCATAATATCATATATTATATAGGATGATCGATTCCATTTCTAATTGACCCGTGGTTGCCAATCACGAGTCTTAGTCCAATCCTAGGTAATATGCAGTATGCAATGCAATCCTATTACATGTGCTTCCAATTTACATTTCTTCTGTCTTTATTGTCTGCTGGGCCCACCATCTTCAAATCTTGATCTCCCACTAAATCTAATGTATTTACAATAAATAACAATGACAAGTAGGGGATACATTTTTAGGGGTGGGAACGGGCCATAAACCAAGCCCACTTTTATTACATATGACATTCATACTGGGCCATAAACCAGGCCCATTAATAAAACCAACAACAATAAAAACAAATGTAAATTCCTAACATACACCTACAAAATTGGTCATGGCAATCGATCATCCTTATCCAATAACATTTAATTCAAAATTAATTTATTGGATAAATTGCAGTGGCAATTCAAATTTAAACAGGATAAAATCATATTTTATATATAAAATCTCATTTTACATATAAAATCATATTTTATCTCTTTATCAAATAAAATCATATTTTATCTACAAAATCCAATTTTATGGATAAAATCATATTTTACTCAATATATTCATAAGAACAAATCTTATCATCAATTGTACCAAAAATAATTGATTTCAAAATTCAATTTAAGGATAAAATATTAAAATTTTCCAAAAATTCAAATTTATCCAAAAATCAATTTTAAAGTGGACTCGAACAATTTGATCCGAAATCTCGTGAACCAATCAAATTTATTACATATGACATTCATACTGGGCCATAAACTGGACCAAAAATAAAATTTTAACACATTAAAATTAATTTTAAATAAAAATTTAATTTTTTCCCGCGGGCCGCCCGGGACACTCCCGGGCCGGCCCGCACCCGTGGGCGCGGGCCGGGGCAGCAACAGTTGCTGCCCTGGCGGCGCCGTGCGCCGCCCTGGGCAGGCAGCGCCCAGCGCTGCCCTGGCGGCGCTGAGCGCCGCCCCTGGGCGACGTCGTGCGCCGCCGTGGCCGGCGCCGTGCGCCCCCTTTGGGCGGCGCACGGGGCAGCAACAATTGCTGCCCCACCGGGCAGCGATCCAATCGCTGCCCGGGTTTTGCCCCGAAATTTTTTTTTTTTTTTATTTAAAAATATTTATTTTGTTTCAAAAACCGAGACTCAAAAAATTTTTGTACAATCGATTAATTTAATCGTTTGATCTGAGCAACCTGGCTCTGATACCACTGTTGGAAAACTGGCGTTCAGATCAATCACGATTGATACCCGGTGCAGCGGAAGTTTAAAATTTTATTATGGAACAATTCCATATTGTGGGTATCAACCGTTCAACGATTAAATTTAAGTGTGTGTAAAATTTAAATAACTATTATTAAATTTTACCTTCAATCTCGAATCGAGATTATTGGACACCACACAGATTTCTCTGCGCTTCTTGTATCTCCCTGGAACTGATGAATATTCTGTCCTTCAATCAGGTCCACGAATGGAGGTTTAATCCCTCTGATAGATTGCACTAGAAAATCTATCAGAAGTTTTCTACGAAGAGAATAAACGAATTTGATTCGCTATTCCAGACTGCAATTCAAAATCACAGACCGGAATTTCTCACGCAGAGAAGGGAAGGGGGCGGCCGAAATATTTGAGAGAGAGGAGGCTAGGGTTTTCGAAATTTTGCTCTCAAAATTATGACCAGTTGTGTGTAATTTTTGTACTGCAATAACTTATTTATAATGCAGGCCACTAACACCTTAGGGCCCATTAGTCATAAGTTGAGGCCCGACAAGCAAAGCCCGCATGTTCAGAAATTAATATAAAATTCATCGTGACTCCGATTGATAAACCGATTTTACCAATGTGCACAGAAACCATTTCTGCACATTTTAAAGTCAAGATAAATTTTCCTGAATCCGAATTCAGTGGTTTCCAAAAATGTACATCCCTATGTCATTTTAGGAAATCCTACTCCCTTACTCTTATTTAAGAAGTCCAACTTCTTTATTCATTAAATTTAACGCTTTAAATTTAACTATCTCAACGGGGATTAAAAAACTCCATTATACTGTGTGACCCTCAATGGTTCAGGGATACAGCTAGCCGTGGGCTCACAACTCCTTGTGACTCGGAACAACGATTTCCGACTTGCCCAACGAATCATGGTAAAGCGCCTAGCAACATCGCCCCATGATTCCCTAGGTATCACTGATAGTGCCTACAAGAACCAGTAGATTTTGGTTCGCGTACAGTACGGTCCCTTCATCCATATATCCCGATCGAATCAACAACCATTGGTATATCGAGAGTCGCTCAAGATTCGATAACTATGCAATACATCTTGAAGATCAAATTAGTGACATCGCATGTGCTACTAAGAAACCATTTCTTAAATCACATCAAGTACTCTGGCCAGAGATTCGTCACACTAATATCTCCTCAGATCGCATAGGATATCCACACTCGCAAGTATGTGGTGAATCCTTGGCAACAATGCATCGACTCCTATATGTGTTGTAACTGTACCCAATCCCGACACCTGATGACCCCCATAGAGTCGGTAAACGAGTCAAAGCACAGTACTAGCATATAGAGTCTCCATGATGTTTCAAGTAGTAAGGACTAATGGTGTACAACCAAAACCGCGGACTTTATCCACTCGATAAGTGATAACCACTTGGAAAGTCCGGATAGGGTAGTTCGATTATTCATCCTATGAATATCCATTTGCATGCTTCGAACATCTCCATGTTCCCTACCAATGAAACGTGGTACTCCGCATCGCAAATGCTAGTCTCAAACTCGAGCGATCCTTATCCTTATTATAGGACGGCTCAATCGACTAGGAACAGTTTAGAATATACAGTGACTATAAGATGTATTTCATGATAGACATCCCCATGTTCTACCACATCTTACATACACTATAGTATATTCAAGGTCTTTATCAAAACAACAATAGTATATCACAATATAACAATATGAAGAAAGATAAAGTCATTGCCATTAATAAAAGTGTAAATTACATTAAACAAAAGATCGTTTGTACAAAGAGTCATCAAAGCCCATAGCCACAAGTTGGCTCACTGGGCACCCACTCTTTCACCAGTAGAATCAAAGATGCCAGAGATGAACGTATAAATTGGTGAATGGATATTTGAGATCTGTTTAGTCACCTATTTAGGTTCTATATGTTATCGGTTAGTACCATAGGACAGAACAACAATGAATTTTATGGTTATAATTTCTTATCAAGGATTGTATTAAATTTATTTATGGAAATATGTCGATCAATACTTAAGTTGAGGAGAGTCATTTGACCCATTTGTAAGTTAGCTGAACTAGAGTCGTTGTTTAAGTAAATTTTTAATTATCCTTAGAAACGTTTCGAGTTATAATAACTAATAAGGGATTGAGCGTATTCCAAGAGCATTAAGTAAATCATTGCTAATAAGTGGCGTAGACCTTTAGAATTTCAAAATAGATATTAAGATGTTCTTGAAGGTATCATTGTTCAGTAATACTGGGAATATAGAGAAATTAACTCGTTTTGTCGATCCTAAGCGATTGTTGGGGAGATTTGTAATTTGTTTTATCGTTTGGGCATGCCGTAGAGATTTTTTTATTTTTTTTTTGTAGAAGTATGGGTCAGATCCATCTTGTATCTTGAGGGCAGTTGTAGTAAAATTTTGTAGTTCCTTAGCTATTCTCTTTAGGGAAGTTTAGTGTGTAGTTGCTAAGTATTTTTGGAACTTAGGGATTTCTCAATAGCTTAAGTTCTAGATTATATGAGTTATGTTTAACTGGTGAATAGACATTAAGCATAGCTTCCTTGTTAGAAAGATTTTAAGTTATGGTCGAGATCGACATAAATTATATATTGGTAGTATGGACTTTATTGCTTGGAATTCCGACGTAGGATATTAGGTTAGTGAAATGTAAGTTGTGTAATAACTTAAGGATCTAAGAATTTGTAGGATGGAGAACTTATCTGTTATAGTAAGACGACGTTTCTGAGTTTGTGAATTTAGATTGGAAGTAAATTTGAGGAGTGACGGAATTTCATTGAGGATAAGAACACTTGGGAAGATGTAAGAATTGTAAGTTTTATATTGCAATAAAAGTTAGTTAGACCCTTGGTGATGTAGATATCTGCAGCATCATAGTGCGCAGAGTAAGTTAATTAGCGTCAACTCCTGTAGGTGCTAAGTTGGAAAACTTAGTGTTGATCTGGTCTAAGTTATTCGAACCTAGTTAGTAAGTCTTGAATTTCGAGGACGAATTTCCATTTAAGGGGGAAGGAATTGTAGTACCTAAAATCCAATCTACTAAATCTCATGCATTAAATTTAATAAATATTAGGATTATTATTTTTAGGTTTAATTGATTTAATTAATGTTTTTAATTATTTAAGTTTATTTGTCAAAATGATTTTTATTGTGCAACTTAATTGTTTTAATAGTTTAAAAGTTTAAGCTTGCATATTTAAATGATTTTAATTGTTTAGTTTATTCTTTTAAATGATTTTAACTGTTTAGCTTATTTGTTTAAATATTTTCGAGTGTCCAACTTATTTATTTTAAATAGCCTATGTTTAGCAGTTAGTTATTTTAAATTACGTTAAATTATTTTATATGACTAACTTATTTATTTAAAATCATTTTTTTTATTTGTTCAAATCATTTTAAAGATTTTTATTTTTTGCTTGTGTATCTATTCAAATTTCTTTTAAACATTAGTCTAGCCTGTTTAAACTATTTTAATCGCTCTATTTTTTATTTGAATATTTTACTCGTTGCCATGACATCAAAATATTTAAAGTGTTTAAATTCTTAGATTTTAAACTTTGAGTATTTGCCGAAATTTTGGGCCTAACACTTTTACTCGCACCATATAAAATAATGCATGTTATATGACATTTACTTGCACACTTGATAGTGTGTGTAACTTGGCCCGTTTAAGGAATTTACCAAACCAAAGTCCTCGGCCCATTAAAGGAATTCCTCAGCCAAAAAATCACTCGGCCCTATAAGTTTCCCCTCCTCCAAGCCTCAACTCGTTACAGACTTCACCCCATTTCCATCACTCTTGCTCGCGATCGGCCTCACCAGGTTTCCCCTTCCATTTCCTTCAGCCGTCGGCCGCAGCAGCAGCCCCATCTTCTCCCGGCAAGGCTCACCGTCAGGAAAGCTGCTCGAGCTTCCTCTCCCATTTCTTTTGTGATTTTCTGGTTAAGGCAAGATTCATGGGCTTATTTGGCCACCAAGTGGATGATATACTCTGTGATTGTATTTTCCTTTTCGCATTTTGAATATTATTTTAATCTATGTAGCCGCTTGACTGATTTTCAGTAGATGATCGACGCCCCTGTTTTATCCCCATCATTAGCTACTCGGGTCCTCTATAGGTGTCTGTGGAGATTTATATGCGTGCTCTTGGTTGTATTATAGTGGTCCTTATGTTGAATGAAGTTATTCTTTTGAGTCTCCGAATTAGTTGCATTTCCGCCCCTCCCCTGTTCGAGATTTCTTCTGCCAATATTTGAGTATGCGTTTCTTTAACTTTATTGTTGATTGGATGGTGATATAGGGACTACCATGGGTGAGAACGTAGCTCACATGGTAGCACCTGGGTTGTTTGAACCGACTAGCAAGATTGGAGGAAAGGCTGTTGGCTGGGTGATTCGTATGGAATCGGGTTCTTAGGGGAAGGGGCCGCCCCTTAGTAAGTTGCTAGTCTTGGGCTGGTTTTGGCATGAGGGAGTCAGTCTTAGAGGCTGAGGTGGATCTAGGGGTGGTCCAGGTCCTAGATTAAAGGTGTTTAACATAGAATTTCAAGGTTTAGGTGCCTAGGAAGGGGGATGGATAGGGACTTGGGTGATCAGACTCTCGGGCTAGTGGTGTAGTGGCCCGTATCCAAAACTAATGATTAATGAGTAATGAGTAATTAAATCATATAATCATGTCGGGATTAAGTAAAACATGATTAAGGAAATTCCAGAAGAGTTAACGGATTCCAGAAATGGATCCAGGACACTCGAAAATGGCTTAGAGGGTTTCATGACTCGAGTGGGATCGGAACCACCGATCCAGGATCGGAGCCTCCGATCTTGGTGAGTTCGGAACCACATCGGAAGCAGGGAGATCGGAACGTCCGATCAGGATCGGAGCTTCCGATGGCTGTCGGTGACAGGTGTGTGGTTGCATGTGGACCGAATTGACACGTAGCGAACGGAACTTCTGATCGGGGAACGGAGCTTCCGATCTAAATGAACGGAGCTTTCGATCGAGGAACGGAGCTTCCGATCGATGCCTATAAATATGAGGTCCGAGCTCCTCATTTCTTGCCAATTCCGAGTTCCTCTCCTTTGCCTAGTAGCTCTATTTTAGGGCTTTGGGTACTCTTATTTTAGAGTTGGAGTAGGAAATATATTCTAGTATAGTCAGACAGTGTCTGGAATAGTAGCTGAGCAGTACTCGTTTAGCGGAGCAGTGCTCGAGGCTGTGGAGCTGCAGCAGGGGTGTGCCCCTAGCTGCGGGATAGTCGCCATCAGTGGGCTGACGACGGACGCAGGTATGGCTATGGTCTCCTTAAATTATTTAGGAGTATGCAATAGCTTAGTTAAGGCTTTTAGAGCTTATTGATTGATGCATGAGTATTTGCATTGTAGACTTGATGATAGGCTTGTAACCTAGAGTGGGACTACTAGGACTGCCTTAGAAAGGTACGTAAGTACTGACTGAGATTGCCAGCGGATATGCATGCTTATATGTTGCATTTATGTGTTTGCATGTTATTATTGTTATGCGGCATGTGCATATCATCTTGTGCCTGTACATCTGTATACCTTTCGAGATGAGCCAGTTAGGGTTGCTTAGCCCTGTTAGGACGTTTGATATCGAGTACCCCTAGGTACTGATACCAGAAGGACTCCGTGGTCCGTGTCCGTGACTTGGGAATGAGTGGTCGCACACAGTGGTTAGCTACCCCGATGTGACGAGCTTATATCCCAGGCGCCAGTCTGAGTAGTTTGTATATAGTTATCCCAGATATGGATACCCTGTCATTTGCATGCATCATATTTGTATGTTTATCCGTGCTTTCGTATTGAGCTTAGAGCTCATGTCCAGTATTTTCTGTATATTTGGATACCTATTCGACGGGGCAGGTGTAGGTGCAGGATTGAGCACCAGGATTCTGGAGTAGCCAGTGACCTTGAAGACAGCAGGATTAGCTGTAGGTTTTATTTAAATTCGATTGAGTTGTATAATCGAGTTTGTTTAGCCGGTTGTATTCCGCCGGTCTTTTTGTATTTAAGACTTCCGCAGCGATTTATTTAATGCATGCTTAATTATGCTCTTAACTCTGATTAGATAGTGGATCCGGGATGGGTCACTACATTTATTGGTATCAGAGCAATGCATGCAAGGGACTTGGGAAATTGATATTAAGACTTCTTGATTATCCTTGTAGGATTGATTGAGGCCCAGCGAAAGAAGATTTGGTTCTTCATTGCCGAGGTTTGCGGCATAAGCCTTTACTATAAGGAATGCAACAGTGATGATAACACCAGTATTAGCATATCGATAGATAGACTGACTGCTGTGGACAGTTCATCATTCGATGCATTGGGATGTTGATCAAAGAATATATGGATTCCAGCAAAGGAAGACTGGAAGAGAAGATCGAGTATATCGCGTCAGATACCTCTGAGGGCTTTTTGGAACGAATGGTGTTTAATAATCCATGTGGTTCCGGTCCTCGAATATTCTCCACTCGTAGTTGGAGAGATTGTCAGATAGACCTTTACCAGGGAATGCTTCGAGTGCCTAAGGCATGGCAGGTTCCTAGCGTAAGGTCTGTAAACTCATGCAAAACATGGTTTTGCCGGTATGCTTGCATTGATGCTTTTGTTAGGCATACGGGAAACTTCATGTTCAAAAGCATGATTCGGATACAAGAAGAACGCTGATGGTAGATCGCGAGCAAAAGAAGTCGACCGACATGCACTGACGCAGAGCATAGCTGGTTAGCTATTACGTGCCATTTCTCCGGAGTTCTTCGCGGGAGGACATGTAGAGAGACTTGGACGGGAGTATGCTTGTATCGATGCGTGTGTCGATGAGAAGCTTCGTGCTCAAGGAACGAAGACAAGATTTGATGATTTTAAATACTGTATTGTTGTAGTTGTAAACAGTATTTCAGTTGTAATGAATCATCAGAATTTGGTTGTATCAGTTCAAGTTATTGGATGTACATTTGTTGTATTTTGAATACTGTATGTATTACATGGGATTGTAATAAAGGAAATTGTACATAACTTGAAGTAATGATTCATGTTTTATTTATTCAGCAATTCGTGATTGATTGCAAGTAATTTTATAAAGTTTGGCTTGGAATTAGTTGATTGGTAATCAACTAGGTTAGCTCATGGATTTTGGGTAAGCCAGCGGTAACGAATTGAAGTGTGGTTAGTCTAGGTGTTTTCCTAGGATTGACCTATTTAGTCATTTGACTGGATTAGTGCCATTGATGAGGTGATTCATCTGGGGGCATGGGATTATTGATCTTGTTTTGGAATTTTGAGTTTCGTTCTAGGTGATTTCCGTAGATCAATAGCTTGATTAACCTTCATAGGTTGAGACTTCGTGATGATGAGATTTCATCGGGATACCAAGTCGAGTATATATACCGAGAGTTGTGGATTATGACCATGACTAGACATGATGGAGCGCGACCCTATGCCAATGTTACTCTGGGAGTCTTTCGTACTTTGGAGAATGTCTGGAAGCCTTCGTGCTTCAGGATTGGCGGTAGGAAGGCTAATAGTCTAGAGTTGTGGTAACAGTCACAACGGGGTATGAATTTGGATTAGTTGCCTTGGTTAGGTATCAGTGGTTTAGATATCGTCTGACTGTCATCAGAGATATTGGCTGGTTAAGTATCTGTGGTTTAGATATCGTCTGACTGTCGTCAGAGATATTGCTTTGGGTTTTGTCATAAGGACCAGTCTTGGAGGGATTTCCTTGACAAGTGCGTACTCTGAGCAAATAGTTTTAGACTATTGGTTACTGCTAGACTAGTGGATCTAGTCGGTGTTTGGATGCTCTGGTGATAGGGGCTAACTAGGAGTTTGGTTTGTGAACTTCCTATAACGTTTGACTCGGGGATTAGTATTTTTTCAGCATTAATGGTTTCCTTCAGTGATAGATTATATCTGATGCTAAGGATTGTACATGACGATTTGAGGCGTGAGGATAGCGTGATTTATGCCAGTGTACACTTGGTGGTGATTTCAGGTGGGACACCGCGGCAAGTAACCTCAGTCTCGATTTGTTGCAGTCTTAGCAAGAGATATAATTATCAGGAGTATGTTCAACGATAGTTGAAATCATTCGGACTTGTATTGCGGCTTGAGTTGAACAAGTCCTTGTGATCATCTTGGATGAAGATAGACAGTGGATAGTATGTCTAGACTGGTGCAGGTTTAGCACTAGTGACTACTTGTAACTATTGTCTGACTCTGTCAAAGACGAGTGATTGAATCAGCTGTGATTCTTTTGATTTCAAGTATTTGGGATCTGCGGACGTGTGGCATTGAGATCATTGATAGTGATCGGCCATGGGATTTTTCTTTGATCTGTGATTGTCTGATTAGAATTTGTATCGTCAGGCATAGCAAGAGCTACAGTAGATCAACTTGATTGATCAGAATATTCCAATTGGTACTGATTGGGATATAGTGAATCAAGAAGTGCTGGAATAGTACTTAAGTATGGTATGCTATGATATAGCGATTCAAGTGCATTTAGGAAATTCTTTAGTCGCTAAGGAATCTCCAGGGATGCGGGAATCGAGACTTTTGGATTCTGCGGATCACGAAAGTGGTCATTAGTTTTCTTTTGCGATCGTAGTTGTTGGTAACGTTTCTTTGGCTACCAGTGACGGATTTTGATCTGAACATTGCTTGGTTTTAGCAATGATTTAATCAGTTTGCGGAAAAAGGATTCAGTGATTGTTCCAGGGTTGTCAGTAAACGAATTTTGGAGACTGTTAGTCGGAATGATCAGCTTGGGTGCTTCCAGCAGATTTCTCAAGAGTTGTTCTTGAGCGGTAATTCAACAAGTGCTTTTGGATTTCAATGAGCATTAGCATGATAGCATTAGTTGTTTCATGGGATGAGACAACAGCTGAGACTTGTGTTTCTGAGTCTGGCAGGATTGTTGTCACTGATATCCCAATGCGTTCTGATATGCTGTGTCATTGAAAGGATTTGATAACGTAATTGCCATCCGTATTGATAGATTCTGTGCGGGATCGCGGTGAATCAGTTTGGTTATCCCCGCTAGGGAGCCAAGGGTTTGGTTATCTGGAACAGGATTAACCGGAATCGTTTTCGTTGATACTATCTCTAGTTCTGATATGGAAGTAAACATCTGATTGAGACTACTACTGAGGATAGTGTGGTCCATCTGGGAGTTTCAGCATGATGTTAGTGAATTTCGAGATGACGACCTCGAGGAATGCTTTTAGACAAGAAATTGTGTATAAGGATCTTATCACAATTGGGGTTAGTAATCTTTGTTTGCTAGTTGTTGTTCCTTGGGAACATTTGTTGGCCAATGGCAGGGTGAGTACTGAAAGTACATACTATGACGCCAGGAATTGTCAGGATTTTGTTGTTATCCATGGCAGTATGACTAATGTAATCGAGTAGATGCTATCTACGATGGCGAGATTCGGATCAAGGTTTATCGCAATTATTCTAAGGATTTCAAATGGTTAGAGTCGCGTGCAGTGGTGCGATTGCTCTGCGAGCGGGTGGCCGGTAGCTGCCATTTCTATTCGCACAAGGTACTGTTTTGGAAAATATATTTTATCCTTCGTGATAAAAAGTAACTCACACGAGTTCTTGGAAAAAGGATATCTAGGATTTGACCGAGAGTTGAATCTAGGTCGATTGTTTAGGGCTTTTCGATAACATCAAGAGATGAGATGTTACCGTTAGACCAGTGAGATACAATGTGTTGTATCTTGTTCTCTAGTTGGACTGCGATGGAGTTCGTACATATCTATAGATAACTGCTGATTAATTACTATCTTAGCAAGGGTGTCATCGCTAAGATTTGTAGGCAGTGTGACTGATTCAATGGGCAATTTGGACCGAAGTTGCCGTGTTGTTGAGGTTATCGATGGATAACTGACGCTAGTCAATAGTGTTACACTATTTTATCAAGGATTGGGTCTGTCGAAGGTTATTCGACCCAATATTTGGAACCGGAACTATGGCTGAATTGGACAAGTGGTTTGTACTATATTCCGAGGTTTACCTTAGATTTCGAGGACGAAATCCTTTTAAGGTGGTGGGAATGTAGTGGCCCGTATCCAAAACTAATGATTTATGTGTAATAAGTAATTAAATCGTATAATCATGTCGGGATTAAGTAAAACATGATTAAGGAAATTCCAGAAGAGTTAACGGATTCCAGAAATGGATCCAGGACACTCGAAAATGGCTTAGAGGGTTTCATGACTCGAGTGGGATCGGAACCACCGATCCAGGATCGGAGCCTCCAATCTTGGTGAGTTCGGAACCACATCGGAAGCAGGGAGATCGGAACGTCCGATCAGGATCGGAGCTTCCGATGGCTGTCGGTGACAGGTGTGTGGTTGCATGTGGACCGAATTGACACGTAGCGAACGGAACTTCCGATCGGGGAACGGAGCTTCCGATCTAAATGAACGGAGCTTTCGATCGAGGAACGGAGCTTCCGATCGATGCCTATAAATATGAGGTCCGAGCTCCTCATTTCTTGCCAATTCCGAGTTCCTCTCCTTTGCCTAGTAGCTCTATTTTAGGGCTTTGGGTACTCTTATTTTAGAGTTGGAGTAGGAAATATATTCTAGTATAGTCAGACAGTGTCTGGCATAGTAGCTGAGCAGTACTCGTTTAGCGGAGCAGTGCTCGAGGCTGTGGAGCTGCAGCAGGGGTGTGCCCCTAGCTGCGGGATAGTCGCCATCAGTGGGCTGACGACGGACGCAGGTATAGCTATGGTCTCATTAAATTATTTAGGAGTACGCAATAGCTTAGTTAAGGCTTTTAGAGCTTATTGATTGATGCATGAGTATTTGCATTGTAGACTTGATGATAGGCTTGGAACCTAGAGTGGGACTACTAGGACTGCCTTAGAAAGGTACGTAAGTACTGACTGAGATTGCCAGCGGATATGCATGCTTATATGTTGCATTTATGTGTTTGCATGTTATTATTGTTATGCGGCATGTGCATATCATCTTGTGCCTGTACATCTGTATACCTTTCGAGATGAGCCAGTTAGGGTTGCTCAGCCCTGTTAGGACGTTTGATATCGAGTACCCCTAGGTACTGATACCGGAAGGACTCCGTGGTCCGCGTCCGTGATTCGGGAATGAGTGGTCGCACACAGTGGTTAGCTACCCCGATGTGACGAGCTTATATCCCAGGCGCCAGTCTGAGTAGTTTGTATACAGTTATCCCAGATATGGATACCCTGTCATTTGCATGCATCATATTTGTATGTTTATCCGTGCTTTCGTATTGAGCTTAGAGCTCATGTCCAGTATTTTCTGTATATTTGGATACCCTATTCGACGGGGCACGTGTAGGTGCAGGATTGAGCACCAGGAGTCTGGAGTAGCCAGTGACCTTGAAGACAGCAGGATTAGCTGTAGGTTTTATTTAAATTCGATTGAGTTGTATAATCGAGTTTGTTTAGCCGGTTGTATTCCGCCGGTCTTTTTGTATTTAAGACTTCCGCAGCGATTTATTTAATGCATGCTTAATTATGCTCTTAACTCTGATTAGATAGTGGATCCGGGATGGGTCACTACAAGTGGTGGGCTGTCCGGATATGGTTGGTTATGGCAGGGTCACACTCATTCTTTAGTAAAGGGCTCGAGTTTAGAAATAGCCTAGGATGCTAGGGAAATGTCTTTTCAAGTGGGAACTAGTTCGGTGAAGTTTTGGTAATGTTCTAGGCTATTGTAGGCTATTGATTGTTAAGAGGCAAGAATTTAGGTGTAAGTGGGCTGTCCGGGAACCTACTTGCCAGGAATTTTTGGGTAAAATCGGTACTTCGAGGATAACTTCTTAGTTAAGCATAGGGTGCATGGGAACCGTGTTTTCAATCAGAAGTCGTTTTGTCTAAGTGTTGAGTAAGTTATAAGCATTTCAAGTGGATTGCTCGGGATATGTCATAAGTGCCAAAATTAAAGTCTAAGTTCTTAGCAATGGTTTGTCACCTAAATCACCATCCTTATCAGCCATCTTTCATCATTTGCTTGTGAATCGAGTAATCGAGTAAATATTTTCAAAGAAAGTCATTTCCTTAAATGCATGCTATATCTTTGAGTCGAGTCAAGTAAGAATGAAAGAAAATATTTTTGAACGAAGTGAAATGATTGTGACTATAGAAATGACGTGTATGTGTAGGTTGGGAGACGTTCTGACCTACCTTACCAAAGGATGTGTATGTGTGGGGTTGAGAGACTTCTTGGCCTACCTTACAAAGTATAGACATGTATGTGTGGGGTTAAGAGAAATCTTGGCCTCCCTTACCAATCACAGGGAAAGACGAGTTTGGGAGATATCCTGACTTCCTTGCGGCATAGTGCACTGCAGCCATGATCATGATCAAAACCGCAGGGTCACAATTCAAAAATCTGAGTTCACAGTTACGGAGTTCAGTTAAAGTTTCAGTTACAGATCAGTTCTAATTTTACTCGACTTAGTTTATATTCAGTTTAAGTCTTGTATGAGATTAAGTAAATTTTGAGAAGTTCCCAAGTTTATATGTGTGAGTTCATTACATGCATTACATCTCATTCACATTTATCATACAACTTTTCGGAGCAAGTTTCAAGGTATATTAAGTACTATTATTTTAAGTATTAAGCATTAACTTTTAAACCCTCGTTATTTCACCCCATATTCTTGTTGGCCCCTAGGCTCACTACATCTACTTGGTGCAGGTATAGGTTATCTTTGTGATTGAGGGGCAAGACTATCGAGTGGACTGCGATGCGGGCATGACACATCCCTCCGACCTATGCCAGTCTTCCGCAAAATTTTATTTTATCATTTTTATGGTCTTTCATATTGTTGATGGGACAACTCTTTATGTAAGAAATATTAGAATTATTGGTGGACATATAAATATTAAACTATATGATTTATGGACAGTTGAAATGTCGAATCTCTTTCTCAGGTTTTTTGTTGACTTTGTTGGTCTAGTTCATTTAGTGTTGTCAGTTGTTTCTTTTATTTTATTTTGTTTGTTGCCTGGGACAGGAGGGTTTGTATATAAATAGAGAGGTCATGCCAAAATTTTCAGAAAAATCCGCATTTTATTTAATTTAATTTAAAGTAGAGTTAGGATCGTTTCATAATACAATAAAAATTATTTGAATAAATAATAAAAATATTTTATTAACACATAGTTCACATAAAGAATTTAACCAATTAAACTTAAAAATAATAATCCTAATATTTATTAAATTTAATGCATGCGATTTAGTAGATTGTGTTTTAGGTACTACACGCATAGTAGATAGAGACAAATCACAAACCTGTCTACTCAAAGAATCAGCAGCTGCATTAGAATTTCCTAGGTAATAATTGATTTCACAATCAAAATCTTTCAATAAATCTAACTAACACCTTTGTCTCATATTCAATTCAGCTAGAGAAAATAGATATTTCAAACTTTTATGATCAATATAAATTTCAAAAGTCCCACTGTACAAATAATGACGACAGATCTTCAAAGAAAAGACAATAGCTGCAAGTTTAAGATCATGTACGGGATATCTGGTCTCGTGAGGTTTTAGTTGTCTTGAAGCATATGCTATTCATGAACATTCTGCATAAGAATACAACCTAAACATTTGTGAGATATATCATAATAAACTATAAAACCACCTGTACCTGATGGAATAGCTAACACAGGTGCATTGGTAAGTCTCTTTTTCAATTCAATAAAGCTCGCTTCACAATCATCTGTCCAATGATAAGGAGTATTCTTTTGAGTTAACTGGGTAATCGGCTTTGCAATGCTAGAGAAGACTTCAATAAATCGACGATAATACCCTGCCAAACCCATAAAACTCCGGATTTCAGGCACCGATGTAGGTCTAGGCCAATTTACAACTGCCTCTACCTTTTTAGGATCAATGTTGTGAATTTTCCCCGCAAGCGTACGAGTGTCAAGTTTTAGTATAGTGAAAGAAAGAGTGTCGATCCCACAAGGAGTAAAATGAAAAGATTCAATACTTGTAATTAAAATAGTCTTAATTTTATCTAGAAAATCAAACTTCAAGAGTTTTGCAGAATAACTAAAATAAATAAATAGAAATTATTTAGCTCACACACACACAAATTTTGAGGAATTATCAATCAGAGAAAAAATAGTCCAGAGGTTTTGATTTCACTTGGTCTCGACAATATTCAATCCTAATTAATCTATTTTATGAATTTCCTTCGATTAATAACCAAAAACACTTAGAATATTCTATTCCCCTCTCCCGAGTAATAAATAGAGTGTATCAACTTACAATTCGATTTCAATATCCCTATTTAAAATCTAGATGTAGTGATATGTGTAAAATGATGTTCCTTAAAGGTTCTATTAAAGCTATATACTCTCCCGAGCTATATAAACAATTAACAGTGTAGTTCCTATTGATCCTACTCAAAATCCCCTCTCCCGAGCAATGATTCTAAGTAAATATAACAACTCAATTTATGGCCAATAAATTAAGAAGACATTCAATTCTAGAAACACAATTAATCTATAGAAATTCAATTCATTAAAATCAAAGATTCATGAATAGGTCTCGACCAAGCTACGTCAACCTCTAGACTAGAAAAGTTTAGTTCATGCTCGAATTCAATAAAAACCAAATCATGTTTAATATCTCAAACATAATTCAACAATCAAAAGAAACTAAAATGAAGAAACAAAGCCGTAGTCTTTCTTCCGTGTCCGGTCAAAAATTCTTCGTCTTCGTTCCAAGCAATCTTCAGTTCTTCAACTCCAAAAAACTCACAGAAGTGCTCTCTCGAATATTGTGTGTATTGGTGGCTGATAGATCCCTCCTATGACTCCGAAAAATCCCTTAAATATGACCTAACAATCGTCCAAAAAAAATACCAAAGATATCCCCCAAGTTTCCATAAACAATTGGACTCTAAAATTCCAATCAGACGACGGCGCGGGCGCGCCTAGAACAGGGCGGGCGCCCTCTCAACTCGCAAAACATACATTAAAAATTTCCTCGACGGCGCGGGCGTGCCTAGGGTCAGCGTGGGCGCGCCTCTAGCTCGACTCTATATCTCAAACTCTTCATTAACAGCGCGGGCGCGCCTAAGGATAGGGCGGGCGCGCCTCTTGCTCGAACTCAGCCTTTTTTCTTCACTTTTCCAACTCTTGAATTTCCTTGTAGAATTCCATCTTGTAAGCTTATTTTCACTTGAACACATCAAAATCCATAACTTCCTACAAACACAAAAACAACAACAATTTCACGCAATATCTATCAATAAATTCCAAAAGTCAAGTAAAACCATATACAAATTAAGTGCACAAAATGCACTTATGAAATTCCCCCAAACTTGAACTTTTGTTCGTCTCGAGCAAAACTAACTCAAACTCCACTCAATTGCAAGAATAATAACCATCAAGAATGACTATGGATTAATGACCTCAATATGGAATTTCAAAACAATTTAAATCCAATCATCTCTGCCCTACTAACACTTGAAAAGTAAGATGTTCAGAAAAGTAATTCAACCTCATAAACTCATAAACTCCGCAACTCACATTTCAAAATACTCTTCTCTTAACTCAATTCAAACATTCACAAATCATGAGGACTTTCATGGTAAAACAGGATCAAATTCAAGGATATATCATCACAACCACACTCAATTGGTTTGATTCAAAGAACATAGTGTGTGCGTGTTTCGATCAAGAATTCATAATCATTTAAGTTTCAATCAACAGTCCATAGGCTAAATTCTCGCAACCCCTCTCCACTAGTATATTGGGCAACTGTGACTCGGTCAATAGGACTTAATAAGCTTATAATACAAGTCCTGGCTCATGGATACAAATGAAGGAAAAGAATTCAAATAAGGAGTAATTCACATTTATGCTCAAACTCAATTCTAATTTTGACTCCTTTCATTCACAATTCCACACTTATTTCACTTCATTGATTTTTCAATTTTTCTCACAACTTCTTTCAACTCTCTTTTACAACTTTTCCAACCACACATTTTTTTTTTCTTATACTACCTCTTTTCATCTTTTTAATTCATCCACCACACCATTCCATTTTTCACAAATAAAGCTAGGAGCATATAACATTTTAGCATTCAAATTACTCCATTAAAGGTAGAAAATAGTGTATAAGCTATTCAGGTAGTCAATGTAGGACCTTGAAATAATGAAGAATGGGGGTTTAATCACACGTTTACACGCATGCCATTCGATTTTCAATCAAACTCAAACAAGGTACTAGGAATAACATATATATAATAGGTAGCTTGAAAGGCTCAAACGAATTCAAAAAAATTGCCTAAATCATTCCTAATCACAGTTTTGCCCGTATTTCACCTCAAGGGGTGTCCGAACTAGTTCTAGACAAGTCTCAATCCACAATTAAATCATACAAATCTCAATCAGTGCAGAAAGGGATAATCATCAGCAGTAAACGATGATTTTCACAAGTAGTTTCAGAATTATCGTACCTCTAAGTACAAATATGCGTGTAAGCTCAAATGGGCAACTAAGGATGCACTGATTCAATCAAATTCAAGGCCCAAAAAAAACATCCAACAATGCCTCAATCCTTTTTATGTTTGTCTGTCTCAAGATTCAGATTCAAGCAAAATCACAGAATATATAGGAGTTCAATTGTTCACTTGGTTCCATTTATTTCAAAATTTTGTCAGCTAGGCAGGTAGTCATGGACTTCAGTTACAAAACAAACAAAATTAACATCATTGGTCATCAATCCATATCAACACAACTACATAAATTTCTCAAAAATTTTTCAAATGCAGCCACACACCAACACAACACAACTCCTAAGAACCAAACAACTAAAATAAAAAAAAAACAAAACCAAAAGCAACTAAATAAAAACAATAAAAGTCAGAATTGACACAACTCCCCCAAAATTAGTACATTTGTTGTCCTCAAGGAATTAAAACAAGAAAGCATAAAGGACATGTACCACAAACGACGACCGTCAGTGGTCGTCGCCATCATCAGCAGCATCATCATGGGACGGATCAGAAGGGCCAAAAGTGGGTGGCCACTGTGGATACAGAGGAAATGGATGAGCCGAACTAGCAGCCTGTGGAAACTGATGTCTCAAAGCATCTGTAAAATCCATCATGTAGTCCATAAAGACACCAGTAGTCTGCTGAAATTTCCGAAACTCTTGACGGTGTGCTCTCAATTCATCCTCCAGAATAGCAACACGATCGGGCGCAACAGGGGGTGCTTGAGGTCGGGGTGCAGGGCCGCTTCGTGCAGCTGCTCGCTCATTAAAATCTCGCCTCTCAGCGCGAGTTCGGTGCTCAGAAGCCAGTATCATGCGAAAAGGAGTATGACAAGCAATAGGAGCAGTAGCTTTCAACAATTCTTCATTTTGGCCCCACTCAACTCCAGCTGCTTCACAAAGATCAGTGATAAGTGCGGGCAAAGCAAACCCGCCAGTCGTCTTACCTGCCGCCACACCCTGAATAGTTGCTTGACAAATCTGTCCCAAGTCGATTGCTTTGCCCTCCAAAATACAATAAACAAGAATCGCTCGTTCTCGTGTCACCTCATGCTCATGGTCAGTTGGTTTAAGACGAGCACACACAAAGTTGTACCATAGCTTAGCATCAGGAATTAGCTTGGTCTTCTTCAACTTAGAAGGCTGATGATCACGGCACATGCGCCATTCCGCACCCGGAACACAAATACGGCTCAGAATCGCCGCGTAATCCACTTCATTCGCTCGGTACTCCGCATACTCATCGTGAAATACTGGTGGAAGGTTGTACAAGGTGTTAATAGTGTGAGCATCAAAAGGCACCAGCTGGCCTCGGACAAGCACTTTCAACTGCAGTGCTTTACTTTCAAGTTTGCATAAAATTCACGAACGATTGGGACGACTGCATCCTGCGGTGGCTTAAAAAAATTTAACCATTGACGCCCATTCACAGCCCTACCAATTGTATGCAAAAACTCATCGTTCCCAAACCCCAATGTCGTGTCAAACCCACGCTCCGGTAATATCGTTTTGCCTAAACAATTTTGATAATGCTGTTCGGCACTCTCATTCCAGAAACGCTGCGGCTCATGCTCTGGATTAGCATGAGAAGAGGATGCAACAGATTTTTGCTTCTTCTTTGGGGCCATGAATCAAACACTTAGTAGGCACCACACGACATGCACAAATAATCAATTTACCACAATCACAACTTCCCCAAACTTAAATCTACTCCACAATCCACACACAACAACAACCGCTTCCGCAACAATCCAATAGAATTCACACTTCAAAGATCGATTAATCAATTAATAGTTCAAGACCCACGAATTGCACGAGTAGAATTTTGCGAAATACTCACCACCCAAAACAATTGTAGAAGTACCAAAAGAATGACTTACTCCATATGAGTTCAAGAAGAGTAGATAATCAAAAGCTTCCCCAATCTCCAATCCTCCAAACATTAAAATAGGCGTGCCCCGGATAAAAGTGGTTCGACCGTCCCGCGTCAAAGAGAGGAAGAAAGAAATTAGATTGGGGGGATTTGGAGATGATGAGAGACACTATGTAGTGACCCTTACCCGGATCACCTACTAAACAGAACTTATGCATGCAATTTACTTAATAAAATAGATATCAGAATAAAACTGCGGAAACCA
The DNA here is from genome assembly GCF_033568475.1 of Henckelia pumila. Taxonomy (NCBI): domain Eukaryota; kingdom Viridiplantae; phylum Streptophyta; class Magnoliopsida; order Lamiales; family Gesneriaceae; genus Henckelia; species Henckelia pumila. The sequence continues at coordinate 107,552,704 of NC_133122.1, forward strand.
ATAACATTATACAATCCCAAGTAAAGGAATCTGTAATTATCCAATATTATACAACCAAATCGAATAGCTGTATAAACCCAAAACAACAGTAATAAAGCCTAGACGAAGCTCCAGTTGGCCAACCACTGACTAGCCCCTCCTGGATCCACCCTCCTCGTCCAATCGCAAACCTGCCCCATGGAATAGGGTGTCCAGAAAATACAGAGTACGAGACATGAGCATAAAACGCTCAGTGCGAGAGTATGAGTATACATGCATGCAAAGTGAACTCCCTATAGACTCGAGGTCAAGGATCAGATAACAGAGACAGACCGGGCCCTGGTATGTAGCACGCTGTGCCGTCGCTTCAGGAGGTGGCTCCCATACCGAGATAACTGTGGATACGCCAGACCCAAATCGATGGAAGTCCATCCACTAACAGGATAGGGTACAACCCTACTAACAGACATCTCGAAGGAGATACAGCAAGATGCAAATGAATGCAGCATAATATCATGGCATATAAATCATGCAGTCACATAATACATGCATACTCAGTCAGGATATCTCGAACAGTACTTTCGTACCTCAATACAGTGCAAGCTCTACCAACTCTAGGTCCACGCCTATAGTTTGCTCTACACTGCCAAATGATACTACTATCATTAAAATGCTCTAAAAGCCTTAACTAAGCTATTGCTTACTCCTAAATATTTATAGGAAGCAAAAGCTATACCTTCGTCCGTCGTTAGCCCTTTGATTTCGATGCCTCCAGAACTTGGGCACAACTCCGCTACGACTACCGAACGTCTAGACGACTCCCGGTTCAAGCCTAGGAAGGCTAGAACAACTCGAATATGACTAGAAATAGAGAGGAAATCCGGAATTGGCAAGGAGAAATGAAGTCTCGGCCTTCTATTTATAGACAACGATCGGAACTTCCTATCCTTGATCGGAACGTCCGAACCTCGATCGGAACGTCCGATCCTGCCATCGGAGCTTCCGAAGATCCTGATCTGCCACGTGTCAAAATATCACTTGACGACTCCGGATAGGGGTGATCGGAGCCTCCGGTCCTGATTGGAGCTTCCGATCCAGCCACACGTCATGGATGACGTAATATCATCGGTGCCTCCGATCCTCATCGGAGCTTCCGATCCCGATCGGAGCTTCCGATCGTCCCTTCGGAGCTTCCGATCCGTCCAATCCCCAATTTATTTAATTAGCATTAATCCTTTAATTACTCAATTAGGGTTCGGGCTACTACATTCTCCCCCACTTAAGATATTTTGTCCTCGAAATCAGATCTTAAGTACTGAATGCAAATACATAAGTCAGAAACATTCTTTATTCAAATCAAACATTTACAGAGTTTGCAACTGAATACAACTTAAAGAATGAAATCAAAACAACTCAGGATGGTCTTTACGCATCCTGTCCTCAAGCTCCCAAGTAGCTTCCTCAGTGCCTCGGCGCTGCCACTGAACTAAAACCAAAGGAATGACTTTGTTCCGTAAAACCTTATCCTTAAAATCAAGGATGCGAAGAGGTTTCTCAACATAAGTCAAATCCTTGTCTACCTGAACCTCAGATCGCTGCAGAATATGAGATTCATCCGCCACATACCGTCGCAACAGAGATACATGGAACACGTCGTGAATACTGGATAGATGCGGTGGCAATGCTAGTCGATAAGCCAAATCGCCAATACTCTCCAAGATCTCAAACGGACCGATAAATCTGGGAGACAACTTGCCCTTAAGGCCAAATCTGAGAATCTTGCGGAAAGGTGACACTCTCAGAAACACTTTCTCCCCGACCTCGAACTGCAAAGGCCTACGCTTAATATTAGCATAGCTGGCCTGACGATCCTGTGCAGTCTTAATCCGTTTCTTGATCTGATCAACAATGTCTATCGCCTGCTGGATAAACTCCGGTCCTTCAGCCTATCTCTCCCCCACTTCTTCCCAGAAGAGTGGAGTACGACAACGTCGCCCATACAACGCTTCAAAAGGTGCCATCCCAATACTAGTGTGATAGCTGTTGTTGTAAGCGAACTCGATCAACGGCAAATGATCCTGCCAGGCTGAACCAAAATCCATGACGCACGCTCTAAGCATATCCTCTAACGTACGGATAGTGCGCTCTTACTGACCATCAGTCTCTGGATGATAGGCTGTACTCAAACTGAGAGTAGTACCCATCGCACGCTGAACACTCCCCCAGAATCTAGAAGTAAACCTTGGGTCCCGATCGCTGACAATGCTCACAGGCACTCCATGAAGTCGGACGATCTCCTGAATGTACATCCGTGCCATGCGATCCACAGAGTACTCTCGGCTATAGGCAATGAAATGCGCTGACTTGGTGAGTCGGTCCACCACAACCCAGATAGCATCACAGTTCCTCGGGGATACCGGCAAATGGGTCACAAAGTCCATAGTGATAAACTCCCATTTCCATTCAGGAATAGGCAGACTGTGAAGCAATCCTCCAGGTCGTCGGTGCTCTGCCTTGACCTATTGACACACCAAACATCTCGAAACAAACTGATAAACACTGCGTTTCATTCCCTTCCACCAGAAACGAGTACGTAGATCCTTGTACATCTTGTTGCTCCCAGGATGAATACTCAACTTAGTGCGATGTGCTTGAGACAAAATCTCCTCTCGCAACTCTTCATCCTGTGGAATCACAAGCCTACCAGACAAACACAGAAAGCCATCTGACTGATAATGAAATCCAGATGAGCTACCCTCGTTAGCTAGACGAGCTAAACGCTGGGTCTTCGAATCAGACATCTGAGCATCTCGGATCCACGAGTACAAGGCTGGCTCAGATAATATCGCAAACATCTGGATACTCTGCATACCTTTCTTATGCTTGAAGGTATAACCTGAAGTACAACAGTCACTGATCGCACTAGACATCGAACAAGTCTGAAGTGCGGATAGTCGCACCTTGCGACTCAAAGCATCAGCGGTGAGATTATCAGCTCCCGGATGGTACTTAATCTCGCAATCATAGTCCTTAAGCAAGTCCATCCAACGTCTCTGTCTCATGTTCAATTCTGCCTGAGTGAACAAATACTTGAGACTCTTATGGTCGGTGAAGATCTCAAATTTCTCGCCATACAGATAATGACGCCAGATCTTCAAAGCGAACACAATGGCTGCTAACTCCAAATCATGGACTGGGTAGTTGTCCTCGTGAAGCTTCAGCTGTCTAGAAGCGTATGTGATCACATGCCCATTCTGAGTCAGGACACAACCTAAACCCTGAAGAGAAGCATCCGTGTAAACTACATACCCTCCAGATCCTGACGGTAATGCTAACACCGGCGCAGAAGTCAACCGCCGTCGAAGCTCACGGAAATTCTCCTCACACTCGGAGGACCACTCAAAATCCACACCCTTGCGGGTAAGCTGCGTCAACGGTCGAGCTAACTGAGAGAAGTTCAGAATGAAGCGACGATAATACCCTGCTAGACCCAGAAAACTACGGATCTCAGCAACTGTCGTCGGACGCGACCAATTAAGTACCGCTTCAATCTTGCTTGGATCAACAGAAATCCCCTCCCTGGATATGATATGGCCAAGAAAGACCACTCTATCCATCCAGAACTCACACTTGCTCAGCTTGGGGTACAATTGCTCATCTCGAAGAGTCTGTAGTACCAACCGCAAGTGAGAAACATGCTCTTCCGTATTACGCGAATACACCAAGATGTCGTCAATGAAGACCACGACAAACTTGTCCAAATACTCCCTGAAGACACGGTTCATCAGATCCATGAATATAGCCGGCGCATTGGTCAAACCAAATGGCATCACTAGGAACTCGTAATGCCCATAGCGAGTACGGAATGCAGTCTTGGCTATGTCCTGATCACGGACTCTCAACTGATGATACCCAGATCTCAAGTCAATCTTGGAGTAAACTGACGTGCCCTGCAGCTGATCAAACAAGTCATCAATGCGAGGCAACGGATACTTGTTCTTTACAGTGACTCGATTCAGCTGCCGATAGTCAATGCACAGCCGCATCGACCCATCCTTCTTCTTTACGAAGAGAACAGGAGCTCCCCAAGGAGATACACTAGGATGAATGTACCCCTTGTCCAAAAGATCCTGTAGCTGATTCTTTAACTCACGCATCTCTGACGGAGCCAGACGATACGGTGCTCTAGAAATAGGCAAAGTACCCGGCATCAACTCTATGCCAAACTCGACTTCCCTAGCAGGAGGAAAACCCGGAATCTCATCAGGAAACACATCTGGAAATTCATCCACAACAGGAATGCTCTCTATCCCAATACTCTCAGCGGACAAATCAACTGCATAGATAAGGTAGCCTTCCCCGCCGCACTCTAGAGCTCGACAGGCTCTCAAAGCTGATACCAAAGGCATCGGGGGTCGCGCTCCCTCACCATAGAAAAACCAACTCTCACTCCCTTCCGGATGAAAGCGTACTAATCTCTGATAGCAGTCCACTGAAGCTCGATAGGTAGTAAGCACATCTATTCCCAGAATGCAATCAAAGTCGTCCATCGCCAGGACCATGAGATTCGCCAACAGAACGTTCCCTTTGAATTCTAAAGGGCAACCCATCACTAGACGCTTAGCCAAAGCAGATTGGCCCTTCGGAGTAGAAACAGACATCACTACGTCTAGTGCAATGCATGGTAACTTATGCCTCTTAACAAAACGTGCAGAAATGAAGGAATGAGATGCACCAGTGTCAATAAGTACAAGAGCAGGTATACCATAAAGCATAAATGTACCTGCGATGACTTTCTCATTCTCCTCCACAGCCTGATCATGTCTCAGGGCAAACACCTGGCCAGAAGCTCGTGGCCTCAAATGAGAACTCCCAGCAGACTGTCCCTGTGACCTCTGCTGTACGGTAGCCTGAGAACCCGATCCTGAACCAGAACCAGAACCACCTCCCCCAGACTGTGGACAATCCCTCCGGATATGACCAGTCTCTCCACAACGGAAACAAGCTCCAGAAGCTCTACGGCACTTGTCGGATGGATGGTTCTTCCCACAGTGATCACACTTGTCCTTCTTACCGAAACGGACAACACCTCCAGAACCAGAGGAAGAAGAAGATCCAGACTTCTTGAAAGTTTGGGCACGGGGACCCAAAGAACTAGCAGGTCTCAACTGAGAGAAAGACCTGTTCCGCCGAATGCTGTCCTCTGCCTGATGACAACGGCTCACCAAACCCTCGTAGGACATGTCGTCACCAACCGCCACACGGTCATGGATCTCAGGGTTAAGGCCCTGAAGGAACAGATTATACTTCATCTCTGAGCTATCAGCAATCTCGGGGCAATAGGATAGCAGATCAAAGAACCTCTGCTGATACTCATCAATAGACATGGTTCCCTGTCGCAGACTCAGTAGCTCGCCTGCCTTCGATTGTCGGAGTGCAGGAGGAAAATACCGCTTTTGGAAAGCTGTGCGGAACTCGGCCCAGGTGGCCACTCCTCTCGCCGTAACAAAAGTTTCAGAAGTAAACCTCCACCACCTGCGCGCATGCCCATCCAGAAGATAGCCAAGGGTCTCCACCTTCTGCTCATCAGTGCATTGGAAAGTCTGAAAAGTCATTTCCATGCGGTCTAACCAGTTCTCCGCATCCTCCGGAGACTCACCTCCAACTAAGGGCTTAGGACCCATAGCTAAGAATCGACGCACAGTGAAACGCTCGTCGTCATGGTGACGATGACGCCGTTCTCGACGAGGCTCCCGATCAGCATCACCCCAACGCCCACCAACACTGCCATGAGAACTCTGGTCGTCACGATTTGACATCTACAAAAATACCTCAAGATGAGACTAAATCCCAAGAAATCTTTTGCATGCTCTGATACCATAAATGTAGTGACCCTTACCCGGATCACCTACTAAACAGAACTTATGCATGCAATTTACTTAATAAAACAGATATCAGAATAAAACTGCGGAAACCAATAACATTATACAATCCCAAGTAAAGGAATCTGTAATTATCCAATATTATACAACCAAATCGAATAGCTGTATAAACCCAAAACAACAGTAATAAAGCCTAGACGAAGCTCCAGCTGGCCAACCACTGACTAGCCCCTCCTGGATCCACCCTCCTCGTCCAATTGCAAACCTGCCACATGGAATAGGGTGTCCAGAAAATACAGAGTACGAGACGTGAGCATAAAATGCTCAGTGCGAGAGTATGAGTATACATGCATGCAAAGTGAACTCCCTATAGACTCGAGGTCAAGGATCAGATAACAAAGACAGACCGGGCCCTGGTATGTAGCACGCTGTGCCGTCGCTTCAGGAGGTGGCTCCCATACCGAGATAACTGTGGATACGCCGGACCCAAATCGATGGAAGTCCATCCACTAACAGGATAGGGTACAACCCTACTAACAGACATCTCGAAGGAGATACAGCAAGATGCAAATGAATGCAGCATAATATCATGACATATAAATCATGCAGTCACATAATACATGCATACTCAGTCAGGATATCTCGAACAGTACTTTCGTACCTCAATACAGTGCAAGCTCTACCAACTCTAGGTCCACGCCTATAGTCTGCTCTACACTGCCAAATGATACTACTATCATTAAAATGCTCTAAAAGCCTTAACTAAGCTATTGCATACTCCTAAATATTTATAGGAAGCAAAAGCTATACCTTCGTCCGTCGTTAGCCCTTTGATGTCGATGCCTCCAGAACTTGGGCACAACTCCGCTACGACTACCGAACGTCTAGACGACTCCCGGTTCAAGCCTAGGAAGGCTAGAACAACTCGAATATGACTAGAAATAGAGAGGAAATCCGGAATTGGCAAGGAGGAATGAAGTCTCGGCCTTTTATTTATAGACAACGATCGGAACTTCCGATCCTTGATCGGAACGTCCGAACCTCGATCGGAACGTCCGATCCTGCCATCGGAGCTTCCGAAGATCCTGATCTGACATGTGTCAAAATATCACTTGACGACTCCGGATAGGGGTGATCGGAGCCTCCGGTCCTGATCGGAGCTTCCGATCCAGCCACACGTCATGGATGACGTAATATCATCGGTGCCTCCGATCCTCATCGGAGCTTCCGATCCCGATCGGAGCTTCCGATCGTCCCTTCGGAGCTTCCGATCCGTCCAATCCCCAATTTATTTAATTAGCATTAATCCTTTAATTACTCAATTAGGGTTCGGGCTACTACACACTAGCCGATATAACAAGAAAAGAGGGGAAGAATTCGTGAGGAGGAAAGTGGACAAGAAATTAGGGAAAAGATTGGGGAGAAAGGAAAGAAAATAGTAGGTTAGATAGAAGAGATCGGTGATGGGGCGGGCGCGCAAGAGGTAAGGGCGGGCGCGCCTCTTGCTCGTTTTGTGAAATAGCAGGGCCGGGGCGGGCGCGCCTACGTCTCGAAATTTTTTTTCAAAATAGGGTATAGAGACGGCGTGGGCGCGCTGAAGACGGGGCGGGCACGCCTTGAGCTCGAAAAATTCACAATATCATTGCGCGGGCGCGCCTTCACCTCGAGATTTGCATCCAAAATTCTGAAAAAATCAAAGAAAAAAAAAATTAATTCCAAAACAACAAAATTAACAGTAAAAACTAAAGAACAAAAATGAAAACGAGAAAGCAAAGACAAAAACTAAAAAAAAATTGGGTTGCCTCCCAAAAAGCGCTTGTTTTAAAGTCATCAGCCCGACGTGCACCATTCTTTAGTTGGGATCATTAAGCAATGCGCTGGATGCGGGTGGTACTTCATTGCCAAAGTAGTGCTTGACTCTCTGACCATTGACCTTGAAAACTCTTCCATCTGTACATCGCAATTCAATGGCACCATGTGGATACACAGTCTCAACGAGAAACGGCCCTGACCATCGCGATTTTAACTTTCCTGGAAATAATTTCAACCGAGAGTTAAATAGAAAAACTCTCTGACCCTTTTCGAATTCCCTATGCACAATAACTTTATCATGCCACTTCTTTGTTTTCTCTTTGTAGATCTTGGCATTCTCATATGCTTCACTCTAGAATTCATCCAATTCATTCAACTGTAGTTTTCGCAACTCTCCGGATGCTTCGAGATCCATGTTTAGCTTCTTGATAGCCCAAAACGCCTTGTGCTCTAACTCCAACGGTAAATGACATGCCTTACCAAAAACCAGCCTGAAGGGAGACATCCCAATGGGGGTTTTGAATGCAGTGCGGTAGGCCCAAATGGCGTCATCTAGCTTGATTGCCCAATCTTTCCTATTTGTCTTAACCGTTTTCTCCAAGATTTGCTTAATTTCCCGGTTAGAGATCTCCGCCTGGCCATTGGTTTGAGGATGGTATGCGCACGCCACCTTATGCCTGACACCATACTTCGTGAGCAAGGTATTAAAAATCTTATTGCAGAAATGCGTACCTTCATCACTGATTATTGCTCGTGGAGTTCCAAACCGCGTGAAGATATTCTTTTGCAAAAATTTAACTACAACACGAGCGTCATTAGTCGAGGTGGCAATGGCTTCCACCCATTTCGAAACGTAATCAACTGCTAACAAAATAAAAGTGTACCCAAAAGAAGGGGGAAAGGGACCCATAAAATCAATACCCCACACATCAAATAATTCTACTTCTAAAATATTTGTGAGGGGTAATTCATGCCTTCTTGAAATATTTCCCGTTCTTTGACACTTATCACATGATTTCACCAAGGTATAACTATCTTTAAACAACGTAGGCCAATAAAAACAAGATTGTAATACCTTAGCAGCAGTGCGGGTGGGTCCAAAATGTCCTCCATAGGGGGAGGAATGGCATTGCTCCAATATTTCATTTGCCTCTTGTCCCGCCACACATCTCCGAATCACTTGATCGACACAACGTTTGAAAACATAGGGATCATCCCACAAGTAGAACTTAATGTCATGGAAAAACTTCTTCTTTTGATGTCTATTCAACTCTGGAGGCATAGCACCACAAGACAAGAAATTTGCAATATCAGCAAACCATGGAATAAAGGAACTTACCTCAAAGATTTGTTCATCCGGAAACAATTCCTTTATGCTCTCCTCCTCCTTCACGTCTTCTAGCTCCAATCTTGACAAGTGATCAGCAACTTGATTTTCACTACCCTTCTTGTCCTTGATCTCAAAATCAAACTCTTGTAAAAGTAGAATCCACCTTATCAAGCGTGGCTTGGCATCCTCTTTTGCAAACAAGTAGCGAATTGCTGCATGGTCAGTAAAAACAACTACTTTAGTACCAATTAAATATGGACGAAATTTATCAAAAGCAAAGACTACTGCAAGCATCTCTTTTTCAGTGGTAGTGTAGTTTTGCTGTGCGGCGTCCATGGTGCGACTGGCGTAATATATAGCTCTGAAAATCTTATCTCTCCTTTGGCCTAATACCGCGCCCACTGCATAGTCACTAGCATCACACATAAGCTCAAAGGGCTCCTTCCACTCTGGCACAATCATGATGGGTGTTGTGGTCAATTCCGTCTTGATCTTTTCAAATGCCTGCAAACAATCATCATCAAAAATGAATGTAGAATCTTTTTCAAGTAAATTACACAGAGGTTTTGTGATTTTAGAAAAATCCTTGATGAAACGCCGATAAAACCCTGCATGGCCTAAAAAACTTCTGATGCCCTTGATATTCTTCGGAGGTGGAAGCTTCTCTATTGCAACCACTTTGGCTCGATCCACCTCTAATCCATTGGATGACACTTTATGTCCAAGGACAATGCCCTCTTGAACCATGAAGTGACATTTTTCCCAGTTAAGAACTAAATTCTTTTCTTGGCACCTCTGCAAAACAAGAGACATATTATGCAAGCAATGATCAAAAGAGGAACCAAATACTGAAAAGTCATCCATAAACACTTCCATCACGTCCTCCACCATATCTGCAAAAATTGCCATCATACACCTCTGAAAAGTTGCAGGTGCATTACACAGTCCAAACGGCATCCTCCTGAAAGCAAACGTGCCATAGGGACACGTAAAGGTAGTATTCTCCTGATCTTCCGGTGCTATAGCAATTTGATTATAGCCTGAATAACCATCTAAGAAACAGTAATAGCAATAACCAGCAAGTCTATCAAGCATTTGATCAATAAAAGAAAGTGGAAAATGATCTTTACGAGTAGCTTTATTCAACTTCCTGTAATCTATACAAACTCGCCAGCCAGTTACTGTACGTGTGGAGATTAACTCATTATTCTCGTTCTTAACCACAGTAATCCCACCCTTCTTAGGCACCACTTGAACAGGAGATACCCAACTACTGTCAGAAATAACATAAATCACTCCCGCATTCAACAGCTTTAAAACCTCTTTCTTAACTACCTCTTTCATGGCGGGATTCAACCTTCTCTGATGATCAACATAAGGAGTATACGACTCTTCCATCAAAATTTTATGCATGCAAATTGTTGTACTAATACCCTTAATGTCAGAAATTGACCATCCTAGAGCGGTTTTAAAATTTCTCAGAACTCTCAACAGCTTATCTTTTTCTACAGCAGACAAATGCGCAGATATAATAACAGGACATGTAGAATTTTCACCAAGAAATTCATAACATAAGTGCGAAGGCAATGCTTTCAGATCATGAGTTTCAGGAGATACCTCTGGTGCACTATTTTCCAAAGTTTCAGATTCCTTAGACCTTACCATTTTTTCTTTCGGAGCACTGTCTAGGAATAATTTTTGTTCATGTAACTCCCAATCCTCTTCCTTCTCAACCATCTCGTCTGCCACCAAACATCGTTCGAGCGGATCCGTACTTTCTACACATGAAAAAGAGTTATGAGAATAAATAATTTCAATGCTCTTACATGTACTTACCTCATTTGGGCCCCTCATGGTGTGATAAATATTAAAAATCACCGCTTCACCACCAACTCGAAGTGTGAGTTCTCCCTTGTGTACATCGATCAATGCGCGTGCAGTAGCTAGAAAAGGTCTCCCAAAAATTAAGGGAGTTTCTTCATCTTCATCCATGTCCAAAATCACGATATCTGCTGGAAATATGAACTTATCGACCTTTACCAAAACATCCTCCACAATACCCCGTGGGTATGTGATACTCCGATCCGCCAGCTGTAATGTGATGGTGGTCAGCCTTTTTTCTTCACTTTTCCAACTCTTGAATTTCCTTGTAGAATTCCATCTTGTAAGCTTATTTCCACTTGAACACATCAAAATCCATAACTTCCTACAAACACAAAAACAACAACAATTTCACGCAATATCTATCAATAAATTCCAAAAGTCAAGTAAAACCATATACAAATTAAGTGCACAAAATGCACTTATCAATCAACAGATATGTCATCTCCTGAAATAACATGGCCAAGAATAACAACTCTATCTAGCCAAAATTCACATTTGGACAATTTAGCAAACAATTTCTTGGTTCGCTCTTATAATAGATCAGAATACCATCGATAAAGATTATAACAAACTCATCTAAATACTTCTGAAATATTCAATTCATTAACCCCATAAAGACTGCAGGAGCATTTGTTAATCCAAATGGCATAACAATAAACTCTTAGTTGCCATACCTGGTTTGAAAAGCAGTTTTAGGCACATCTATTTCTCTTAAACTTGTGATGCCCAAGCCTCAAATCAATTTTTGAATAGACGGAAGAACCCTGCAATTGATCAAAAAAATCGTCTATTTGAGGTAATGGATTTTTATTATGTACCGTAGCTTTATTCAGTTGACGGTAGTCGATGCATAGCCTCATGGATCCATCTTTCATTCTTACAAATAGAACCGGAGCGCCCCAAGATGAAATGCTCGGTCTAATGTAACCCTTGGCCAACAAATATTCTAACTCCTCTTTCAACTCTTTCAGTTTAAGTGGTGCCATCCTATAAAGAGCTTTAGATATAGGTAACGTATCTGGAATCAACTCAATAGTGAAATCAATCTCACGGGCTGGAGGTAAACACGGAATTTCATCTGGAAAAATATCAGCAAACTCTCTGACAACTGGAATATCTACTATTTCAGGACTAGTTTTCAACATATCCAGTGCATAGATCAGAAATGCTTGAGCACCTTTCTGCAATAACTATGCCATAGATAAGGTAGAAATCAAAGGAATCTTTGCTCGAGAACCCTTAACATAAAATATCCAATCATCATCCATGTCTGGTCTAAATCTGACCACCTTATGAAAACAATCAATTGTGGCCCTGTACTTGGTTAGTGCATCAATGCCAATAATGCAATCAAAATCAGATACACCAAGTACTGTACAATCAATGTCAAGTACATTTCCATCAAATTGTAGTTTACATCCCCTGGCTAAGCTCACATATATCTTATCTTTCCCATAGGAGATGAAATCTCAAATACAGAATATAAAGGCTCAATACGTAAATCATGCAAAGCAAAAAATTTCTCAGGAATAAAGGTATGTGATGCACCAGTGTCAAACAACACATAAGCAGGATAACCATAAATAGTACAGTTACCTTCAATTACGTCATCTGGTGCAGCCTGAGCCTGATCTTGATCCTCTGTAAGTGCAAAAACTCTCACTTGTTGTTGAGGAGGTAGAACTACACTTTGGCTCTCTCCTTGCCTGATTTGGGTTGGTCTACTTGGAGTTTGAAATGAATGCACAGTAGTAGCTTGCCTGTCATAAGGAGTAGCAAATCTTGATGTTCCTTCCCCTTGTACAGTACCTGATCCACGCGTTGGACATACTTTAGCATAATGTCCTGGCCTGTTAAACAACTTACAATTACCTGTCACTCCTTTGCAATTATCACTGGAGTGTCGTCCCCCGCATTTGTTGCAAAACCAAACAGAATACCCTGAACTTGGAGATGAACTGAATTTTCTTGAACCACTAGAGCTAGAAGAACTGCTTCCAGTGTTCTTAAACTGCTTACCTTTGGGTTTAAAATGAAAAGGTTCTTTTCGGCTGCTACCACTACCACCACCTTCATACCTACTTTGTTTTTGCTGTGAAAATGGTACCTGAGGTTACAATGGTTGTGGTTGTGACTGTGAGGAATATTGTGACAAAAATGATGTTCCTCTCTGTGCAGCGACCCAACCCGGATCCACTACCTAATCAGAGTTAAAAGCATAATTAAGCATGCATTAAATAAATCGCTGCGGAAGACTTAAATAAAAGCATATCGACAACATACAACCGGTTAATCAATTTCAATTATACAACCCAATCGAATAAATGAGACTAAAGGGCAAAAACTTACAGCTAATCTTGTTGTCTTCACAGGTCATTGGCAACTCCAAGCTCTTGGTGCGCAATCCTGCACCTACATCTGCCCCGTCGAATGGGGTGTCCAGATACACAAAAAATACTGGACGTGAGCTCTAATCTCAATACGAAAGCACGGGTAAAACATACAAATATGATGCATGCAAATGACCGGGTATCTAAATCTGGGATAACTGTATACAACTGCTCAGTAATGGCGCTTAGGACATGAGTGGTACAACCCAAGGAGCAAACACTGCATACACTGCTCATTCCTAACGGACATAGACCGCGTCTTCCAGATGCCAGTGCCGGCTAACCCATCGATCGTGGGGCGCTCGACATCAAACGTCCGAACAGAGCTGAGCGGCCCTACATGGCTCATCTCAAAAGAGGGACAGACACAATATGATATGCACATGCTGTTAGAGTAGGTGCCCGTCAAGACAATGTGTTGGCCGATGGTCCTTGAGAGAACTCTTGTATGACAATCTTTATTTTAATAATATTTGACATTATTTAATTTGGCTCATCTTTATCTTTATACCCATGCAAGCTGAATAGATAAAGCCCTTGAATATACAAATAGTAGAAAGAATATGATATGGTCATGTGATGACTATCATGAAACTCATATTTGGAATACTGTATATTCTAAACTGTTCCTAGTCGATTCAGCCGCCATAAAGAAGGATAAAGGCTGCTCGAGCTTGAGACTAGTATTTGCGATGTGAGTACCATGTTTCATTGGTAGGGGACATGGAGATGACCAAGAATGCAAATAGGTGCTCCTTGTAGAGTGCACTGAACAACCCTCCCTAAAGGATTTTCCAAGTGGTTCTCAATTATCGAGTGGAGAAGTTCTAGTTTATGGTTGTACACCATTAGTCCTTATAACCCGGGACAACATGGAGACTCTATATGCTAGTGCTTCACTTTGACTTGTTTACCGACTCATCTGGGGTCATCAGGTGGCAATGTTGGGTGTTGTGACGAAACATATAGGAGTCAATGCATTGTAGTCGGGGATTCACCGCTTACCTATGGGTATGGATATCCTAAGTTATATCTGAAAGAGTGGGTGCCCGGTGAGCCAACTTGTGGCTAAGGGCTTTGATGACTCTTTGTATAAACAATCTTTTGTTTAATATTATTTACACTTTTATTAATGGCAATGACTTTATCTTTCTTCATATTGTTATATTGTGATATACTATTGTTGTTTTGATAAAGACCTTGAATATACTATAGTGTATGTAAGATGTGGTAGAACATGGAGATGTCTATCATGAAACACATCTTATAGTCACTGTATATTCTAAACTGTTCCTAGTCGATTGAGCCGTCCGATAATAAGGATAAGGATCGCTCGAGTTTGAGACTAGCATTTGCGATGCGGAGTACCACGTTTCATTGGTAAGGAACATAGAGATGTTCGAAGCATGCAAATGGATATTCATATGATGAATGATCAAACTACCCTATCCGGACTTTCCAAGTGGTTATCACTTATCGAGTGGATATAGTCCGCGGTTTTGGTTGTACACCATTAGTCCTTATTACTTGAAACATCATTGAGACTCTATATGCTAGTACTGTGCTTTGACTCGTTTACCGACTCTATTGGATTCATCAGGTGTCGGGATTGGGTACAGTTACAACACATATAGGAGTCGATGCTTTGTTGTCAAGGATTCACCACATACTTGCGAGTGTGGATATCCTATGAAATCTGAGGAGATATTAGTGTGACGAATCTCTGGCCAGAGTACATGATGTGTTTTAAGAAATGGTTTCTTAGTAACACATGCGATGTCACTATTTGATCTTCAAAATGTATTGCATAGTTGTCGAATCTCGAACGACTCTCGATATACCAATGGTTGTTGATTCGATCGGGATATATGGATGAAGGGACCGTACTGTACGCTAACCAAAATCTATTGGTTCTTGTAGGCACTATCAGTGATACCTAGGGAATCATGGGGCGATGTTGCTAGGCGCTCTTACCATGATTCGATGGGCAAGTCGGAAATTGTTGTTTCGAGTCACAAGGAGTTGTGAGCCCACGGCTAGCTGTATCCCTGAACCATTGAGGGTCACACAGTGTAATGGATTTTTAATCCCCGTTGAGATAGTTAAATTTAAAGAGTTAAATTTAATGAACAAAGAAGTTGGACTTCTTAATTATGAGTAGAGGAGTAAGATTTCCTAAAATGACATAGGGATGGGCATAAATGGTTTATCTTTACTATAAAAGGTGCAGAAATGGTTTCTGTGCACATTGGTGAAATCGGTTTATCAATCGGAGTCACGATGAATTTTATATTAATTTCTGAACATGCGGGCTTTGCTTGTCGGGCTTGAACTTATGACTAATGGGCCCTAAGCTGTTAGTGGCCTGCATTATAAATAAGTTATTGCAGTACAGAAATTACACACAACAGGTCACAAAATATTTTTAAAACCCTAGCTGCGTTTTTAATAAGTGGCCGCCCCCTCCCTTCCTCTGCTCGAAAAATCCAGCCTGTGAATTTTGAATTGCAGTCTGGTTTAACGGATCAAATTCGTTAATCTCTTCGTAGAAACTTCTGATAGATTTTCTAGTGCAATCTATCAGAGGGATAAATATCCGTTCGTGGACCTGATTGAAGAACAGTTCGTCCATCAGTTCCAGGGATATACAACAACAGCAGAGCAATCTGTTGGTGTCCAAAATCTCGATTCGAGATTAAAGGTAAAAATTTTATAATCGTTATTTAATTTTTACACACACAATTTAATCGTAAGGTTGATACCCATTATGGAATCGTTCCATATAAAAATTTTAAACTTCCGCTGCACCGGGTATCAATCCTAATTGATCTGATCGTCGATGTTCTCCAACAGTGGTATCAGAGCCAGGTTGCTCAGATCAAGCGATTAAATTAATCGATTGTACAAAAAATTTTTAAGCCTCGGTTTTTGAAACAAAATAAATATTTAAAAATAAAAAAAAAAATTTTTCGGGCAAAGACCCGGGCAGCGATTGCAGGGGCAGCGATCGTCGCTGCCCTGCGCAGCGTTGGGCGCTGCACAGGGCGGCGCACGGCGCTGCCCAGGGCAGCGATCGTCGCTGCCCTAGGGGCAGCCGGGCTGCCCGGCCTGACCCCATTAGGGCGCGGGCAGCCCGGGAATGTCCCGGGCGGCCCGCGGGAAAAATTATTTTTTAATTTTTAAATTAAATTTTAATATGTTAAAATTCTATTTTTGGTCCGATCGAAAATTGTTTTTGATTGGTCCACGAGGCGTCGGATCGAATTGTTCGAGTCCGAAAATTTTAAAATTGATTTTTGGATAAATTTGTATTTTTGGAAAATTTTAATATTTTATCCTTAAATTGAATTTTGAAATTAATTATTTTTGGTACAATTGATGATATGATATGATCTTATGGGTATATTGAGTAAATATGATTTTATGTATAAAATTGGATTTTATAGATAAAATATGATTTTATTTGATAAAAAGATAAAATATGATTTTGTATGTAAAATAAGATTTTATATATGAAATATGATTTTATCCTTTTAAATTTAAATTGCCATTGCATGTTATCCAATAAATTAATTTTGAATTAAATGTTATTGGATAAGGATGATCGATTGCCATGACCAATTTTGTAGGTGTATGTTAGGAATTTACATTTGTTTTTATTGTTGTTGGATTTATTAATGGGCCTGGTTTATGGCCCAATATGAATGTCATATGTAATAAAAGTGGGCTTGGTTTATGGCCCGTTCCCACCCCTTAAAAATGTATCCCCTACTTGTCATTGTTATTTATTGTAAATACATTAGATTTAGTGGGAGATCAAGATTTGAAAATGGAGGTGGGCCCAGCAGACAATAAAGACAGAAGAAATGTAAATTGGAAGCAAATGTAATAGGATTGCATTGCATACTGCATATTACCTAGGATTGGACTAAGACTCGTGATTGACAACCACGGGTCGATTAGAAATGGAATCGATCATCCTATATAATATGTGATATTATAGTTGTATGCATGTTTTAGACAAAATTGTGTGAATCCGACAAGCATACAAAATTTTAAAAATGATGAGACAAATTTTCATAATTAAAATCCCTCATTTTAAATATGATTTAAAATTGATATCAAGATAAATAAAAGAAATTTAAATTTGTTTAAATGTTCCTACCTTCCATCAACGATCAATGTATGAGATGCTACCCGCGGATACGGTCCGGCTCATATTATTGGGGGGGCCCGTTCGTCGGAAAGTTGTACATTGGATCGACACATGTTGTAAGTTGGGTGGAACTCCCATGGGATCGGCTCATATTATTGGGGGATCCACATGGCGACCGTCCATCACAACTTAATATTGATGGGTCATCTTGACATGTCACAATAAACGGCGTCATATTATTGGGCCCTTATTGGACATGAGGTAAAAACATGGAGGTTGCTTTGGAAGCAATTGGGCTCTACCTTTTGAAATTATGGTTGGCTGATATTATTCGGGACCATAGATTGTCAATTGGACTCCATGTTCTCACTAAGGAAAACAGTTTCCCGTTTTCACTAGAGGGTAGTGAAATCGTTAAAATAGTGGGAGTGAGATTCATAAAATAAATTTCGCCTATTTTATGTCTTAGTAAATTGCTTAAACAATCACTGATATTTGTCTGTTTCTTTTCAGTATTTCATAAGATGAATTCGCGTAATCCACTTTTCTCGATCCTCGAACAAAATAAGTTGACTGGCGCAAACTATACGGAATGGTTCCGTAAGTTGAAGATTGTCTTGACTTTGGAGAAGATGCTCTACGTGTTAGAAAAATCTCCTCCGAAGGAAGCACCAGCTGACGTAAGTCCGGAAGAGTTAGCCAAACTTGATACATGGTGGGACCATGATATCAAGACCAAATGCTATATGCAAGCCTCGATGTCTGATGAACTCCAGAGGCGATTTGAGGACACCGTGAATGCTGCTGATATTCACGTTCAACTCAAGGAACTTTTTGGGGCTCAATCGAGGGCTGAAAGGTTATCTACTGTAAAGGAGCTAATGACGTGTCGCATGCGTGAAGGGACTTCGGTCCGTGATCATGGGGTATGAGTGATTTGGCTCATACAGAAGTTGGTAACCCTTGATTTGGTGTTGGAGCATGAACTCAACGTGGACTTACTACTTCTGTCTCTTCCTTCTTCGTTTGACGGATTTGTGGTGAATTTCAATATGAACAAGATAGAGGCCTCCCTTGAAGAGATGGTCAATATGCTTGTGACATATGAATCCACATTAAAGAAGGATAAACCGGCTTTCTTGGTGGGCTCCTCTTCTTCTGCTAAGAAGGGGCCAAGTACAAAGGGCAAGAAACGTTCTGCCCCACCCAAGAAAATAGAACCCGAGAAGAAGTACAAGACAAAGGCTTCAAACATGGAAAAATCCAAGGATGTTTGCCATTACTGCAAGAAGCCCGGTCATTGGAAGCGTAACTGCAAGGAATATCTAGAGCAGTTGCGAACTGCGAAGGGTATGTTCTATATTGAAATAAATGTTTCACTTAATACTACTTCTTGGGTATTGGATACCGGATGTGGATCTCACATTTGCAATGATTTGCAGGTGATGACAAGAAGTTGCAGGCTTAGAATGGGTCAGACCCAGCTGAGGCTCGGAAATGGTTCCAGAGTTGAAGCTAAAGCCGTGGGAGATGTTTATTTAATTTTGCAGAACGGTTTTAAGTTACTTTTAAGAGATGTTTTATTTGTTCCGGATTTGATTAAAAACATTATTTATGTTTCTATGCTTGATAGAGATGGTTATTCTTGCAATTTTGTGAATGAGATTTGCAATATTTACAAGAATGAATGTTTAATTGGAAATGGACAACTTGAAAACGATCTATACAACTTAAAACTAAAAGACGTTCCAATAAATTATGTTGATAAACCGGAAACAACAAACAAAAGGAAAATCGATAGCCAAAACCCGGCAAACCTTTGTCACGCTAGGCTAGGTCATATTTCCTCAAGGAGGATGAACAAGCTAGTGGGAGAGGGCATGTTTGATATGTCTGATATTAACTCTCTACCTACTTGTGAATCCTGCCTAAAAGGAAAAATGACTAAATCTCCTTTTAAGGGGAAACCTGAGCGTAGTCAAAATCTGTTAGATTTGATCCATACAGATGTTTGTGGTCCATTTAGAGTTGGTACTCAATATGGCCACACCTAATTCATTACCTTTACTGATGATTATTCGAGGTATGGGTATTTATATTTAATGAAATATAAGTCTGAAGCATTTGAAAAGTTCAAAGAATTCAAGGCTGAAGTAGAAAACAAGCTAGGTAAAAGTATTAAAGCACTTCGATCGGATCGAGGTGGAGAATACTTAAGTACCGAGTTTTTGGACTATCTAAAAGAGAATGAGATTCTCTCTCAGTGGACTCCTCCTATGACACCACAACTGAATGGTGTATCGGAGCGTCGTAATCGAACTTTGTTGGACATGGTTCGATCCATGATGAGCTTCACTGATCTTCCACCTTCGTTTTGGGGCTATGCGCTTGAAACGGCGGTATTGTTGTTGAACAACGTCCACACTAAAGCAGTGGACAAAACACCATACGAGTTATGGAATGGCAAAGCTCCTAAGTATTCGTACATGAGGATTTGGGGATGTCCTGCTTACGTGAAGCGGACAGTGGGAGATAAGTTGGTTAGTCGATCCAGCTTATGTTATTTTGTAGGGTATTCGAAGAATTAAATTGGATATTATTTCTATTATCCTGCTGAAACAAAGGTGTTTGTTTCAAGGAATGCCACCTTCTTGGAGAAGGAGTTCTTATTGGATAAGAAAGGCGAGATGATGGAACTCGAAGAAATTCGAGAAGAACCCGAAATACAAAATAACGATCCTACACCTCAGGAACCATTGATAGACACGCCTGTACCTAGATGATCCGAGAGGACTTCTAGACCTCCTATTCGATATGGTCTTCTTCTTGAAGGGGATCAAGATGAACCCGATGTTGGATGTGATCCAAGAAACTTCAAGGAAGCAATTTCTGATGCGGATTCAAATTTATGGCTTGAAGCTATGCAGTCGGAAATAGATTCGATGCATACAAACCAAGTTTGGTCTTTAGTAGATCCTCCCGATGGAATTGTTCCAATAGGGTGTAAATGGATCTACAAGAGAAAGCTTGGGCCTGATGGTAAGGTATTGACCTACAAGGCGCGATTGGTGGCAAAAGGTTATACTCAAAGACAAGGAGTTGACTATGATGAAACCTTTTCACCAGTTGCAATGTTCAAGTCCATAAGAATCCTTATTGCGGAAGTTCCGATCGTTGTCTATAAATAGAAGGCCGAGGCTTCATTTCTCTTTGCCAATTCCGAGTTCTCCTTTCCTTTCTAGTCCTTTTGGAGCTGTTCTAGTCTTCTTAGGCTTGGTCCGGAGGTCGGAGAGGCGTTCGGTAGTCGTAGCGGAGTTGTGCCCAAGTTCTGGAGGCATCGACATCAAAGGGCTAACGACGGACGAAGGTATAGCTTTTGCTCCCTATAAATATTTAGGAGTATGCAATAGCTTAGTTAAGGCTTTTAGAGCACTTTAATGATAGTAGTATCATTTGGCAGTGTAGAGCAGACTATAGGCGTGGACCTAGAGTTGATAGAGCTTGCACTGTATTGAGGTACGAAAGTACTGTTCGAGATATCCTGACTGAGTATGCATGTATTACGTGACTGCATGATTTATATGTCATGATATTATGCTGCATTCATTTGCATCTTGCTGTATCTCCTTCGAGATGTCTGTTAGTAGGGTTGTACCCTATCCTATTAGTGGATGGACTTCCATCGATTTGGGTCCGGTGTTTCCACGGTTATCTCGGTATGGGAGCCACCTCCTGAAGCGACGGCACAGCGTGCTACATACCAGGGCCCGGTCTGTCTCTGTTATCTGATCCTTGACCTCGAGTCTATAGGGAGTTCACTTTGCATGCATGTATACTCATACTCTCGCACTGAGCGTTTTATGCTCACGTCTCGTACTCTGTATTTTCTGGACACCCTATTCCATGGGGCAGGTTTGCGATTGGACAAGGAGGGTGGATCAAGGAGAGGCTAGTCAGTGGTTGGCCGGCTGGAGCTTCGCTTAGGTTTTATTACTGTTGTTTTGGGTTTATACAGCTATTCGATTTGGTTGTATATTATTGGATAAATTAAAGATTCCTTTACTTGGGATTGTATATTGTTAATGGATTCCGCAGTTTTATTCTGATATCTGTTTTATTAAGTTTATTGCATGCATAAGTTCTGTTTAGTAGGTGATCCGGGTAAGGGTCACTACAACTGGGATGACTTCCTCCACACTTGCTGCACGAAGCTCCAGAAAACCCTGAACTCTGCCCAGAATTGAACTGTCTAGAGCCACTGGAACTCGATGAACTGTTACCAAACTTCTTGAAATTCTTCCCCTTCGGCCGATACTGATCTCGCCTGTTTCTGCCACTGTTGCCTCCCTCCATCCTCTGAAGCTGATTCGACTGTTGAGACGGTTGGTACTGATACTGAGACTGTTGAGGCTGAAACTGAACAGACTGGTTCTGAAAAGATCTCTGCTGCTGCTGAGGAGCTACCTGATTACTTCGTTGCATCAAGAGTCCGGCTTCGGCTCCCTTTGCTTGATCCATGGCATCAGCAAAGTTGTTAGGTCTTCCGGTATTGACCAAGGTAAATATCTCAGGGTTCAATCCATTGATAAAATGGTCGGCCTTGGCTTCTTCGTTATCTGCAACGTGAGGTGCAAACCTCAAGAGACTATCAAATTTACTCACATAGTCCTCAATGCTCAAGTTTCCTTTTTTCAGATTCGCAAATTCGGCACCCTTTTCCTTTCGATACGAGACGGGAAAGAAACGCTTAAAGAACTCAGTCTTGAACAAGCTCCAAGTGATGGCGGTGCCTCGGTTCTCATTCGCTCTCTTGGTTGTGGTCCACCACTTCTTGGCAAAACCCTGCAACTGATGACTGACTAACCTGATTCTGCGGTCATCGGTATAGTCGAGGGAATCGAAGAGCTCATCCATTTCATCTAGCCAACTTTCACAAGCAACGGAGTTCTCGGTACCCGTTAAAGTAGGCGGTCGAAAAGATCGGAATCTCTTCAGAAGAATCTCCATCGGGGTCGCGGTTGCATCAAACTGATCCACTCCTGTACTATCCTGATCATTCGGAGGAGTAATAACTGGCGGAGGATTCTCAGTAGAAGGAGGAGTCAAAGGTGGTTGATTCCTTCTCAAAGATCGTCGTGGTGCCATCTGATATCAAAGGGTTAGGATACAATATCTCAAACTCAATCTCAATACCTCGGTATCCAAAACTCTGCTCTGAGAACTCATGAATCTCAACGATATACAGTGACAGATAATAGAACAAGGGCAAATATATATCACGTAATTCATGCTTTATAAATTAAATCACAACTCATGTAATTCAATTAACTCAAGAATCAATAAAGCATGCTCGCGCGTATTTAAAAATAATCATTTAAATAAATCAATCACATGCGAGAGTTCAATTCATGCGGACTCGATCTACCCCGCTCACTCTAGTTCAAATCCAAGAATCTTATCTCTCTGATACCACTTAATGTGAAACCCCATTTCTAATCTCCTATTCTCGAATAATTAAACAAAAACAAACACGAAGAGTCGCGTAAAAACGAATCAATTTTTATTTTTTTTTAACAACAGTGCGCCCGCGCCTAAAGTAGCGCGCCCGCGCCGGAGTCTCACAAAGGACAACGCGCCCACGCCAATAATCCAAGCGCCCGCGCCGTGACCTCGCAAGAAACAGTGCGCCAGTGCAAATAATCAGGGCGCCCGCGCCGTGACCTCACAAAACAAAGGCGCGCCCGCGCCGTCAACTCGGCTGCAGAAAAACCAAAGCATAAAAATACATCTTTACAAACTCGAATCCAAAATCCAAGCAACCCAGGTTCAAACATCAAAAATAAATGAGATCTAAGGAGTTGAAACACCAACAAAATGATGTTTAACAGTACAAGTTTGATGGTAGGGGTTCGTTCGACTAAACAAAACAGTACAACTCCAAAAGGTACGACCCTAAGATACACGGTGTCTCACTTCTATCAATCTCACCCCCAAGCTAACCAGGACGACTCGGTCCAGCTCCTGATCCTCCTGTTGCCAAGTTACACATACAAAACAAAAACAACAGCCGGAATAATCTGGTTAGAAATATAATTTCTAAGTAAAAGAGACATGCACTCAATATCAAATAAACACTTCAATCGAAATGTGTCAACATAAATCATAACATCGAAATGATATTGAATGAATGCATGAATTTAAAAGTCGAGATTATCAAGTCAGATAATCATAAAATCGATCGGTACTCAGTTGGGATCCCGGGGTCAAGTCTTCACGATAACTCACCGACGCACCCTTTCAGGGTGGAAGTCGAGCAACTCGATCCCCTAGACTTCAGATCAACTATAAGAAGTATTCTGGCAATTGGAAAAACTCAAAATCCAAAGCCACTTCAATATAGCTCCCTAAAACGTCTAATTTCAAAACGAATCGAAAGTGGTCTCAATATAAATGCAAGTGAAAATAGAATAACAATCAAATTCACTCAAGAAAATAAATATGTATTATGTGATTTTCGGGAACTCGAGAATAAGTCGATCTCGAGTATTCGTTCCCATTCATTTCAATGTCGACTTTTACCTTATTCTCGAAGCTTCAATCAATCCTGTCAAACAAAAGACAACTCGATTCAAACTCTAAACAATTCGAAACTCAAAGTCGATAAATCAAACAATCTATACCGTCTTCCAACTCTTCGATTGGTAACCGATCTCCAAGTCCTCCAATTCCAATCTCTAATCAACTGTCAAAACATCAAGACTCGGATTCGATATCAACTCGGAGTTCAAACTCAATCAAATTCGATATACCAATCAAACCGAACCAAAACCGATAATTCAAACTCAATTATGACGGCATAACGGCTATAAAACGACTATCCGGAAAAACTCA
Organism: Henckelia pumila; assembly: GCF_033568475.1. Lineage (NCBI taxonomy): Eukaryota > Viridiplantae > Streptophyta > Magnoliopsida > Lamiales > Gesneriaceae > Henckelia > Henckelia pumila. Next base: position 107,577,028 of record NC_133122.1, read on the forward strand.
AATCATCAACAACAATCATAACAACTCGAAAATCATAACCAAACATCCAAACAACTCAATTCCAACCTCAATCAAAAGCACCATTTTCGAATTAATGCTTCAAAAATCATATAAAATCCAAACTTCGTTCTTTTTTCCAAACCGACTTCGAATACACGATCTATACTAGCTCAAGAACGACATACTCCAATATTATCAATTTCTGACAACTCAACAAAATCGAATTTCAAGAGATCGTAGCAAAACTTACGTCTAAATGAAGCCCTCGTTGCGGTGATCGTGAAACTCAACTCGGAATCGAAATCTGACGGTCGGATCAAGCTAATCAGACGGAAGAAAAGCTTGAAATGGCGTCTCCCATGGCTTCGATCAGTACGTACGAAATGGGGGAGAGGAGAAGGGAGAGGGATGGAGTGATGTGATGGAGATGATGAGGCAAGTTGCCTAAAGATAATATATAAAATCCATCTTTTGCATTTCAGTCCTTTATTTCTCCAATCTTGCAAAGTAACCCCCTGCTAAATATCAAAACGATCCTCAATCACTAAAAAAACTCTGATTATCTCTATTAAACTCAATTATAATAAAATCGGGGCATTACACGCTCGATCGGTGAAAAACACCCGATCGAGCGAGCACAATTGCTCAGCTCTCGGATGGAAATATAATTTGGCCTTGCTCGATCCGTCAACTTCTGCGGATCGAGCGAGCCAAAAACTAAAATCCTCTGTTTGAAAAATTACAAGGCTCGCTCGATCCATCAACTTCTGCAGATCGAACGGCCTCCAAATTCCAGAAAAACTGCAGAACTAGTTTTGCTATCAAACTCGATTCCTTCCATTCTAAATCAACAAACATGGTCCAATACATGATATATCAATTCCAAAACATGCATATACATATAAACAAAGTCACAAGCATTTATACATGCATTTTATTACATCCACAAGTCGCTAAAGATCGGTAAATGACAACAATTATCTCAAACTTTATACATGCAATCCAAACAAACTAGACCAAAGTTTCATGCTTCTAAAGTTCAAGACATCATCTACAACCCGAGTCCTCACGTGCTAGACTCTCTCCCAGCTGTCAATGACGTCGATGACTAGCTCTTGCCCCTTCTGTTGTCATGCACGCATACAAAACAAGACAACAGCCAGATAAACTCCGGTGAGATACAATTCTCAGTATAACCAACATATAGAAAGCGTTAAATAAATCATCTTGACTCTATTTAAACTCGACTCAACAAATAGAGTACGTAAACTCTTTACATACGAATTGATTCATATAACTTCAAATCCATCAAGATTCATAACTGATCTTGACATGGATATCCATCTAACGAGGTTGTAAACGACTCGCAAATAAGGTTAACCGCAAACTTGGCATAGAATCAATTCAATGTAGCATCATATCAACTCAAATATAAAGATCCACTACCTGAGATGGATCGACAACACCACAATCAAATCAAAAACATAAACAAGTATGTGGTTTATGCGGGCCAACTCAAGGTTAGTCGTTCTTGAGTTTCAAAGTCCCTACTTCGCGATATCATTATTATACCTTTTTTGATTGAGGGTCTGAACTCTTCAAATCTGTAAGATATAATCAAAATTTATATATCAAACTCCATATCAATCTATCATTTCAGAAATGAGTCAAAACCATCAAGAATTCATCAATCAATCGCATTTCAAATCTCAACTCTTTCTTCGTTAGTTCAAGTCGGCGTCTTGTGTCGTTTAGCCTTCAAACATAACTGAAAATGAATAAGAAAAATACTATAACATTCATAACATCTCAACAACACCTTCAACTTAGAAATCGGCTATCAAAACAGTTCCAAAACTCGATTAAACGACATAGCGACTCAAAATCGGTAACCGACGTAAACCCCGACTTTGAAACTTGTAACTCAAATTCATATATCAGCATATATCTTATAAAACTCAGTAACAAAACATCATATCAGCAGCTATACGCATCGATATACATGCTAGAAGTCATAACCAAAACATTCAACCATCCAACTTCGATCCGGTAGCGCATATACAATCGATAGCATGTTAAGAATATAACAAGAACATAAAATCTGATCTCTGCTCAATAACTGATTCTGAAACCCATATAAAACATCATAAAACTTACACGAGATCGAAGCCCTCGTCGTAAGGATTCCAGAACAATTTACGGAATCGAAATCGGACAACCGTAGCCAAAGTTATGACAAATCAAATTCATAACTTCAAATGGCAAAATGAAGAAGAACAACTCTGCTTCAGAAATTCTGATTTCCTCTAACATATTACACGTATCACATGTTATCTAATAATAGTAATTCGGATATCTTCATAAATATTTGCAATTTAACCCCTGGCAACATCATAATTTGCAATTCAGTCCTCGGCCTTCATTCTACTTCAATTTCAATCCAAAATAATTTAAGAATATTAGAATTTAAATCAAACTCTAAATATTCCCAAATTAAATATACGCGGATTAAAATTAAATAAAGTCGGATTAATATTAATTAATCCCGGGCCTTACAGTTCTATCCCGCTTCAACGATGACTGTTTGTACCTTTCGATTCGAATAGCTCCAACTCTGGTTAAGCTACAAAAGAGGTTATATCAAAATCTATACAACCTAAAACAACAACAAAAGCTCAAGGTAAACACTTTACCGCTCTTCGTCTAACTCTTCGACGATCGACTTCTACTAACTTTAGGCTCAACAGACTTCAAATGAATCTATATGGAGGAAAATTAAGAACAACAACGACGAAAAACCCAATAGCCAAAGTTCAACAATTCAAATGGTTCAAAATTCCAAAACTCAAACTGGCGGCATAACGACTATATTCTGATCAAATCGAAAACACAGACAGCAGTATAGGATCGCAAACAACTCAAACCAATGCTAAAACATCAATAACAAATCAAATCCAACACAACTCAAAATCCACTTTTTCGAATTATGCATCCAAAAATCATAACAAATTCGAACGATGCTGTAATGCCCCGATTTTATTATAATTGAGTTTAATCAAGATAATCAGAATTTTTAGTGATTGAGGATCGTTTTGATATTTAGCAGGGGGTTACTTTGCAACTCTGGATAAATAAAGGACTAAAATGTAAAAGATGGATTTTATATATTATCTTAAGGCAACTTGCCTCACCATCACATCACATCATCTCTCCTTCCCTCCTTCCTCTCCTTCCATCGACCGAACCCGGAAGCCATATCAAAATCAATTTCCAAGCTTTTCTTTCCGTTCGATTTGCTCGATCCGACCGTTAGATTTTCATTCCGAGTTGAGATTCACAATCACCGCAACGAGGGCTTCATTCTGACGTAAGTTTTGCTACGATCTCTTGAACTTAGATTTTGTTGAGTGGTCAGAATTTGATAATATTGGAGTATGTTATTCTTGAGCTAGCATAGATCGTGTATTCGAAGTCGGTTTGGAAAAAGAACGAAGTTTGGATTTTATATGATTTTTGAGGCATTAATTCGAAAATGGTGATTTTGATTGAAGTTGTATTTGAGTTGTTTTGATGGTTTGTGATGATGATTGAGTTATTGTGATGTTGTTGGATGGTTTGTATTTCCGGATAGTTAGTTTATAGTCGTTATGCCGTCGAAATCGAGTTTGATTTATCGGTTTTGGTTCGGTTTGATTTGTATATCGAATTTGATTGAGTTTGAACTTTGAGTTGATATCGAATCCGTGTCTCGATGTTTTGACAGTTGATTAGAGATTGGAATTGGAGGACTTGGAGATCGGTTACCAATCTAAGAGTTGGAAGATGGTATAGATTGTTTGATTTATCGACTTTGAGTTTCGAATTGTTTAGAGTTTGAATCGAGTTGTCTCTTGTTTGATAGGATTTATTGAAGCTTCGAGAAAAAGGTAAAAGTCGACATTGAAATGAATGGGAACGAATACTCGAGATCGACTTATTCTCAAGTTCCCGAAAATCACATACTACATGTTTATTTGCTTGAGTGAATTTGATTGTTAATCTATTTTCACTTGCATTCATATTGAGCCGAATTTCGATTCGTTTTGAAATTATATGTTTTAGGGAGCTATATTGAAGTGGCTTTGGATTTCGAGTTTTTCCAATTGCCAGAATACTTCTTATAGTTGCTCTGAAGTCTAGGGAATCGAGTTGATGAACTTCCACCCCGAAAGGGTGCGTCGGTGAGTTGTCGTGAAGACTTGACCCCGTGATCCCAACCGAGTACCGATCAATTTTATGATTATCTGACTTGATAATCTCGACTTTTAAATTCATGCATTCATTCAATATCATTTCGATGTTATGATTTATGTTGACACATTTCGATTGAAGTGTTTATTTGATATTGAGTGCATGTCTCTTTTACTTAGAAATTATATTTCTAACCGGATTATTCCGGCTGTTGTCTTTGTTTTGTATGTGTAACTTGGCTACAGGAGGATCAGGAGCTGGACCGAGTCATCCTGGTTAGCTTGGGGTGAGATTGATAGAAGTGAGACTCCATGTCATAGGGTCGAGTCTATTTGAATTTGTATTAGTTTTGTTGAGTCGGTGGAACTCATTTATAAAACTCGACTGGTTATTGTATTTTGGGCAGAACCCAGATTTGGCATGTTCTAAATATTGATTTGTATTATGTTTGAACTTGGAATGTTTAGAATTGCCTTGTTGGTTGTTTTTGCAGGTTCCTCGACCCCTCTGCCCATTTTGCCTGCGCGCGGGCGAGGCATCACCTCGCGCGCGTGTGAGAAATTTGAAGAGGCTTGGGAGATTTTGCCCGCGCGCGTGCGAGCTCCCTTCTCGCGCGGGCGCAAGCATCTCCGCGAGTCTCTGCTCGCGTAGCCTGCGCGCGCGCGAGGCTTCTTTTTTAAAAAAAAAAAAAAACTTTTGATTCGTTTTCCGCGGCTTATTGTGTTCGATTATGATTAATTATTCGAGTTTAGAATATTAGAAACGGGGTCTCACATTAAGTGGTATCAAAGCAATAAGATTCTTGGAGTCGAACTAGAGTGAGCGGGGTAGATCGAGTCCGCATGAATTGAACTCTCGCATGTGATTGATTTATTTAAATGATTATTTTAAATATGTGCGAGCATGCTTTATTGATTCTTGGATTAATTGAATTACATGAGTTGTGGTTTAATTTATAAAGCATGAATTATGTGATATATATCTGTCGTTTTATATCGTTGAGATTCATGAGTTCTCAGAGTAGAGTTTTGGATACCGAGGTTTTGAGGTTGAGATTGAGATTTAGTTTGAGATATTGTATCCTAACCCTTTGATATCAGATGGCACCGCGACGATCTTTGAGAAGGAATCAACCACCTTTGACTCCTTCTTCTACTGAGAATCCTCCGCCAGTTATTACTCCTCAGAATGATCAGGGTAGTACTGGAATGGATCAGTTTGATGCAACTGCGACCCCGATGGAGACTCTTCTGAAGAGATTCCGATCTTTTCGACCGCCTACTTTAACGGGTACCGAGAACTCCATTGCTTGTGAAAGTTGGCTAGATGAAATGGATGAGCTCTTCGATTCCCTCGACTATACCGATGACCGCAGAATCAGGTTAGTCAGTCATCAGTTGCAGGGTGTTGCTAAGAATTTGTGGACCACAACCAAGAGAGCGAATGAGAACCAAGGCACCGCCATCACTTGGAGCTTGTTCAAGACTGAGTTCTTTAAGCGTTTCTTTCCCGTCTCATATCGAAAGGAAAAGGGTGCCGAATTTGCGAATATGAAACAAGGGAACTTGAGCATTGAGTACTATGTGAGCAAATTTGACAGTCTCTTGAGGTTTGCACCTCACATTGCAGATAACGAAGAAGCCAAGGCCGACCATTTCATCAATGGATTGAACCCTGAGATATTTACCTTGGTCAATACCGGAAGACCCAACAACTTCGCTGATGCTATGGATCAAGCAAAGGGAGCCGAAGCCGGATTCTTGATGCAACGAGGTAATCAGGTAGCTCCTCAGCAGCAGCAGAGATCTTTTCAGAACCAGCCTGTTCAGTTTTAGACTCAACAGTCTCAGTATCAGTACCAACCATCTCAACAGTCCAATCAGCCTCAGAGGTTTGAGGGAGGAAACAGTGGCAGAAACAGGCGAGATCAGTATCGGCCTAAGGGGAAGAATTTCAAGAAGTCTGGTAACAATTCATCGAGTTCCAGTGGCTCTAGACAGTTCAGTTCTGGACAGAATTCTGGGTTTTCTGGAGCTTCGTGCAGCAAGTGTGGAGGACGTCATCCGAGTGATCAGTGTCGAGGCATGTTTGTTAGTAACATCTGCCAGCAGCCGGGTCATTTTGCTAGAGTCTATCCTCAGCGAGGATCCGATAGAGCTCAGAGCGGCAATTCTTCACGACCGCCAGCTCAGCCCGAGAGATCAGCTTCTGCAGTCCATTCTTTTCTGCCTCAGCAACAGAATCGTCACGGAGGTAATCAAAACCAGAACCAACCTCCATGACAGCAGGAGAGGGTGTTTGCCTTGACAGAGGATCAAGCCAATGCAGCTCCGAATGATGTGATAGCAGGTAACTGTTCGATCTTTGGTTATCCTGCATTTGTTTTGATTGATATGGGTGCTTCTCACTGTTTCATCTCTGAAAGATTTGTTGTGATTCATGATTTAATTGTTGAGCCTTTATCTGATGTTGTTTCTATTACTTCACCGTTGGGTGGAGAGACTGTTTCGGTGAGATTGGTCTGTAACTGTGTGTTAGAATCCGAAGGGAATTCGATTGAGATTGACTGCATTGTTCTTGGATTATCTGATTTTGACTGTATTGTCGGGATTGATGCTTTGACCAAGTATAGGACAACAGTAGATTGATTTCAGAAAGTTGTTCGTTTCAGGCCTGAGATGGCAGATGATTGTAAGTTTTTCGGTAAGGGTTCTCGATCCAAAATTCCATTGATTTCGGTGTTAACCATGTCTCATTTGCTACAGAAAGGAGCAGAGGGATTCTTGATTTATGCAATGGATGTTCAGAGGTCTAGTCCTGAGTTGTCTGAGATACCGGTTGTTAGCGAGTTTCCTGATGTTTTTCCAGACGAGATTCCTGGCTTGCCGCCTATTCGAGAGATCGAATTTAGCATTGAACTTGCGCCAGGTACTCAGCCTATTTCGAAAGCACCTTACCGAGGCTCCATTAGAATTGAAGGAATTGAAGGAAAAGTTAGAAGATTTGATTGCCAAGGGATACATCCAACCTAGCGTATCACCTTGGGGTGCACTAGTGCTTTTTGTGAGGAAGAAAGACGGTTCTATGCGACTTTGCATCGACTACCGCCAGTTGAACCAAGCGACGGTCAAGAACAAGTATCCTCTTCCGAGAATTGATGACCTTTTTGATCAACTTCAAGGTTCTTCAGTGTATTCGAAGATAGATCTGAGATCAGGGTACCATCAGCTGAGAGTTCATGACGAGGATGTGCCTAAGACAGCTTTCAGAACCAGATATGGGCATTTCGAGTTCATAGTCATGCCTTTTGGTTTGACCAATGCTCCAGCAGTTTTTATGGACCTGATGAATCGCATCATTCAGCGGTATCTAGATGAGTTCTTCATCATCTTCATTGACGACATTCTGATCTATTCAAAGAACTGTTCTAATCATGACGAGCATTTGAGGATTGTGTTGCAGACTTTGTGAGCCGAACAGTTGTATGCTAAGCTATAGAAGTGCGAATTTTTGTTGGACCGAGTGGTTTTCTTAGGCCACATTGTATTAAGAGATGGAATATCTGTGGATCCCAGTAAGATCGAAGCAGTTATGAATTGGCAGAGACCGACATCAGTGCCAGAAATCCGAAGCTTCATGGGTTTAGCGGGGTATTATCGCCGATTTATCGAGGGATTCTCTTCCATTGCAAAGCCGATTACTCAGTTGACCCAGAAGAATGCACCGTTTGTTTGGTCCGAACAGTGTGAGGCTAGTTTCATTGAGCTGAAGAAGAGATTGACCAATGCTCCGATCTTGTCTATTCACATGCAGAGGAAGCACGTCATAGCTTATGCTTCGAGGCAGCTGAAGCCTCACGAGACTCGTTATCCAATCCATGATCTCGAGCTAGCTGCAATCGTTTTTGCTTTGAAGACTTGGCGCCATTACCTTTATGGTGAGTCGTTTGAGATATTTTCTGACCACAAGAGCCTGAAATACTTATTTTCCCTGTAGTAGCCCGTGCCCTAATTGAGTAATTAAAGGATTAATGCTAATTAATTGAATTAGGTATCGGACGGATCGGAAGCTCCGAAGGCACGATCGGAAGCTCCGAACAGGATCGGAAGCTCCGATGAGCGATCGGAGGCACCGATTGATATTACGTCAGGCATGACGTGTGGTTGGATCGGAAGCTCCGATCAGGACCGGAAGCTCCGACCACCCCTATCCGGAGTCATCAAGTGATATTTTGACACGTGGCAGATCAGGATCTTCGGAAGCTCCGATGACAGGATCGGACGTTCCGATCGAGGTTCGGACGTTCCGATCAAGGATCGGAAGTTCCGATCGTTGTCTATAAATAGAAGGCCGAGACTTCACTTTCATTTGCCAATTCCGAGTTCTCCTTTCCTTTCTAGTCCTTTTGGAGCTGTTCTAGCCTTCTTAGGCTTGGTCCGGAGGTCGGAGAGGCGTTCGGTAGTCGTAGCGGAGTCATGCCCAAGTTCTGGAGGCATCGACATCAAAGGGCTAACGACGGACGAAGGTATAGCTTTTGCTTCCTATAAATATTTAGGAGTCTGCAATAGCTTAGTTAAGGCTTTTAGAGCACTTTAATGATAGTAGTATCATTTGGCAGTGTAGAGCAGACTATAGGCGTGGACCTAGAGTTGGTAGAGCTTACACTGTTTTGAGGTACGAAAGTACTGTTCGAGATATCCTAACTGAGTATGCATGTATTATATGACTGCATGATTTATATGCCATGATATTATGCTGCATTCATTTGCATCTTGCTGTATCTCCTTCGAGATGTCTGTAGTAGGGTTGTACCCTATCCTGTTAGTGGATGGACTTCCATCGATTTGGGTCCGGCGTATCCACAGTTATCTCGGTATGGGAGCCACCTCCTGAAGCGACGGCACAGCGTGCTACATACCAGGGCCCGGTCTGTCTCTGTTATCTGATCCTTGACCTCGAGTCTATAGGGAGTTCACTTTGCATGCATGTATACTCATACTCTCGCACTGAGCGTTTTATGCTCACGTCTCGTACTCTGTATTTTCTGGACACCCTATTCCATGGGGCAGGTTTGCGATTGGACGAGGAGGGTGGATCCAGGAGGGGCTAGTCAGTGGTTGGCCAGCTGGAGCTTCGCTTAGGTTTTATTACTGTTGTTTGGGTTTATACAGCTATTCGATTTGGTTGTATAATATTGGATAATTACAGATTCCTTTACTTGGGATTGTATAATGTTATTGGATTCCGCAGTTTTATTCTGATATCTGTTTAATTAAGTTAATTGCATGCATAAGTTCTGTTTAGTAGGTGATCCGGGTAAGGGTCACTACATTTATGGTATCAGAGCATGCAAAAGATTTCTTGGGATTTAGTCTCATCTTGAGGTATTTTTGTAGATGTCAAATCGTGACGACCAGAGTTCTCATGGCAGTGTTGGTGGGCGTTGGGGTGATGCCGACCGGGAGCCTCATCAAGAACGGTGTCATAGTCACCATGACGACGAGCGTTTCACTGTGCGTCGATTCTTAGCTATGGGTCCTAAGCCCTTAGTTGGAGATGAGTCTCCGGAGGATGCGGAGAACTGGTTAGACCGCATGGAGACGACTTTTTAGACTTTCCAATGCACAGATGAGCAGAAGGTGGAGACCCTTGGCTATCTTCTGGATGGGCGTTCGCGCAGGTGGTGGAGGTTTACTTCTACACCTTTTGTTGCGGCGAGAGGAGTGGCCACCTGGGCCGAGTTCCGCACAGCTTTCCAAAAGCGGTATTTTCCTCCTGCACTCCGACAGTCGAAGGCAGGCAAGCTACTGAGTCTGCGACAGGGAGCCATGTCTATCGATGAGTATCAGCAGAGGTTCTTTGATCTGCTATCCTATTGCCCCGAGATTGCTGATAGCTCAGAGATGAAGTATAATCTGTTCCTTCAGGGCCTTAACCCTGAGATCCATGACCGTGTGGCGGTTGGTGACGACATGTCCTACGAGGGTTTGGTGAGCCGTTGTCACCAGGCGGAGGACAGCATTCGGCGGAACAGGTCTTTCTCTCAGTCGAGACCTGCTAGTTCTTTGGGTCCCCGTGCCCAAACTTTCAAGAAGTCTGGATCTTCTTCTTCCTCTGGTTCTGGAGGTGTTATCCGTTATGGTAAGAAGGACAAGTGTGATCACTGTTGGAAGAACCATCCATCCGACAAGTGCCGTAGGGCTTCTGGAGCTTGTTTCCGTTGTGGAGAGACTGGTCATATCCGGAAAGATTGTCCAATGTCTGGGGGAGGTGGTTCTGGTTCTGGTTCAGGATCGGGTTCTCAGGCTACCGTACAGCAGAGGTCGCAGGGACAGTCTGCTGGGAGTTCTCATTTGAGGCCACGAGCTTCTGGCCAGGTGTTTGCCCTGAGACATGATCAGGCTGTGGAGGAGAATGAGAAAGTCATCGCAGGTACATTTATGCTTTATGGTATACCTGCTCTTGTACTTATTGACACTGGTGCATCTCATTCCTTCATTTCTGCACGTTTTGTTAAGAGGCATAAGTTACCATGCATTGCACTAGACGTATTGATGTATGTTTCTACTCCGACGGGCCAATCTGCTTTGGCTAAGAGTCTAGTGATGGGTTGCCCTTTAGAGTTCGAAGGGAACGTTCTGTTGGCGAATCTCATGGTCCTGGCGATGGACGACTTTGATTGCATTCTGGGAATAGATATGTTGACTACCTATCGAGCTTCAGTGGACTGCTATCAGAGATTAGTACGCTTTCATCCGGAAGGGAGTGAGAGTTGGTTTTTCTATGGTGAGGGAGCGCGACCCCCGATGCCTTTGGTATCCGCTTTGAGAGCCTGTCGAGCTCTAGAGTCTGGCGGGGAAGGCTACCTTATCTATGCAGTTGATTTGTCCGCTGAGAGTATTGGGATAGAGAGCATTCCTGTTGTGGATGAATTTCCAGATGTGTTTCCTGATGAGATTCCGGGTTTTCCTCCTGCTAGGGAAGTCGAGTTTGGCATAGAGTTGATGTCGGGTACTTCGCCTATTTCTAGAGCACCGTATCGTCTGGCTCCGTCAGAGATGCGTGAGTTGAAGAATCAGCTACAGGATCTTTTGGACAAGGGGTACATTCGTCCTAGTGTATCTCCTTGGGGAGCTCCTGTTCTCTTCGTGAAGAAGAAGGATGGGTCGATGCGGCTGTGCATTGACTATCGGCAGCTGAATCGAGTCTCTGTGAAGAACAAGTATTCGTTGCCTCGCATTGATGACTTGTTTGATCAGCTGCAGGGCACGTCAGTTTACTCCAAGATTGACTTGAGATCTGGGTATCATCAGTTGAGAGTCCGTGATCAGGACGTAGCCAAGACTGCATTCCGTACTCGCTATGGGCATTACGAGTTTCTAGTGATGCCATTTGGTTTGACCAATGCTCCGGCTATATTCATGGATTTGATGAACCGTGTCTTCAGGGAGTATTTGGACAAGTTTGTCGTGGTCTTCATTGACGACATCCTGGTTTATTCGCGTAATACGGAAGAGCATGTTTCTCACTTGCGGTTGGTACTGCAGACTCTTCGAGATGAGCAATTGTACGCCAAGCTGAGCAAGTGTGAGTTCTGGATGGATAGAGTGGTTTTTCTTGGCCATATCATATCCAGGGAGGGGATTTCTGTTGATCCAAGCAAGATTGAAGCGGTACTTAATTGGTCGCGTCCGACGACAGTTGCTGAGATCCGTAGTTTTCTGGGTCTAGCAGGGTATTATCGTCGCTTGATTCTGAACTTCTCTCAGTTAGCTCGACCGTTGACACAGCTTACCCGTAAGGGTGTGGATTTTGAGTGGTCCTCCGAGTGTGAGGAGAATTTCCGTGAGCTTCGACGGCGGTTGACTTCTGCGCCGGTGTTAGCATTACCGTCAGGATCTGGAGGGTATGTAGTTTACACAGATGCTTCTCTTCAGGGGTTAGGTTGTGTCCTGACTCAGAATGGGCATGTGATCGCATACGCTTCTAGACAGCTGAAGCTTCACGAGGACAACTACCCAGTTCATGATTTGGAGTTGGCAGCCATTGTGTTCGCTTTGAAGATCTGGCGTCATTATCTTTATGGCGAGAAATTTGAGATCTTCACCGACCATAAGAGTCTCAAGTATTTGTTCACTCAGGCAGAATTGAACATGAGACAGAGACGTTGGATGGACTTGCTTAAGGACTATGATTGCGAGATTAAGTACCATCCGGGAGCTGCTAATCTCACCGCTGATGCTTTGAGTCGCAAGGTGCGATTATCCGCACTTCAGACTTGTTCGATGTCTAGTGCGATCAGTGACTGTTGTACTTCAGGTTATACCTTCAAGCATAAGAAAGGTATGCAGAGTATCCAGATGTTTGCGATATTATCTGAGCCCGCCTTGTATTCGCGGATCCGAGATGCTCAGATGTCTGATTCAAAGACCCAGCGTTTAGCTCGTCTAGATAACGAGGGTAGCTCGTCTGGATTTCATTATCAGTCAGATGGCTTTCTGTGTTTGTCTGGTAGGTTTGTGATTCCACAAGATGAAGAGTTGCGAGAGGAGATTTTCTCTCAGGCACATCGCACTAAGTTGAGTATTCAGCCTAGGAGCAACAAGATGTACAAGGATCTACGTACTCGTTTCTGGTGGAAGGGAATGAAACACAGTGTTTATCAGTTTGTTTTGAGATGTTTGGTGTGTCAATAGGTCAAGGCAGAGCACCGACGACCTGAAGGATTGCTTCACAGTCTGCCTATTCCTGAATGGAAATGGGAGTTTATCACTATGGACTTTGTGACCCATTTGCCGGTATCCCCGAAGAACTATGATGCTATCTGGGTTGTGGTGGACCGACTCACCAAGTCAGCGCATTTCATTGCCTATAGCCGAGAGTACTCTGTGGATCGCATGGCACGGATGTACATTCAGGAGATCGTCCGACTTCATGGAGTGCCTGTGAGCATTGTCAGCGATCGGGACCCCAGGTTTACTTCTAGATTTTGGGGGAGTGTTCAGCGTGCGATGGGTACTACTCTCAGTTTGAGTACAGCCTATCATCCGGAGACTGATGGTCAGTCAGAGCGCACTATCCGTACGTTAGAGGATATGCTTAGAGCGTGCGTCTTGGATTTTGGTTCAGCCTGGCAGGATCATTTGCCGTTGATCGAGTTCGCTTACAACAACAGCTATCACACTAGTATTGGGATGGCACCTTTTGAAGCGTTGTATGGGCGACGTTGTCGTACTCCACTCTTCTGGGAAGAAGTGGGGGAGAGACAGGCTGAAGGACCGGAGTTTATCCAGCAGGCGATAGACATTGTTGATCAAATCAAGAAACGGATTTTGACTGCACAGGATCGTCAGGCCAGCTATGCTAATATTAAGCGTAGGCCTTTGCAGTTCGAGGTCGGGGAGAAAGTTTTTCTGAGAGTGTCACCTTTCCGCAAGATTCTCAGATTTGGCCTTAAGGGCAAGTTGTCTCCCAGATTTATCGGTCCGTTTGAGGTCTTGGAGAGTATTGGCGATTTGGCTTATCGACTAGCATTGCCACCGCATCTATCCAGCATTCACGACGTGTTCCACGTATCTCTGTTGCGACGGTATGTGGCGGATGAATCTCATATTCTGCAGCGATCTGAGGTTCAGGTAGACAAGGATTTGACTTATGTTGAGAAACCTCTTCGCATCCTTGATTATAAGGATAAGGTTTTACGGAACAAAGTCATTCCTTTGGTTTTAGTTCAGTGGCAGCGCAGAGGCACTGAGGAAGCTACTTGGGAGCTTGAGGACAGGATGCGTAAAGACCATCCTGAGTTGTTTTGATTTCATTCTTTAAGTTGTATTCAGTTGCAAACTCTGTAAACGTTTGATTTGAATAAAGAATGTTTCTGATTTTTGTATTTGCATTCGGTACTTAAGATCTGATTTCGAGGACGAAATATCTTAAGTGGGGGAGAATGTAGTAGCCCGTGCCCTAATTGAGTAATTAAAGGATTAATTCTAATTAATTGAATTAGGTATCGGACGGATCGGAAGCTCCGAAGGCACGATCGGAAGCTCCGAACAGGATCGGAAGCTCCGATGAGCGATCGGTGGCACCGATCGATATTACGTCAGGCATGACATGTGGTTGGATCGGAAGCTCCGATCAGGACCGGAAGCTCCGATCACCCCTATCCGGAGTCATCAAGTGATATTTTGACACGTGGCAGATCAGGATCTTCGGAAGCTCCGATGACAGGATCGGATGTTCCGATCGAGGTTCGGACATTCCGATCAAGGATCGGAAGTTCCGATTGTTGTCTATAAATAGAAGGCCGAGACTTCACTTTCATTTGCCAATTCCGAGTTATCCTTTCCTTTCTAGTCCTTTTGGAGCTGTTCTAGCCTTCTTAGGCTTGGTCCGGAGGTCGGAGAGGCGTTCGGTAGTCGTAGCGGAGTCATGCCCAAGTTCTGGAGGCATCGACATCAAAGGGCTAACGACGGACGAAGGTATAGCTTTTGCTTCCTATAAATATTTAGGAGTCTGCAATAGCTTAGTTAAGGCTTTTAGAGCACTTTAATGATAGTAGTATCATTTGGCAGTGTAGAGCAGACTATAGGCGTGGACCTAGAGTTGGTAGAGCTTACACTGTTTTGAGGTACGAAAGTACTGTTCGAGATATCCTAACTGAGTATGCATGTATTATATGACTGCATGATTTATATTCCATGATATTATGCTGCATTCATTTGCATCTTGCTGTATCTCCTTCGAGATGTCTGTAGTAGGGTTGTACCCTATCCTGTTAGTGGATGGACTTCCATCGATTTGGGTCCGGCGTATCCACAGTTATCTCGGTATGGGAGCCACCTCCTGAAGCGACGGCACAGCGTGCTACATACCAGGGCCCGGTCTGTCTCTGTTATCTGATCCTTGACCTCGAGTCTATAGGGAGTTCACTTTGCATGCATGTATACTCATACTCTCGCATTGAGCGTTTTATGCTCACGTCTCGTACTCTGTATTTTCTGGACACCCTATTCCATGGGGCAGGTTTGCGATTGGACGAGGAGGGTGGATCCAGGAGGGGCTAGTCAGTGGTTGGCCAGCTGGAGCTTCGCTTAGGTTTTATTACTGTTGTTTGGGTTTATACAGCTATTCGATTTGGTTGTATAATATTGGATAATTACAGATTCCTTTACTTGGGATTGTATAATGTTATTGGATTCCGCAGTTTTATTCTGATATCTGTTTAATTAAGTTAATTGCATGCATAAGTTCTGTTTAGTAGGTGATCCGGGTAAGGGTCACTACATTCCCAGTCCGAGCTGAATATGAGACAGAGGAGATGGATGGATTTGCTTAAGTACTTCGACTGCGAGATCAAGTATTATCCTGGAAAGTCGAATGCAGCTGCAGAAGCTCTTAGTCGGAAGCTTTGTTCTTTGTCTCTTTCTACGATTGGTGTCTCTCAATTGATTGAAAACTGTTGTACTTCTGGTTTGGAGTTTGAGACCGATAGGAGATCCATCAGAGTTTTTGCGATTCAGGCCGAGACAGAGTTGTTTGAGTTGATCAGAGAGGCACAGAGATCCGATCCGAGCATTCAGAGTTCGCTAGAGAAGGTCCGATCAGGTCGTCAGTCAGAATTTCTGGTCAAGGAGGATGTTTTGTTTGTGAATAACCGTATTGTTGTACCCAACATTTCTGAATTGAGACAGCGTATTCTTCGAGAGGCGCATTGCAGTCGGTTCAGTGTTCATCCTGGAGGCCGGAAGATGTATAATTACTTGAAGACTCAGTTCTGGTGGAAGCAGCTTAAGGGAGACGTCACGAGGTTTGTATCCCGTTGTCTGAGAGGAAGAAGCCCGAAGGATTATTGCACAGTTTGCCTGTCCCGGAATGGAAATGGGATCATATCTCAATGGATTTTGTCACGAAGCTAACGCGTTCAGTCAGAGGTTGTGATGCGATTTGGGTTGTGATTGACCGGTTGACGAAATCTGCTTGTTTCATTCCTTACCGTATGACATACCATCACGATCAGATGGCCGAGTTGTATGTTAGAGAAGTTGTGAGATTTCACGGCATGTCGAAGTCGATAGTATCAGACAGAGATCCGAGGTTCACTTCTCACTTTTGACACAATTTTCAGGAGGCATTGGGTACTCGTTTTCACTTGAGCACAGCGTATCACCCTCAGACCGATGGTCAGTCCGAGCGTACGATCCAGACTTTGGAGGATATGCTTCACGCTGTAGTGCTTGATTTTGGATCAGGTTGGCAGGAGCCCTTGCCTCTAGTGGAGTTCTCGTATAATAAAAGCTTCCAGGCGAGTATTGGAATGGCACCTTTTGAAGCTTTGTACGGGAAGAAGTGCTGATCTCCGTTATTTTGGGATGAGATTTCAAAATCACCTGAGTTGGGTCCAGATATGATTCGTGATATGGCAGAGCAGGTGAAGTTGATCCGAGTCCAAATGAAGATAGCCCAAGATCGACAGGCCAAGTATGCGAATGTCAGACGCAGACCACTGTGTTTTGATCAGGGAGACCGTGTGTTTCTGAAGATTTCTCCATTCCGAGGTACTGTCAGATTTGGAAAGAGAGGAAAGTTGTCGTCGAGGTTCATTGGCCCGTATGAAATTCTGGAGAAGATAGGCGATCTTGCCTATAAGATTGCTCTTCCTCCGTCTCTTTAAGTTATCCACGATGTATTTCAAGTTTCGATGCTATGGAAATATCATCCGGATCCGTCTCACGTTCTTCAGCCGGACGAGGACGAACTTGATGAGACTCTGAGTTACTTCAAGCGACCGATTCAGATTCTTGACAGAAAAGAGAAGCAGCTAAGAAACAAGTCAATTCCGTTGGTGAAGATTCAGTGGAGTCGTCACGAGTTGAAGAAGCGACTTGGGAGACCGAATCCGATATGATGCAGCGATTTCCAGAGTTGTTCGATTGAGGTGAGTTAGTCTTCAGTTTGTTTCGTTTTGTTCAGTCTGTGATCTATCAGATTTCGAGGACGAAATCTGTAGTGACCCTTACCCGGATCACCTACTAAACAGAACTTATGCATGCAATTAACTTAATTAAACAGATATCAGAATAAAACTGCGGAATCCAATAACATTATACAATCCCAAGTAAAGGAATCTGTAATTATCCAATATTATACAACCAAATCGAATAGCTGTATAAAACCCAAACAACAGTAATAAAGCCTAGACGAAGCTCCAGCTGGCCAACCATTGACTAGCCCCTCCTGGATCCACCCTCCTCGTCCAATCGCAAACCTGCCCCATGGAATAGCATTTGCGATGCGGAGTACCACGTTTCATTGGTAGGGAACATGGAGATGTTCGAAGCATGCAAATGGATATTCATAGGATGAATAATCGAACTACCCTATCCGGACTTTCCAAGTGGTTATCACTTATCGAGTGGATAAAGTCCGCGGTTTTGGTTGTACACCATTAGTCCTTACGACTTGAAACATCATGGAGACTCTATATGCTAGTGCTGTGCTTTGACTCGTTTACCGACTCTATAGGGGTCATCAGGTGTCGAGATTGGGTACAGTTACGACACATATAGGAGTCAATGCATTGTTGTCAAGGATTCACCACATACTTGCGAGTGTGGATATCCTATGCGATCTGAGGAGATATTAGTGTGACAAATCTCTGGCCAGAGTACTTGATGTGATTTAAGAAATGGTTTCTTAGTAGCACATGCGATGTCACTAATTTGATCTTCAAGATGTATTGCATAGTTATCGAATCTTGAGCGACTCTCGATATACCAATGGTTGTTGATTCGATCGGGATATTTGGATGAAGGGACCGTACTGTACGCTAACCAAAATCTACTGGTTCTTGTAGGCACTATCAGTGATACCTAGGGAATCATGGGGCGATGTTGCTAGGCGCTTTACCATGATTCGTTGGGCAAGTCGGAAAGTGTTTTTTCCGAGTCACAAGGAGTTGTGAGCCCACGGCTAGCTGTATCCCTGAACCATTGAGGGTCACACAGTGTAATGGAGTTTTAATCCCCGTTGAGATAGTTAAATTTAAAGAGTTAAATTTAATGAACTAAGGAGTTGGACTTCTTAAATAAGAGTAAGGGAGTAGGATTTCCTAAAATGACATAGGGATGGACATTTTTGGAAACCACTGAATTCGGATTCAGGAAAATTTATTTTGACTTTAAAATGTGCAGAAATGGTTTCTGTGCACATTGGTGAAATTGGTTCATCAATCGGAGTCACGATGAATTTTATATTAATTTCTGAACGTGCGGGCTTTGCTTGTCGGGCCCTAGCTTATGACTAATGGGCCCTAAGGTGTTAGTGGCCTGCATTATAAATAAGTTATTGCAGTACAGAAATTAAACACAACAGGTCATAATTTTTGAGACAGGATTTTCGAAACCCTAGCCTCCTCTCAAAAGAAATCGGCCGAACCCTCCCCCTCTGCCCGAGAAATTCCGGTCTGTGATTTTTAATTGCAGTCAGGAATAACGAATCAGATTCGTTTAATCTCTTCGCAGAAAACTTCTGATAGATTTTCTAGTGCAATCTATCAGAGGGATTTAAACCCCATTCGTGGACCTGATTGAAGGAGTTCATCAGTTCCTGGGAGATACAAGAAGCGCAGAGAAATCTGTGTGGTGTCCAATAATCTCGCTTCGAGATTGAAGGTAAAATTTAATTAATTGTTATTTGAATTTTACACACACAATAATTTAATCGTTAAACGGTTGATACTCAAACTATGGAATTGTTCCATAATAAAAATTTTAAACTTCCGCTGCACCGGGTATCAATCGTGATTGATCTGACCGCCAGTTTTCCAACAGTGGTATCAGAGCCAGGTTGCTCAGATCAAACGATTAAATTAATCAATTGTACAAAATTTTTGAGTCTCGGTTTTTGAAACAAAATAAATATTTTTAAATAATTTTTTTTTTTCCGGGGCAAAACCCGGGCAGCGATTGGATCGCTGCCCGGAGGGGGAGGCGATGGTCCCTGCCCCCGGGGGAGGCGCACGGCGCCGCCCAGGGCGGCGACCGTCGCCGCCCAAAGGGGGCGCACGGCGCCGCCCAGGGCAGCGCTGTGCGCTGCCCAGCGCAGCGCTCGGCGCTGCCCAGGGCGGCGCACAGCGCCGCGAGCGCCGCCCAGGGCGACGCACGGCGCCGCCAGGGCAGCAATTGTTGCTGCCCTAAGGGGGCAGCCGGGCTGCCCCCGGCCCGCGCCCCGGGTGCGGGCCGGCCCGGGAGTTTCCCGGGCGGCCCGCGGGAAAAATTAAATTTTTATTTAAAATTAATTTTAATGTGATAAAATTTTATTTTTGGTCCGGTCAAAAATTGTTTTTGATTGGTTCACGAGATTTCGGATCGAATTGTTCAAGTCCGTAAATTTTAAAATTGATTTTTGGATAAATTTGAATTTTTGGAAAATTTTAATGTTTTATCCGTAAATTGAATTTTGAAATCAATTATTTTGGTACAATTGATGATAAGATATGATCTTATGATATATTGAGTAAAATATGATTTTATTTGTAAAATTGGATTTTATAGATAAAATATGATTTTATTTGATATAGAGATAAAATATGATTTTATATGTGAAATGAGATTTTATATATAAAATATGATTTTATCTTGTTTAAATTTGAATTGCCACTGCATGTTATCCAATAAATTAAGTTTGAATTAAATGTTATTGGATAAGGATGATCGATTGCCATGACCAATTTTGTAGGTGTATGTTAGGAATTTACATTTTGTTTTTATTGTTGTTGGTTTTATTAATGGGCCTGGTTTATGGCCCGATATGAATGTCATATGTAATAAAAGTGGGCTTGGTTTATAGCCCGTTCCCACCCCTAAAAATGTATCCCCCACTTGTCATTGTTATTTATTGTAAATGCATTAGATTTAGTGGGAGATCAAGATTTGAAGATGGTGGGCCCAGCAGACAATAAAGACTGAAGAAATGTAAATTGGAAGCACATGTAATAGGATTGCATTGCATACTGCATATTACCTAGGATTGGACTAAGACCCGTGATTGGCAACCACGGGTCAATTAGAAATGGAATCGATCATCCTATATAATATTTGATATTATGATTGTATGCATGTTTAGACATAAATTGCGTGAATCCGGCAAGCATGCAATAAAATGAATATGATGAGACAAATATTTTTATAATTAAAAATCCCTCATTTTAAATATGATTTAAAATTTATATCAAGATAAATAAAGGAAATTTAAATTTGTTTAAATGTTCCCACCTTCCATCAACGGTCAATGTATGTGATGCTACCCGCGGATACGGTCCGGCTCATATTATTGGGGGGGCCCGTCCGTCGGAAAGCTGTACATTGGATCGACAAATGTTGTAAGTTGGGTGGAACTCCCATGGGATCGGCTCATATTATTGGGGGATCCACATGGCGACCGTCCATCACAACTTAATATTGATGGGTCATCTTGACATGTCACTTTAAACGGCTTCATATTATTGGGCCCTTATTGGACATGAGGTAAACACATGGGGGTTGCTTTGGAAGCAATTGGGCTCTACCTTTTGAGAATTATGGTTGGCTGATATTATTCGGGACCATAAGTTTGTCAATTGGACTCCATGTTCTCACTAAGGAAAAAGTTTCCCGTTTTCACTAGAGGGTGGTGAAATCGTTAAAATAGTGGGAGTGAGATTCATAAAATTAAATTCGCCTATTTTATGTCTTAGTAAATTGTTAAACAATCATTGATATATGTCTGTTTTTCTTTTCAGTATTTCATACAATGAATTCGCGAAATCCATTATTCTCGATCCTCGAACAAAACAAGTTGACTGGCGCCAACTATACGGAATGGTTCCGGAAGTTGAAGATTGTCTTAACTTCGGAGAAAATGCTCTACGTGTTAGAGAAAGCACCTCCGAAGGAAGCACCAGCTGACATAAGTCCGGAGGAATTGGCCAAACTTGATGCATGGTGTGACCATGACATCAAGACCAAATGCTATATGCAAGCCTCGATGTCTGATGAACTCCAGAGGCGATTTGAGGACACGGTGAATGCTGCTGACATTCACGCGCAACTCAAGGAACTTTTTGGGGCTCAGTCGAGGGCTGAAAGGTTCACTACTGTTAAGGAGTTGATGACGTGCCGCATGCGTGAAGGGACTTCGGTCCGTGATCATGGGGTACGAGTGATTTGGCTCATACAGAAGTTGGCGACCCTAGATTTGGTGTTGGAGCATGAACTCAATGTGGATTTATTGCTTCTGTCTCTTCCTTCTTCATTTGATGGATTTGTGATAAATTTTAATATGAACAAGATAGAGGCCACCCTAGAAGAGATGGTCAATATGCTCGTTACATATGAATCCACACTTAAGAAGGATAAGCCAGCTTTCTTGGTGGGCTCCTCATCTTCTGCTAAGAAGGGGCCAAGTATGAAGGGCAAGAAACGTTCTACCCCACCCAAGAAAGTCGAGCCCGAGAAGAAGCAAAAGACAAAGGCTTCAAACAATGGAAAATCCAAGGATGTTTGCCATTACTGCAAGAAGCCGGGTCATTGGAAGCGCAACTGCAAGGAATATCTTGAGCAGTTGGGAACTGCAAAGGGTATGTTCTATATTGAAATAAACATGTCACTTAATACAACTTCTTGGGTATTGGATACCGGATGTGGATCTCACATTTGCAATGATTTGCAGGTGATGACAAGAAGTCGCAGGCTTAGAATGGGTGAGACCCAGCTGAGGCTCGGGAATGGTTCCAGAGTTGAAGCTACGGCCATTGGAGATGTTTGTTTGACTTTGCAGAACGGTTTTAAATTATTGTTAAGAGATGTTTTATTTGTGCCAGATTTAATTAAAAACATTATTTCTAGCTGCATGGTATGACTATGAGATATGGCAAATGGATGTAAAGACTGCTTTTCTTAATGGAGACATTAAGAAAGAAATCTATATGAAGCAGCCTGAGGGGTTCACATCCATGGGAAGCGAGCATAAGGTATGCAAGCTTCAGAGATCAATTTATGGTCTAAAACAAGCATCAAGAAGTTGGAACCAGAAATTTGATGAAACAATAAAAGATTTTGGTTTCATCAAGAATCCGGAGGAACCATGCGTGTACAAGAAAGTAGTTAAGGATGCGGTGACATTCTTAGTACTTTATGTTGATGACATCCTACTCATTGGGAATGACGTAGGGATGTTACAGTCAACGAAGATATGGTTATCAGGTAGATTCTCGATGAAGGATTTGGGTGAGGCATCCTATATTTTTGGGATACAGATCTATAGAGATAGATCTAAGAGAATGATAGGACTCACTAAATCAACCTACATCGACACCATATTGAAACGGTTTTCAATGGATGGGTCCAAGAGAGGACATCTACCCATGTGTCATGGAGTTTCTCTATCCAAGTCTATGTGTCCCAAGACTGATGAAGAGATAGAGAAAATGACACATGTACCATATGCGTCAGCCATAGGTAGTATCATGTATGGGATGATATCTACCAGACCGGATGTAGCATTTGCTCTGAGTGTCACGAGCAGATATCAAGCTAATCCCGATCAAATGCATTGGAAAGTCGTGAAGGACATTCTTAAGTACTTGCGAAGGACTAAGAATATGTTCATGGTATATGGAGGAAGAGAACTAAAATTGGAAGGCTATACCGACTCTAGCTTCCAAAGTGACGTGGATGACTCGAAGTCAACCTCTGGATTTGTGTTCATGCTCAATGGCGGTGCTGTCTCTTGGAAGAGTTCCAAGCAGGACACCACAGCGGATTCCACCACTGAAGCAGAATACATTGCAGCATCAGCTGCTGCTAAAGAGGCCGTTTGGATGAGGAATTTCGTCCAAGAGTTGGGCGTCATTCTTGAAGTTGTTGGTCCAGTCCCGGTGTACTGTGACAACACGGGTGCCGTTGCTCAGGCAAAGGAACCAAGGTCTCATCAAAGATCCAAACACGTACTGAGGAAATACCACATCATCCGGGAGATTGTGGAAAGAGGAGACATCACTGTCGAAAGAGTGGCCTCTGCAGACAATATCGCTGATCCACTTACTAAGCCCTTGCCAGGACCATTATTTGACAAACATCGCGAAACAATGGGTCTACGTAGTATGACTAGTTGGCTATAGGGCAAGTGGGAGATTGAAAGAGTCGGTGCCCGGTGATCCAACTTGTGGCTAAGGGCTTTGATGACTCTTTGTATAAACAATCTTTTGTTTAATATTATTTACACTTTTATTAATGGCAATGACTTTATCTTTCTTCATATTGTTATATTGTGATATACTATTGTTTTTTTGATAAAGACCTTGAATATACTATAGTGTATGTAAGATGTGGTAGAACATGGAGATGTCTATCATGAAACACATCTTATAGTCACTGTATATTCTAAACTGTTCCTAGTCGATTGAGCCGTCCGATAATAAGGATAAGGATCGCTCGAGTTTGAGACTAGCATTTGCGATGCGGAGTACCACGTTTCATTGGTAAGGAACATAGAGATGTTCGAAGCATGCAAATGGATATTCATATGATGAATGATCGAACTACCCTATCCGGACTTTCCAAGTGGTTATCACTTATCGAGTGGATATAGTCCGCGGTTTTGGTTGTACACCATTAGTCCTTATTACTTGAAACATCATTGAGACTCTATATGCTAGTACTGTGCTTTGACTCGTTTACCGACTCTATTGGGGTCATCAGGTGTCGGGATTGGGTACAGTTACAACACATATAGGAGTCGATGCTTTGTTGTCAAGGATTCACCACATACTTGCGAGCGTGGATATCCTATGCGATCTGAGGAGATATTAGTGTGACGAATCTCTGGCCAGAGTACATGATGTGTTTTAAGAAATGGTTTCTTAGTAACACATGCGATGTAACTATTTGATCTTCAAGATGTATTGCATAGTTATCGAATCTCGAACGACTCTCGATATACCAATGGTTGTTGATTCGATCGGGATATATGGATGAAGGGACCGTACTGTACGCTAACCAAAATCTATTGGTTCTTGTAGGCACTATCAGTGATACCTAGGGAATCATGGGGCGATGTTGCTAGGCGCTCTTACCATGATTCGATGGGCAAGTCGGAAATTGTTGTTCCGAGTCACAAGGAGTTGTGAGCCCACGGCTAGCTGTATCCCTGAACCATTGAGGGTCACACAGTGTAATGGATTTTTAATCCCCGTTGAGATAGTTAAATTTAAAGAGTTAAATTTAATGAACAAAGAAGTTGGACTTCTTAATTATGAGTAGAGGAGTAAGATTTCCTAAAATGACATAGGGATGAGCATTTTTGGAAATCACTGAATTCGGATTCAGAAAAATTTATCTTGACTATAAAAGGTGCAGAAATGGTTTCTGTGCACATTGGTGAAATTGGTTTATCAATCGGAGTCACGATGAATTTTATATTAATTTCTGAACATGCGGGCTTTGCTTGTCGGGCTTGAACTTATGACTAATGGGCCCTAAGCTGTTAGTGGCCTGCATTATAAATAAGTTATTGCAGTACAGAAATTACACACAACAGGTCACAAAATATTTTTAAAACCCTAGCTGCGTTTTTAATAAGTGGCCGCCCCCTCCCTTCCTCTGCTCGAAATATCCAGCCTGTGAATTTTGAATTGCAGTCTGGTTTAACGGATCAAATTCGTTAATCTCTTCGTAGAAACTTCTGATAGATTTTCTAGTGCAATCTATCAGAGGGATTAAATATCCGTTCGTGGACCTGATTGAAGAACAGTTCGTCCATCAGTTCCAGGGATATACAACAAGAGCAGAGCAATCTGTTGGTGTCCAAAATCTCGATTCGAGATTAAAGGTAAAAATTTTATAATCGTTATTTAATTTTTACACACACAATTTAATCGTAAGGTTGATACCCATTATGGAATCGTTCCATATAAAAATTTTAAACTTCCGCTGCACCGGGTATCATTCCTAATTGATCTGATCGTCGCTGTTCTCCAACAATATCATGCATACGTAGCTTGAAATCTCTGATCAGAGTAAGTGTAATTAAGAAAGGAGTTTCTTGAATTACATTTTCGATGCAACTACGGCATGACACATAGTTATTGATTCAATGAAAACTCTCGATAAACCAATGGTTGTCGAATCGGTCGGGATATATGAGTTGAAGGGACCGTTCTGTACGCTAACCATAATTGATTGGTTCTTGCAGGCACTATCATTTGATACCTAGGGAGTCATGTAAGCGATGTTGCTAGACGTTTGCATGACTGGTTGGGTACTATCAGACTTGAGTTTTCTGACGTTCTTATTATCAATGTGTTGATCAATAAGAATGGAGCTATATATAGGGTATGCTCATATAAGGGACTTGTTGATCCCGGATCACATGGAGATGTGAACCCACTGCTAGTTGTATCAGTGAACCATTGAGGGTCACACAAGTACTAGCTTTCTAGATCCCGTTGAGATTAAAATAAGTTCAATGTGTTGAACAACTTATAAAGGAGTTTATAAGTAAAATAAATTAGAAGTTTGACTTCTAAATTGGAGAACGAATAGAATAAGTAACTTTTAATTTGTGAATGTGTTCCAAGATTAAAAGTTGATTTAAAATAATTAGTTTATGAAAATGGTGATTTTCTAAACTATTATTTTGAACTTAGTTAATTAATTCAAGTGTTGAATTAATTTAACACTAGTTGACATTTTAATGTACAAATAATTAAACACTATTGAGTCTTGTAGAGCTCAAATAAAATAGTGTTATATAATTATTGTTACTAGTGTACTTGAATGAGTTCAAGTTGAATTTAATTAATTGATTAAACTTAAATGGGTTTAGGTTTAATATTTAATTAAAATAAGTTCAAAATACCATTTAAATATATATATTTATATATATATATAGGCGTGTATATATATATATATATAATATATATATATATATGTATGTGTGTGATGGAATTTGAAGGGTTGGAAGATTGGATTCATTTTTCCATGCAAGTCATGCATTGTTCTATGCATGGTTTTAATTGTATCTAATCAATTCTTCTCCATTAATATAATATACACACATTACAC
Organism: Henckelia pumila; assembly: GCF_033568475.1. Taxonomy (NCBI): domain Eukaryota; kingdom Viridiplantae; phylum Streptophyta; class Magnoliopsida; order Lamiales; family Gesneriaceae; genus Henckelia; species Henckelia pumila. The sequence goes on from NC_133122.1 coordinate 107,603,361, forward strand.
AATTCATTACATTCCAACCATATAGTGGCCGAACCCTCTCCAAAAATATTCTCCAAATTTTTCTTTCATTTTTGATGGTGAAGAAAATCATATCTCAATGATAAATTCTCTAAATATTCTATTGCATATTTAGAGCGGATTTAGATCGTCTAGTCGTGGACCTAATTCGGAGGCTCGAAGTGTTGAATCCATTTTGAGCAAGGAGTGCTCTTGGAAGCTTGTAGATTGAGTCTACCATTTTCAAGAGCCTAGTTGTTTATCAACTTGGTTGGAGCCATAAATCAATCTTTGAGATTGATAGGTAAAATTCTAAACACCCTATGGTTGTTTGAGTTTTTTGAATACTACACAAGTGCTCGAATTTCTTTTGTTAAAAATTTTTATATTTCCGCTGCGTTTCCGGGCACGAGTTAACTGATCCCCTTCAGTGGTATCAAAGCCTAGGTTACTCTTTTGTGTAGTATTTGTTGGATATTATGTTGAGGTCAATTTCTAACCGCATGAGAAAATCAAGATTTATCAATTTTGGGGATGTTTTTATAAGAAATTTTTTTTATGGTTTTGGGCAGCCTATGGGCTGCCCGAAGGTGTCCTAGGGGCAGCCGTGGGCTGCCCCATACTTTCTAATAAAATAAAATAAAAAAAAATGGCCGGAATCCGGCAACGGAGTTTCGGTGACGACTATGACGACTTGAGTTTTTCAAAAGGTGTTTTGGAATATCATGTGTCATAGGTCCTAAATTGTTAAATATATTATAGTTGATTTTTATGAAAAATTAAACTTTATAATATGTGATTTTTCTCATAAAATAAATAGTTAAAGTATGACTTTGATTATTTATAGTAAATTGTGATTTACAAGAAATTCAATTATAAATAAATTAATTTGAAAGTAAACAAAGGTGTTTGTTTATTTTGTTAATTTATTTTATAATTGTGGTGGTTAGTGATTGGACCAAGATATATAATATTTGATCAATTTATTATTGAGATAATTAATTGATGGTGTATGATATGTGATATTGTGCATGAAGGATGATTAAAAGCCCAAGACCAATTTCCTAGGTGTGTGCTAGGATATTTTGTGTTGAATGGTTGTAATAATTATCAAATTATAAAGTGGGCTTGGTTTATGGCCCGTTCCCACCCCATGAGATGTATCCCTATTTGCCATGGATATTTTTATGTAAAATATTTGATAGCAAAAGTTCAAGATTGGAAGATGGTGGGCCATGATGAATTATGAAGTTCCAAGACATGTAAATATTGGAAGCTTATGTAATTGTTGCATTTGCATCCCATGCATTCCCTAGAAATTGGACCTAGGCCCGTGTTTGGCACACACGGGCCAAATAGTTTTTGGGGCGATTAATCATCCTTATTAATTAGTATGTGCGTTATTATTTTATAATAACAAAGTTGCATGAATCCGGCAAACATACGATCAAACATGGCGATCTTTAAAATTAATGATGAGACCTTTTTCAAAATTAAAAACCCTCATTTTGAATTAGATTCAAAATTTATATCAAGCCCGAAAATGGGAATTATAAATGTGTTTATAATTTCCATGTCTTCCATCGACAATGGATGCATGACGAACGCTACCCGTATTCAATACTCGGCTCATATTATTGGGGGGTTTTGGATGCCGGAAAGCTGTGACATCCATTGACATGGTGATGTGAACTACGTGGAACTCCCATGACTTCGGCTCATATTATTGGGGGAACTCATGGCGACCGTCCATTAAGGTTCGATATCGATGGGTAAGGCTTGACACGTAAAGATGAACGACATCATTTTATGGGGTCCTAATCAAGCGTGAGAAAAAAGTTTACGTAAGGGTTGCATGGAGATGCAATTGGAAACTACCTTTTAGAAATTATGATTGGCTGATATTATTCGGGATCTTAATTGGCTAATTGGACCTTATGTACCTACTGAGGAAAGGAGTTTCCCATTTTTACTAGAGGGTAGTAAAAATGTCAAAAACAGTGGGAGTAAATATTTATAAAGTTAAAGTCCACATTTTATATCTTATTAAATATTTTAAAATAGTCATTGACATTTATTAGTTATTATTTTTCAGTACAAGTTTTGACAATGTCATCAATTCGCAATCCGCTATCTACTATACTCGACAAACATTTACTGACCGGTCCAAATTACCTCGATTGGCTAAGAAATCTGAAAATCGTCTTGAACTCGGAGAGGATTGCATACACACTTGATGAGTCGCCCCCTGATACGGCTCCGACTGATTGTAGCCCTGAGGAGCTACAGACTTACAAGGATTGGTGTGATCATGACTTGAAAGCCAAGTGTTATATGCAGGCTTCTATGAATGATGAGCTTCAGCGACGTTTTGAGAGTGCAAAGCATGCTGCTGACATTCATTTGCATCTCAAAGAACTCTTTGGTGAACAAACACGCCCACTTCTACATGCGATTGTCAAAGAGCTAATCACTTTGCGCATGCGAGATGGGGCTTCGGTCCATGAGCATGGCCTGAAGTTGATTGGGCTCGTGGAGAAACTCGTTAGCATGGATCTTGTGCTACCAACTGAGTTGACCACAGACGTGTTGCTCTTGTCACTGCCTAGCTCATTTGATCCTTTTGTAGTGAATTTCAACATGAACCCTTGAGGAGTTGGTTAACATGCTTGTTACGTTTGAATCCACAATCAAGAAAGAGAAGCCGGTTCTTTATGTGGGATCTTCATCTGGTTCAAAGAATAGACCACATGGGAAGGGAAAGAAGCGTTCCTTCCATGCTCCCAAAAAGAACGTGCCCTTGAAGAGGCAAGCTCCGAGTCCCGTTGTGGTAGCCACACCAGTTAAGGCTTACAAGACTAATGACGTCTGTCATCACTGTAAGAAACCAGGACATTGGAAACGTAATTGCAAGGAATATCTTGACCAGAATGGTTCTGGAAAAGGTATGTTCTACATTGAAGTAAACATTTCACTTAACTCTTCTTCTTGGGTATTGGATACCGGCTGTGGCTCACATCTCTGTAATGATTTGTAGGTGATGGCAAGAAGTAGGAGACTCAGAGATGGTGAGACCTTCTTGAGTATGGGCAATGGGGCAAGAGTTGCAGCCAAAGCTATTGGAGATGTTTACTTATTGTTGGACAATGATTTTAAATTATGTTTGAGAGATGTTTTGTTTGTACCAGATTTGGTGAAAAACATTGTTTCCATTTCTATGCTTGATAAAGATGGATATTCTTGTTTATTTGGCAAAGGTGTTTGCAATATTTACAAGAATGAATGTTTAATTGGTACATGACAATTGGAAAATGATCTCTATAATTTAAAATTAAAGATATTCCTATGTATAATGTCCAAGAGATATCAACAACATCCAAAAGAAAACAAGATACTCTAAATCCAGCACACTTATGGCATGCTCGATTAGGTCATATATCTTTTAAAAGGATGAACAAGCTAGTGGGAGAAGGCATGTTTGATATGTCTGATATTAATTCTCTTACTACTTGTGAACCTTGTCTAAAAGGAAAGATGACCAAAATTCCCTTTAAGGGCCATGTGGAGCGAGCCAAGGGACTATTGGATTTGATCCATACAGATGTGTGTGGTCCACTTAGCATCACCACTAAGCACGGACATTCTTACTTCATTACCTTTACCGATGACTTCTCTAGGTATGGGTATGTGTATTTGATGAAATACAAATCTGAAGCTTTTGAAAAGTTCAAAGAATTCAGAAATGAAGTAGAAAAACAATTGGGACGAAGCATCAAGGCACTTCGATCGGATCGAGGTGGTGAGTACTTGAGTACTGAATTCCAATAGTATCTTAGGGAGAATTGGATTCTCTCACAGTGTGAAAGAGTGGGTGCCCGGATAGCCAACTTGTGGCTAAGGGCTTTTATGACTCTTTGTGTAAACAATCTTTGTTTAATATAATTTACATTTTATTAATGGCAATGACTTTATCTTTCTTCATATTGTTATATTGTGATATACTATTGTTGTTTTGATAAAGACCTTGAATCTACTATAGTGTATGTAAGATGTGGTAGTACATGGGGATGACTATCATGAAACACATCTTATAGTCACTGTATATTATAAACAATTCCTAGTCGATTGAGCCGTCCGATAATAAGGATAAAGATCGCTCGAGTTTGAGACTAGCATTTGCGATGCAGAGTACCACGTTTCATTGGTAAGGAACATAGAGATGTTCGAAGCATGCAAATGGATATTCATATGATGAATGATCGAACTACCCTATTCGGACTTTCCAAGTGGTTATCACTTATCGAGTGGATAAAGTCTGCGTTTTTGGTTGTACACCATTAGTCCTTATTACTTGAAACATCATTGAGACTCTATATGCTAGTACTGTGTTTTGACTTGTTTACCGACTCTATGGGGGTCATCAGGTGTCGGGATTGGGTACAATTACGACGTATATAGGAGTCGATGCTTTGTTGTCAAGGATTCACCACATACTTGCGAGTGTGGATATCCTATGCGATATGAGGAGATATTAGTGTGACGAATCTCTGGCCAGAGTGCATGATGTGTTTTAGGTTAATGGTTATCCTAGTAACACATGCGATGTCACTAATAGATCTCCAAGATGTTGTGCATAGTTATCGAATCTCGAACGACTCTCGATGCACCAATGGTTGTTGATTCGATCGGGATATTTGGTTGAAGGGACCGTACTGTATGCTAACTAAAATCTACTGGTTCTTGCAGGCACTATCAGTAATACATAGGGAATCATGGGGCGATGTTGCTAGACGCTCTTACCATGATTCGTTGGGTAAGTCGGAAATTGTTGTTCTGAGTCACAAGGAGTTGTGAGCCCACGGCTAGCTGTATTCCTGAACCATTGAGGGTTACACATGTAATGGATTACTAAAACCCCGTAGAAATAGTTAAATTTAAAGAGTTAAATTTAATGAAAGAGAAGTTGGACTTCTTAACTAAAGGGAGTGGGATTTCCTAAAATGACATAGTGATGGGCATTTTTTGGAAATCACTGAATTCGGATTCAGAAAAATTATCTTGACTCTAAAAGATGCAGAAATGGTTTCTGTGCACATTGGTGAAATCAGTTTATCAATCGGAGTCACGATGAATTTTATATTAATTTTCTATAACAACGGGCTTGGCTTGTTGGGCTTAAGTTATGGATTGTGGGCTTTAAGGAGTTAGAGTCCTGATACAATTATAACTAGAAATTATCTATAAATAGAGGTGTTGGGTTTGAAAATCAAACACTTTTGTGTCTTATAATTTTCGAAATTACACACTAAATATTCTAAGGGTTTTTCGAAATCCTTGTCCCTCCCGGAGAAAATTCAGAGTTGTGATTTTTGTGAAAAATTACAATTCTGAATTAACAGATCATATATGTTTATTCTCTACGCAAAACTTCTGATTGATTTCTAGTGCAGTCAATCAGAGGGTTTCTGTTTTCTGTTCGTGGACCTTATTCCGGTTATTGATCGTGACGCCATCGGTTTCCGGGATATACAAGAAGAGCAGATTAAATTCTATTGGTGTCCATAATCTCGCTTCGAGATTGGAGGTAAAATATTTAATTACTTATTATTTATTTTACTTGTGTGATTTAATCGTTAAACGTTTTGATACCATGATATGAAATTGTTTCATATCAAAGAAAAATAAATTTTTAAACTTCCGCTGCACCGGGTATCGATTCAATTGATCTGAACACGGTTTTACAACAGTGGTATCAAAGCCAGGTTGCTCAGATCAAAGGATTAAATTAATTGATTGTACAAAAATTTTTGGCCTCGGGTTTTTTGAAACAAAACATATTTTTAAAAATCAAAAATTTTATTTTTCTGACGGGCAAGGAAAAGGGCAGCGATCCCAGGGCAGCGCACGGCGCTGCCCAACGCAGCGCTGGGCGCTGCGCAGGGCAGCGATAACATCGCTGCCCAATGGGCAGCGGCGGGATGCCCAGCCCGCGCCCGGTCAGGGCACGGGCTGCCCGGGATTGTCCCGGGCAGCCCGGAAAAATTAAAAATTGATTTTTGAAAATTTTGAATTTTTGAACTTCTAGTGTTTGATCCGATCGAAAAATGTTTTTGATAAGATCACGAGGCATCAGATCGAATTGTTCGAGTCCGAAATTTTTAAAATTGATTTTTGGATAAATTTGAATTTTTGGAAAATTTGAATATTTTATCCGTTAAATTGAATTTTGAAAATTGATTATTTTGGTACAATTGATGATAAGATGTGATCTTATGGATGGATAAGATAAAATATGATTTTATCTTTTAAATTATGATTCCACAGCATGGTTATCTAATTATTTAAATTTTGAATTTAAAATTGGATAATGGGATGATCGATTGCCATAACCAATTTTGTAGGTGTATGTTAGGAATTTACATTTGTCTTATTGTTGTTGTTGTTTATTAATGGTCTTGGTTTATAGCCCAATATGATTGTCATATGTAATAAAAGTGGGCCTGGTTTATGGCCCGTTCCCACCCCTACAAATGTATCCCATATTTGTCATCGAAATTTATTGTAAATTTATTAGACTTAGTGGTAGACAAAGATTTGAAGAAAGGTGGGCCCAGCAGACAATGAAGACTGAAGAAATGTAAATTGGAAGCTCAATGTAATAGGATTGCATTGCATACCTGCATATTACCTAGGATTGGACTTAGACTCGTGATTGGCAACCACGGGTCGAATAGATAATGGGATCGATCATCCTTAAATAATATATGATATTATTGATGTATGCATGTTTAGACTAAATTGTATGAATCCCGCAAGCATACATAAAATTGCATGATGAGACAAATTTTCAAAATTAAAAATCCCTCATTTTAAATATGATTTAAAATTGATATCAAGATTAATAAAAGGAAATTTAAATGTTGTTTAAATATTCCTAACTTCCATCAACGATCAATGTATGAGATGCTACCCGCGGATACGGTCCGGCTCATATTATTGGGGGGGCCAGTTCGTCGAAAAGCTGTACATTGGATCGACACATGTTGTAAGTTGGGTGGAACTCCCATGGGATCGGCTCATATTATTGGGGGATCCACATGGCGACCGTCCATCACAACTTAATATTGATGGGTCATCTTGACATGTCACAATAAACGGCGTCATATTATTGGGCCCTTATTGGACATGAGGTAAAAAACATGGGGGTTACTTTGAAAGTAATTGGGCTCTACCTTTTGAAAATTATGGTTGGTTGATATTATTCGGGACTATGATTTGTCAATTGGACTCCATGTTCTCACTAAGAAAAAAGTTTCCCGTTTTCACTAGAGGGTGGTGAAATCGTTAAAATAGTGGGAATGTAATTCATAAAATTAAAATTCGCCATATTTTATGTCTTAGTAAATTAATTAAACAATCACTGATTATTGTCTGTTTCCTTTTCAGTATATCGTTACAATGAATTCGCGTAATCCACTATTTGCAATTCTCGAACAAAACAAACTCACTGGCGCAAACTATACGGAATGTTTCCGTAAGTTAAAGATTATTCTCACTTCGGAAAAGGCTTTCTACGTGTTAGAGAAGCTGCCCCCGAAGGAAGCCCCGGCTAATACAAGTCCGGAAGAGTTGGCCAAACTTGATTTATGGTGGGACCATGATATCAAGGCCAAATGCTACATGCAGACTTCGATGTCTGATGAACTCCAGAGGCGATTTGAGGATGCCGTGAATTCTGCTGACTTTCACAAAGCAATCAAGGAGCTATTTGGAGCTCAGTCAAGGTCGGAGAGGTATGCCACTGTCAGAGAGCTCATGACAAGCCGCATGCGAGAGGGGACTTCTGTCCGTGAGCATGGGGTGCGCATGATTGGGCTCATTGAAAAGTTGGTAACACTCGACTTGACTTTGGAGCATGAACTCAGCTCGGACTTGTTACTCCTTTCACTTCCTTCATCGTATGACGGTTTTGTGGTGAACTTCAACATGAACAAGATAGAGGCCACCCTTGAAGAGATGGTCAATATGCTTGTCACATATGAAGCCACACTAAAGAAGGATAAACCGGTACTCTTGGTTGGGTCCTCTTCTAACTTGAAGAAGGGGCCATGTGGAAAGGGTAAGAAGCGTTCTGCCCCGCCCAAGAAGAGTGTACCGAATAAGAAGGGGAAGGCCAAGGTTTCATATGAGAAGAAAGATGAAAACGTTTGCCATTACTGCAAGAAGCCCGGTCATTGGAAACATAACTACAAGGAATACCTCGATCAGTTGCGAACTGAAAAGTGTATGTTTTACATTGAAATAAATGTTTCTCTTAATACTTCTTCTTGGGTATTGGATACCGGATGTGGATCTCACATTTGCAATGATTTGCAGGTGATGACATGAAGTCGTAAGCTAAGGATGGGTGAGACCCAACTGAGACATTTATTTAATTTTGCAAAACAATTTTAAGTTATTTTTGAGAGATGTTTTGTATGTTCCGGAGTTGGTCAAAAACATTATTTCTATTTCTATGCTTGATAGAGATGGTTATTCTTGCAATTTTGTGAATGGGATTTGCAATATTTACAAGAATGAATGTTTGATTGGAAATGAACAACTTGAAAACGATCTATATAACTTAAAATTAAAAGACGTTTCAATGAATTATGTCGATAAACCGGTAACAACAAATAAAAGGAAAAACGATAGTCAAAACCCGGCAAATCTTTGGCATGCTAGGCTAGGTCATATTTCCTCAAGGAGGATGAACAAGCTAGTGGGAGAGGGCATGTTTGATATGTCTGATATTAACTCTCTACCTACTTGTGAATCCTGCCTGAAAGGAAAAATGACTAAATCTCCATTCAAGGGGAAACCTGAGCGTAGTCAAAATCTGTAGGATTTGATCCATACAGATGGTTGTGGTCCATTTAGAATTGGTACTCAATTTGGCCACACCTACTTCATTACCTTTACTGATGATTATTCATGTAGTGACCCTTACCCGGATCACCTACTAAACAGAACTTAGGCATGCAATTAACTTAATAAAACAGATATCAGAATAAAACTGCGGAAACCAATAACATTATACAATCCCAAGTAAAGGAATCTGTAATTATCCAATATTATACAACCAAATCGAATAGCTGTATAAACCCAAACAACAGTAATAAAACCTAGACGAAGCTCCAGCTGGCCAACCACTGACTAGTCCCTCCTGGATCCACCCTCCTCGTCCAATCGCAAACCTGCCCCCTGGAATAGGGTGTCCAGAAAATACAGAGTACGAGACGTGAGCATAAAACGCTCAGTGCGAGAGTATGAGTATACATGCATGCAAAGTGAACTCCCTATAGACTCGAGGTCAAGGATCAGATAACAGAGACAGACCGGGCCCTGGTATGTAGCACGCTGTGCCGTCGCTTCAGGAGGTGGCTCCCATACCGAGATAACTGTGGATACGCCGGACCCAAATCGATGGAAGTCCATCCACTAACAGGATAGGGTACAACCCTACTACAGACATCTCGAAGGAGATACAGCAAGATGCAAATGAATGCAGCATAATATCATGGCATATAAATCATGCAGTCACATAATACATGCATACTCAGTCAGGATATCTCGAACAGTACTTCCGTACCTCAATACAGTGCAAGCTCTATCAACTCTAGGTCCACGCCTATAGTCTGCTCTACACTGCCAAATGATACTACTATCATTAAAGTGCTCTAAAAGCCTTAACTAAGCTATTGCATACTCCTAAATATTTATAGGAAGCAAAAGCTATACCTTCGTCCGTCGTTAGCCCTTTGATGTCGATGCCTCCAGAACTTGGGCACGACTCCGCTACGACTACCGAACGCCTCTCCGACCTCCGGACCAAGCCTAAGAAGACTAGAACAACTCGAATATGACTAGAAATGGAGAGGAAATCCGGAATTGGCAAGGAGAAATGAAGTCACGGCCTTCTATTTATAGACAACGATCGGAGCTTCCGATCCCTGATCGGAACGTCCGAACCTCGATCGGAACGTCCGATCCTGCCATCGGAGCTTCCGAAGATCCTGATCTGCCACGTGTCAAAATATCATTTGATGACTCCGGATAGGGGTGATCGGAACGTCCGATCCTGATCGGAGCGTCCGATCCAGCCACACGTCATGGATGACGTAATATCATCGGTGCCTCCGATCCTCATCGGAGCTTCCGATCCCGATCGGAGCTTCCGATCGTCCCTTCGGAGCTTCTGATCCGTCCAATCCCCAATTTATTTAATTAGCATTAATCCTTTAATTACTCAATTAGGGCACGGGCTACTACAATTCAAGGTATGGGTATTTATATTTAATAAAATATAAGTCTGAAGCATTTGAAAAGTTCAAAGAATTCAAGGCTGAAGTAGAAAACAAACTAGGCAAAAGTATTAAGGCACTTCGATCGGATCGTGGTGGAGAATACTTAAGTGCCGAGTTTTTGGACTATCTAAAAGAGAATGAGATTCTCTCTCAGTGGACTCCTCATATGACACCACAGCTGAATGGTGTTTCGTAGCGTCATAATAGAACCTTGTTGGACATGGTTCGATCCATGATGAGCTTCACTGAGCTCCCACCATCGTTTTGGGGATACGCGCTTGAAACGGCGGTTTTGTTGTTGAACAACGTTCACACTAAAGCAGTAGATAAAACACCATACGAGTTATGGAATGGCAAAGCTCCTAAGTATTCGTACTTGAGGATTTGGGGATCTCCTGCTTACGTGAAGCAGACAGTGGGAGATAAGTTGGATAGTCGATCCATCTTATGTTATTTTGTGGGGTATCCGAAGAATTCAATCGGATATTATTTCTATCATCCTGCTGAAACAAAGGTGTTTGTTTCAAGGAATGCCACCTTCTTGGAGAAGGAATTCTTATTGGATAAGAAAGGCAAGATGATGGAACTCAAAAAAATTCGAGAAGAACCCAAAATACAAATTAACGATCCTACACCTCAAGAATCATCACAAGACACGCCTATTGCTAGAAGATCCGAGAGGACTTCTAGGCCTCCTGTTAGATATGGTTTTATTCTTGAAGGGGATCAAAGTGAACCCGATATTGGATGTGATCCAAGAAACTTCAAGGAAGCAATTTTTGATGCGGATTCTAATTTATGGCTTGAAGCAATGCAGTCGGAAATAGACTCGATGCATTCAAACCAAGTTTGGTCTTTAGTAGATCCTCCTGATGGAATTGTTCCAATAGGATGTAAATGGATTTACAAAAAAAAACTTGGGCATGATGGCAAGGTGTTGACCTATAAGGCACGATCGGTTGCAAAAGGTTATACTCAAAGACAAGGAGTTGACTATGATGAAACCTTTTCACCAGTCGCAATGTTCAAGTCCATAAGAATCCTAATTGCCATAGCAGCATGGTATGACTATGAGATATGGCAAATGGATGTGAAGACTGCATTTCTTAATGGAAATATTAAGGAAGAAATCTATATGATGCAGCCTGAAGGATTCACCTCCATGGGAAGCGAGCATAAGGTATGCAAGCTTCAGAGATCAATTTATGGTCTAAAACAAGCATCAAGAAGTTGGAACCATAAATTTGATGAAACAATAAAGGATTTTGGTTTCATCAAGAACCCGGAGGAACCATGCGTGTACAAGAATGTAGTTAAGGATGCGGTAACATTCTTAGTACTTTATGTTGATGACATCCTACTCGTTGGGAATGACGTAGGGATGTTGCAGTCAACAAAGATATGGTTATCAGGTAGATTCTCGATGAAGGATTTGGGTGAGGCATCCTATATTCTAGGGATACAGATCTATAGAGATAGATCTAAGAGAATGATAGGACTCACTCAAGCAACCTACATCGACACTATATGGAAAAGGTTTTCAATGGATCAGTCCAAGAGAGGACATCTACCTATGTGTCATGGAGTTTCTCTATCCAAGTCTATGTGTCCCAAGAATGATGAAGAGATAGAGAAAATGACACATATACCATATGCGTCAGCCATAGGTAGTATCATGTATGGGATGATATCTACTAGACCGGATGTGGCCTATGCTCTGAGCGTCACGAGCAGATATCAAGCCAATCCAGGTCAAATGCATTCGAAAGCCGTGAAGGATATTCTTAAGTACTTGAGAAGAACTAAGAATATATTCATGGTTTATGGTGGAAGAGAATTGAAGTTGGAAGACTACACCGACTCTAGCTTCCAAAGTGACGTGGATGACTCAAAATCAACCTCTGGATTTGTATTCGTGCTCAATGGCGGTGCTGTCTCTTGGAAGCGTTCCAAGCAAGACACCACAGCGGATTCCACCACTGAGGCAGAATACATTGCAGCATCAGCTGCTGCTAAAGAGGCGGTTTGGATGAGGAAATATATCCAAGAGTTGGGTGTGATTCCAGAATCTGTTGGTCTAGTCCCGGTGTACTGCGACAACACTGGTGCCGTTGCTCAGGCAAAGGAACCAAGGTCTCATCAAAGATCCAAACACATACTGAGGAAATACCACATCATCTGGGAGATCTTGGAAAGAGGAGACATTACAGTCGAGAGAGTGGCCTCTGCAGACAATATCGCTGATCCGCTTACGAAGCCCTTGCCAGGACCATTGTTTGACAAATATCGCGAAGCAATGGGATTATGTAATATGACTAGTTGGCTTTAGGGCAAGTGGGAGATTGAAAGAGTGGGTGCCCGGATAGCCAACTTGTGGCTAAGGGCTTTTATGACTCTTTGTGTAAACAATCTTTGTTTAATATAATTTACATTTTATTAATGGCAATGACTTTATCTTTCTTCATATTGTTATATTGTGATATACTATTGTTGTTTTGATAAAGACCTTGAATATACTATAGTGTATGTAAGATGTGGTAGTACATGGGGATGACTATCATGAAACACATCTTATAGTCACTTTATTTTCTAAACAGTTTCTAGTTGATTGAGCCGTCCGATAATAAGGATAAGGATCGCTCGAGTTTGAGACTAGCATTTGCGATGCAGAGTACCACGTTTCATTGGTAAGGAACATAGAGATGTTCGAAGCATGCAAATGGATATTCATATGATGAATGATCGAACTACCCTATTCGGACTTTCCAAATGGTTATCACTTATCGAGTGGATAAAGTTCGCGTTTTTGGTTGTACACCATTAGTCCTTATTACTTGAAACATCATTGAGACTCTATATGCTAGTATTGTGTTTTGACTCGTTTACCGACTCTATGGGGGTCATATGGTGTCGGGATTGGGTACAGTTACGACGTATATAGGAGTCGATGCTTTGTTGTCAAGGATTCACCACATACTTGCGAGTGTGGATATCCCATGCGATCTGAGGAGATATTAGTGTGACGAATCTCTGGCCAGAGTGCATGATGTGTTTTAGGTTAATGGTTATCCTAGTAACACATGCGATGTCACTAATAGATCTCCAAGATGTTGTGCATAGTTATCGAATCTTGAACGACTCTCGATGCACCAATGGTTGTTGATTCGATCGGGATATTTGGTTGAAGGGACCATACTGTACGCTAACCAAAATCTATTGGTTCTTGCAGGCACTATCAGTAATACCTAGGGAATCATGGGGCGATGTTGCTAGACGCTCTTACCATGATTCGTTTGGTAAGTCGGAAATTGTTGTTCCGAGTCACAAGGAGTTGTGAGCCCACGGCTAGCTTTATTCCTGAACCATTGAGGGTTACACAAGTAATGGATTACTAAAACCCCATAGAGATAGTTAAATTTAAAGAGTTAAATTTAATGAAAGAGAAGTTGGACTTCTTAACTAAAGGAAGTGAGATTTCCTAAAATGACATAGTGATGGGCATTTTTTGGAAATCACTGAATTCGGATTCAGAAAATTATCTTGACTCTAAAAGATGCAGAAATGGTTTCTGTGCACATTGGTGAAATCAGTTTATCAATCGCAGTCACGATGAATTTTATATTAATTTTTATAACAACGGGCTTGGCTTGTTGGGCTTAAGTTATGGATTGTGGGCTTTAAGGAGTTAGAGTCCGGATACAATTATAACTAGAAATTATCTATAAATAGAGGTGTTGGGTTCGAAAATCAAACACTTTTGTGTCCTATAATTTTCGAAATTACACTCTAAATATTCTAAGGGTTTTTCGAAATCCTTGTCCCTCCAAGAGAAAATTCAGACTTGTGATTTTTGTGAAAAATTACAATTCTAAATTAACAGATCATATCTGTTTATTCTCTACGCAAAACTTCTGATTGATTTCTAGTGCAGTCAATCAGAGGGTTTCTGTTTTCTGTTCGTGGACCTTATTCTGGTGATTGATCGTGACGCCATCGGTTCCCGGGATATACAAGAAGAGCAGATTAAATTCTGTTGGTGTCCATAATCTTGCTTCGAGATTGGAGGTAAAATATTTAATTAATTATTATTTATTTTACTTTTGTGATTTAATCGTTAAACGTTTTGATACCCATGATATGAAATTGTTTCATATCAAAGAAAAATAAATTTTTAAACTTCCGCTGCACCGGGTATCGATTCAATTGATCTGAACACGGTTTTACAACACAGTGGACTCCTCCTGGTACACCTCAGTTGAATGGTGTTTCAGAACGTCGTAATCGAACTTTGATGGACATGGTTCGGTCTATGATGGGGTTCACGGAGTTGCCGCCATCCTTTTGGGGATATGCACTTGAGACAGCGGCACTGTTGTTGAACAATGTCCATTCAAAGGCAGTTGATAAGACACCATATGAGATATGGATGGGAAAATCTCCAAAGTATTCTTATCTAAGAATATGGGGATGCCCTGTTTATGTGAAGCAGATAGTGGGAGATAAATTGGATGCTCGATCCATTTTATGCTACTTCGTGGGATATCCAAGGAATTCGGTTGGATATTATTTCTATCATTCCAAAGAAACAAAGGTGTTTGTTTCTAGGAATGCAACCTTCTTGGAGAAGGAATTTCTATTGGATAGAAAATGGGAGATGATAGAACTCGAAGAAGTTCGAGAAACACCCACGATTGTGGAACCCACACCTGAACAGTCAAGAGAGGAGATACAAGCTCCTAGAAGATCCGAGAGGATCTCAAGACCACCTATGAGGTATGGTCTGCTTCTTGAAGAGGGCCAAGATGAGCCTGACCATGGATGTGATCCAAGGACCTTCAAGGAAGCATTGTCTGATGCCGATTCATCCAAGTGGCTTGAAGCTATGGAATCTGAGATGAATTCCATGTATTCGAACCAAGTGTGGAATCTTGTGGATCCACCTGAAGGAATTGTTCCTATAGGGTGTAAATGGATTTACAAGAGGAAGCTTGGGACGGATGGGAAGGTTCTGACCTTCAAGGCTCGATTGGTGGCAAAAGGTTATACTCAAAGGCAAGGAGTTGACTTTGAAGAAACTTTTTTCTCCAGTCGCAATGTTCAAGTCCATAAGGATATTGCTTGCCATTGCCGCATGGTATGACTATGAGATATGGCAGATGGATGTGAAGACAGCTTTTCTTAATGGGGATATTAAGGAAGAAATTTACATGTCTCAACCTGAAGGGTTCACATCTATCGGAAGTGAGCATAAAGTATGCAAACTTCAGAGATCTATCTATGGTCTCAAACAGGCATCTAGGAGCTGGAACCTCAGATTTGATGGTACAATCAAAGAGTTTGGGTTTACTAAGAATCCTGAGGAACCATGTGTGTATAAGAAGGTCAGTGGGAGTGCTGTGACATTCCTGGTACTTTATGTTGATGACATTCTACTCATTGGGAATGATGTAGGAATGTTGCAATCAACTAAATTATGGTTATCGAGTAAGTTCTCGATGAAGGACTTGGGTGAAGCATCTTTTGTATTGGGAATACAAATCTATCGGGATAGATCGAAAAGATTGCTTGGTCTCACCCAGTCCACATACATTGATACCATCGTGAAGAGGTTCTTGATGGATGAGTCTAAGAGAGGACATCTACCAATGTGTCATGGCGTGTCTCTATCCAAGTCCATGTCTCCCAAGAATGATGCAAAAATAGAGACGATGACACGCATTCCATATGCATCTGCAATTGGTAGTATCATGTATGCGATGATATCTACACATCCTGACGTGGCCTTTGCACTTAGTGTTACAAGTAGATATCAATCGAACCCTGGTCTTCCACACTGGAAAGTTGTGAAAGACATTCTCAAGTATTTGAGAAAGACTAAGAATATGTTCTTGGTTTATGGGGGTGGAGAACTAAAATTGGAAGGCTATACCGACTCTAGCTTCCAAAGCGATGTTGATGATTCGAAGTCAACTTCCGGTTTTATATTCATGCTCAATGGTGCTGCTGTTTGTTGGAAGAGTTCCAAGCAAAACAGCACTGCGGATTCAACCACTGAGGCAGAATATATTGCTGCATCCGATGCTGCAAAGGAAGCTGTTTGGATTAGGAATTTCGTCCAAGATTTGGGCGTTATTCCTAATGGAGTTGATCCAGTCCCGGTGTACTGTGACAACACTGGTGCCGTTGCTCAAGCAAAAGAACCAAGGTCTCATCAGAAATCCAAACATGTACTGAGAAAATACCACATCATCCGAGAAATTGTGGAACGAGGAGATGACTTGTTAGACAGAGTCGCCTCCGCTGATAATGTTGCTGATCCACTAACTAAGCCTTTACCTGGACCATTGTTCGAAAAGCATCGCGAATCAATGGGTTTGAAGAATATGAGTAGTTGACTCTAGTGCAAGTGGGAGATTGTTAGAGTAGGTGCCCGTCGAGCCAATGTGTTGGCCGATGGTCCTTGAGAGAACACTTGTATGACAATCTTTATTTTAATAATATTTGACATTATTTAATTTGGCACATCTTTATCTTTATACCCATGCAAGCTGCATATATAAAGCCCTTGAATATACAAATAGTAGAAAGAATATGAGATGGTCATGTGATGACTATCATGAAACTCATATTTGGAATACTGTATATTCTAAATTGTTCCTAGTCGATTCAGCCGCCATAAAGAAGGATAAAGGCTGCTCGAGCTTGAGACTAGTATTTGCGATGTGAGTACCATGTTTCATTGGTAGGGGGCATGGAGATGTCCAAGCATGCAAATAGGTGCTCCTTGTAGAGTGCACTGAACAACCCTCCCTAAAGGATTTTCCAAGTGGTTCTCACTTATCGAGTGGAGAAGTTCTAGTTTATGGTTGTACACCATTAGTCCTTATAACCCGGGACAACATGGAGACTCTATATGCTAGTGCTTCACTTTGACTTGTTTACCGACTCATCTGGGGTCATCAGGTGGCAATGTTGGGTGTTGTGACGAAACATATAGGAGTCAATGCATTGTAGTCGGGGATTCATCGCTTACCTACGGGTATGGATATCCTATGTTATATCATGCATACGTAGCTTGAAATCTCTGATCAGAGTAAGTGTAATTAAGAAAGGAGTTTCTTGAATTACATTTTCGATGCAACTACGGCATGACACATAGTTATTGATTCAATGACAACTCTCGATAAACCAATGGTTGTCGAATCGGTCGGGATATATGAGTTGAAGGGACCGTACTGTACGCTAACCATAATTGATTGGTTCTTGCAGGCACTATCACTTGATACCTAGGGAGTCATGTTGTGGGGACCCGGGTTGCTAATCTTATCTTAGGGCAATTTATTGTAATTAACAATTAAACAAGTACTTAAAAGAATTAAAGAAACAAGAGCTAAAAAAAAAAAATTTTTTTTAAAAGGCAGAGTCTCGCTCGATCGGGGAATATGCTATCAAAACTCTGCTGCCAAAGAATGGATAAACAAGTCATAATCTTTTATACATGCTACAAAATCAAATACATGCTATCTTATAACGTCTTACAAGCTTCTAAACATAATAAACATAAACTAGCATGTATTCAAGCCATAATATACAAAGTTCTTGTATCACTTCTAGCATGGTTCAACAACATAAAGTACAAGTCGTGCTACTTAAGCCCGTGTCCTCACTTGCTATGCCTCAATCTCGAGCTATCCTTGTCTTTTCTGACTAGCTCCTGCCCCACCTATTGCCATGCACACATACAAAACAAAGCAATAGCCGGATAACTCCGGTGAGAATAAAATCCCAGTATAAACAACTTTAAACGCGAGATAATAAACGTGAATGCAATGCAAATGGCAAAGGAAGGCTATCAAGCTGATATCAATAAAACTTAGTTCTTTGGGATCCCGAGGAATAAAATAACTATCAAACCACCGATACTCCCATTCGAGGCGGCATCAAGTATTTTAGTCCTCTGACTTTGGTACAACTATAGTGAGTCTTCTGGCTCTGAACATAAATCCATATTCTGTGCCATGAGTCAAGTTGACTCTAGAAATAAATTTACAGTCCATGCCACTCACTACAGCTCTCCAAACGTCATCTGCACTCTAGGCGATGGCTGCCCTCTGTGCTATTAAGGCTGGAGTTCAAGATGAATGCAACATAAGCTGTATGCATTAAAAACTATAAAACACATCTTGAACAACTAAGCATATAAGCAAACAAAGCAGTACAAACAAATAATCACATAAGAAATATAAAGAAACAAGTATGTGATTGACATGGGAATACTTGAAATGAAAGCTATTTCAAGCGTTCTATCCAATCTGAATTTGCGTTCATTTATACCTTTCTATGTCACGTCTGAAAGTACTTCAAATCTGCAAGTACATCAATGAAAATTCATATCAAAAGGTTGCTCCACTTCTCAACTCAATCTCAAGTGCAAATGCTAGCAAACCTTGCTTCAAATCCTTCTCGGTTTGACTCGGAGATCTCGAGTTCGGCAACATCGATAGAAAGCTGATAAATTACATATCGAATAACTAACAAGATCAGATGCCATTCAAACCATGTTTCGTTCAATCAACAATATCAAAGTCTTGACCTTTTGCAAATCGACGGCATAACGGCTAAAACCGGCAATCCAAACAATATCCAAATCAATTCAACAATCCAGATAACTTATAATCTCTAACATATCATCTCATTACCATAAAAATCAGTATCAATCAAACATGGTAGTGTTCGAATTATTCTTCTCAAATTCATATAAAATCCGAACGACAGTCTTTTTCCGAACCGTCTGCGAATACACTATCGGTACAGCTGATATACGCATATATGATAAAATCATAATTTTCCATCTTTCACATAAAAATAAAATCTGAGACATGTGAATAAAACATGTACCAAATCGAAGGTCTCGGAGCTGTGATCGCAGATATATATTTATCTGGAATTTCTGACAACCGGAGCGCGAGTTATCGAAGCTTTTTCGGATCAAAAATGGTGTCTTGGAGGGTTGAATCGTTTCCTCTGTTTTCCTTCTCCAATTTCTGATATGTCACGTGTAATTCAGAATTATTCAAGTGGAGAATGAGATATATATAGCATATTTGCACTTTAGTCCCTGAACTTTTGGCTATTTGCAATTCAGTCCCCGGAAAAGTGATTTAATTCAATTTCAATCCTTATTCATTTAAGAATATTAGAATTTAATTCTAAACTCTAAATATTCCTAAATTAAATATTCTCGGATTAAAATTAAATAATCCTGGGCCTTACATTTCTCCCCCACTAAGACATGAGTTCGTCCTCGAAATCACAAGCAAGCTGTATAGACAATCTGTATACACATAAGATAATGAAATAGCATAAAACAAAATAAGAACTCACATCAATGAAACAACTCTGGAAATCTCTGTCTCATGTCTGACTCAGTCTCCCAAGTCGCTTCTTCGATTCCATGTCGACTCCACTGAACTTTGACTAGCTGAATTATTTTGTTTCTGAGCTGTTTGTCTTTGCGATCAAGAATCTGAATAGGCTGCTCAAAATAACTAAGAGTCTCGTCAAGTTCAGCTTCATCAGGCTGAAGAATATGGGAAGGATCAGGCTGATACTTCCGCAGCATAGAGACATGGAATACGTCATGAATACCAGACAAAGATGGAGGAAGAGCAAGTCGATAAGCAAGATCGCCTATCTTCTCGATAATCTCATATGGACCGATAAAACGTGGAGATAACTTTCCTCTCTTTCCAAATCGGACCGTACCTCTAAACGGAGAAATCTTCAAGAAAACTCTGTCTCCCTGATCAAAATATAGAGGTCATCGTCTGATATTTGCATACTTTGCTTGTCTATCCTGAGCTGTTTTCATTCTTTTCTGAATAAGCTTTACTTTCTCTGTCATTTCTCGGATCATATCAGGCCCAACATCAAGAACATCTGAGATATCATCCCAGTACAACGGTGATCTGCATTTCTTTACGTACAATGCTTCAAAAGGAGCCATCTCAATGCTCGTCTGATAGCTGTTATTATAAGAGAATTCTGCAAGTGGTAATGAATCTTGCCAACTAGTACCAAAATCTAGTACTACAGCTCTCAACATATCCTCAAGTGTCTGGATAGTCCGCTCTGACTGTCCGTCTGTTTGAGGATGATAAGCTGTACTCAGATGCAATTGAGTACCAAGAGCTTGTTGCAAGCTATGCCAAAAGTGTGATGTAAATCTAGGGTCTCGATCTGAAACAATAGATTTAGGCACACCATGTAATCTTACCACTTCTCTGACGTAGATTTCTGCCATCTGATCATGTCTGTACGTCATTCTGTAAGGAATAAAACATGCTGATTTCGTCAAACGATCAATAATCACCCAAATGGCATCGCACCCTCTGGATGAACGTGGTAGCTGTGTAACAAAATCCATGGAAATGTGATCCCATTTCCATTCTGGAACTGATAGACTCTGCAATAGACCACCTGGTTTCTTTCTTTCTGCTTTTACCTGTTGGCAATTCAAACATCTGGCTACAAATTCAGTCACATCTGACTTCATTTGTTTCCACCAATACTGCATTTTCAAATCATTATACATTTTTCTGCCACCAGGATGAATACTGAATCGACTACTGTGAGCCTCTTTCAAGATTTGTTGTTTCAAAGCTGAAACATCTGGAACAACAAGTCTGTTATTCACATATAACACATCATCAGCACTGACCTGATATTCAGATTGATGTCCAGATCTAACCATAGCAATCGAATTCTGAATATTCTGATCCTCTTTCTGTGCTTCTTTGATTCGTATCAAAAGTTCTGGCTCAGCTCGTATAGCACAAACACAGATAGGGTACATATTTGTTGCAAATATTAATCCAGAAAGACAACAATCTTCCACCATTTGAGATACACCTATCGTAGACAAGGATAAAGAACATACCTTTCTACTTAAGGCGTCCGCAGCTGCATTAGATTTTCCTGGATAATATTTAATCTCGCAATCGAAATCTTTCAATAAATCAAGCCATATACGCTGTCTCATATTCAATTATGATTGCGAAAACAGATATTTCAAACTTTTGTGATCTGAAAAGATTTCAAACTTCTCACCATAAAGATAATTTCGCCATATCTTCAATGCAAAGACAATAGCGGCAAGCTCCAGATCATGGATAGGATATCGAGTCTCGTGTGGCTTTAACTGTCTCGAAGCATAAGCGATAACATGACCTCTCTGCATAAGCACACAACCCAGACCCTTGTGAGAAGCATCACAATATACAACAAAATCACCTGTACCTGATGGAATCGTCAAGACAGGTGCACTTGTAAGCCTTTTCTTCAACTCCAAGAAACTAGTTTCACAGGCTTCAGTCCAGACATACGGCTTATTCTTCTGAGTCAGTTGCGTAATAGGCTTCGCAATGCTGGAAAAATCTCTGATAAAACGTCTATAATAACCTGCCAAGCCCATAAAACTCCGTATTTCTGGTACTGATGTAGGTCTAGGCCAATTCAATACAGCCTCGACCTTGCTTGAATCCACTGAAATCCCATCACCTGAAATAATATGCCCAAGAAACACAACTTTCTGCAACCAAAATTCACATTTCGATAACTTAGCATATAATTTCTCATTTTTCAAAGTCTGTAAAATGAGTCGGAGATGTTCAGCATGCTCATGTACATTCTTGGAATAGGTCAAGATATCATCGATAAAAATAATGACAAAGTCATCCAAATATTTCTGAAATACCCGATTCATCAATCCCATAAATACTGCAGGAGCATTGGTTAAACCAAAAGGCATGACGATAAATTCATAATGTCCATACCTTGTTCTAAAAGCAGTTTTAGGAATATCTTCATCTCGTACTCTCAGTTGATGATATCCAGATCGCAAATCAATCTTCGAATAGATAGCCGAACCCTGTAGCTGATCAAACAAATCATCTATTCTAGGCAGTGGATATTTATTCTTGATGGTTACCTTGTTCAATTGACGATAATCAATGCATAAGCGCATGGAACCATCTTTCTTTCGTACAAACAGTACCGGAGCACCCCAAGGTGAAACACTCGGTCTAATGTACCCCTTGGCTAACAAATCTTCCAATTGATCCTTTAACTCCTTCAATTCAATAGGTGCCATTCTGTAAGGAGCCTTGGATATTGGTTGCGTACCTGGCATTAGATCAATACTGAAATCTATATCTCGTACTGGAGGTAAACCAAGAATTTCATCAGGAAATACATCAGCAAATTCATGCACAACTGGAATATCTGTTACTGCTGGACTGAATTTCAATACATCGACTGCATAAATCAGAAATCCTTTCGCCCCTCTCTGCAATAAACAGGTCATAGATAACACAGATATCAAAGGAATCTTGGCTCGAGAACCCTTACCGTAGAATTTCCATTCAGATGCCATTTCTGGTCTAAATCGAACCACTTTCTGGAAACAATCTACAATTGCTCTGTACTTGGTTAACATGTCGATACCAACAATACAATCGAAATCTGATAATCCAAGTACTATACAATCTATATTAATCACATTCCCGTCATATTGCAACGCACAATTTCGAATCATTCGAACAGATATAATACCTTCACCCAACGGTGATGAAATAAAAACAACAGTAGGCAATGGCTCAGAAGATAAAGAATGCATCATAACAAATTTTTCAGAGATGAATGTATGAGATGCACCTGTATCTATCAAAACATAGGCAGGATAACCATAAATAAAGCAGTTACCTGCTATGACATCGTCAGGTGCCGCCTGTGCCTGTTCCTCAGTAAGTGCAAAAACTCGAGCCTGTTGTCTAGGAGGTTGAGTCACAGTCTGGCTTCCTCCTCCTCTGGTCTGTTGCTGAGGTTGCTGAGGCTGAAATTAATGCACTGATTGCCTTTCGGCCTGAGGTATTGGTCGAGAAGAACTTTCACCTATAGCTCTTTGAGGACATACCTTGGCATAGTGACCAGGTTGATGACAAATATTGCAATTACCTGTCACACCCTTGCACTGATCACTTGAATGTTTTCCACCACACTTAAAACAGAATGCTCCTGATTCACCAGTTCTCTGACCTGCCCCAAACTGTCTCTGTCCACTAGAACTTGAAGAACTACTACCTGGATTCTTAAATTGCTTTCCCTTTGGCCTGAATCTAGAATCCTTTCTGCCACTGCTTCCTCCCTCAAATCTGGGAGATGTTTGCTGAAACTGTGGCGGATTTTGTGGAATGAAAGCTGATACAGGCTAGGGAAATGGCTGTGGAATGAACGGTGTTCCTCTTTGTCGCAAAATACCTGCTTCGGCTCCCTTAGCTTTGTTCAAGGCATCAGCAAAAGTATTTGGTCGTCCACTGTTCACCAAGGTAAACACCTCTGGATTAAGGCCATTGATAAACTGATCCGCCATTGCTTCATCAGTAGCTGCTATATGTAGTGCAAACTTCAAAAGACTTGAAAATTTGGCCACATATTCCTCGATATTCAAATTACCTTGCCTTAGATTGGCAAATTCAGCACCCTTATCCTTCCTGTAGGAGACTGGAAAGAAACGTTGATAGAACTCAGTTTTAAATACAGTCCAGGTGATAATCGTACCTCGTTGTTCCAATGCCCGTTTGATAGTAATCCACCAACTTTTGGCAACTTCATGAAGTTGATGTATTACCAGTCGGATACAACGATCATCTGTATAGTCAAGTGATTCAAATAGTTGTTCTATATCTTCAAGACAATTTTCACAATCAACTGAGTTTTCTGTTCCTTTCAGTTTTGGCGGTTTGAATGACTGAAATCGCTTTAACAAAGTCTCCATTGGAGTAGCAGTAGGATCCAACGGGTCAGTAGATGTACTACCCTGTGCATTCTAAGTTTCAACAATTGGCGATGGTACTTGTACTGGTTCAGCTGGAGGAACCACTAATGGCTGTCTAATGACCGGTGCTTTACGGGGAGGCATATCTGATTGTCAAACAGATTAGTGCATAAACAATATAATATGCAGAAATTTATTCCATCCTTCTCTGATAAGCATTCTCATGCATTCTCATGAGAATTCAGGTTCTGACTAAGGATATTCTGGAATACAATTGCATATATATAGCATGCAGTAGCAATAAAAGCACATAATCATGCAATCACATAATTATTGCTATATATAAAGCATGCTAGCAGATAATGCACATAATCAGATATAACATGTACTCTCATGCAATATTAAACAATCAGACAGACTCAAACTACCTCGCTCATCAACTTCTATCTAAATCCAGAAACTTATGCTCTGATACCACCTATTGTGGGGACCCGGGTTGCTAATCTTATCTTAGGGCAATTTATTGTAATTAACAATTAAACAAGTACTTAAAAGAATTAAAGAAACAAGAGCTAAAAAAAAATTTTTTTTTTTAAAAGGCAGAGTCTCGCTCGATCGGGGAATATGCTATCAAAACTCTGCTGCCAAAGAATGGATAAACAAGTCATAATCTTTTATACATGCTACAAAATCAAATACATGCTATCTTATAACGTCTTACAAGCTTCTAAACATAATAAACATAAACTAGCATGTATTCAAGCCATAATATACAAAGTTCTTGTATCACTTCTAGCATGGTTCAACAACATAAAGTACAAGTCGTGCTACTTAAGCCCGTGTCCTCACTTGCTATGCCTCAATCTCGAGCTATCCTTGTCTTTTCTGACTAGCTCCTGCCCCACCTATTGCCATGCACACATACAAAACAAAGCAATAGCCGGATAACTCCGGTGAGAATAAAATCCCAGTATAATCAACTTTAAACGCGAGATAATAAACGTGAATGCAATGCAAATGGCAAAGGAAGGCTATCAAGCTGATATCAATAAAACTTAGTTCTTTGGGATCCTGAGGAATAAAATAACTATCAAACAACCGATACTCCCATTCGAGGCGGCATCAAGTATTTTAGTCCTCTGACTTTGGTACAACTATAGTGAGTCTTCTGGCTCTGAACATAAATCCATATTCTGTGCCATGAGTCAAGCTGACTCTAGAAATAAATTTACAGTCCATGCCACTCACTACAGCTCTCCAAACGTCATCTGCACTCTAGGCGATGGCTGCCCTCTGTGCTATTAAGGCTGGAGTTCAAGATGAATGCAACATAAGCTGTATGCATTAAAAACTATAAAACACATCTTGAACAACTAGGCATATAAGCAAACAAAGCAGTACAAACAAATAATCACATAAGAAATATAAAGAAACAAGTATATGATTGACATGGGAATACTTGAAATGAAAGCTATTTCAAGCGTTCTATCCCATCTGAATTTGCGGTCATTTATTCCTTTCTATGTCACGTCTGAAAGTACTTCAAATCTGCAAGTACATCAATGAAAATTCATATCAAAAGGTTGCTCCACTTCTCAACTCAATCTCAAGTGCAAATGCTAGCAAACCTTGCTTCAAATCCTTCTCGGTTTGACTCGGAGATCTCGAGTTCGGCAACTTCGATAGAAAGCTGATAAATTACATATCGAATAACTAACAAGATCAGATGCCATTCAAACCATGATTCGTTCAATCAACAATATCAAAGTCTTGACATTTTGCAAATCGACGGCATAACGGCTAAAACCGGCAATCCAAACAATATCCAAATCAATTCAACAATCCAGATAACTTATAATCTCTAACATATCATCTCATTACCATAAAAATCAGTATCAATCAAACATGGTAGTGTTCGAATTATTCTTCTCAAATTCATATAAAATCCGAACGACAGTCTTTTTCCAAACCGTCTGCGAATACACTATCGGTACAGCTGATATACGCATATATGATAAAATCATAATTTTCCATCTTTCACATAAAAATAAAATCTGAGATATGTGAATAAAACATGTACCAAATCGAAGGTCTCGAAGCTGTGATCGCAGATATATATTTATCTGGAATTTCTGACAACCGGAGCGCGAGTTATCGAAGCTTTTTCGGATCAAAAATGGTGTCTTGGAGGGTTGAATCGTTTCCTCTGTTTTCCTTCTCCAATTTCTGATATGTCACGTGTAATTCAGAATTATTCAAGTGGAGAATGAGATATATATAGCATATTTGCACTTTAGTCCCTGAACTTTTGGCTATTTGCAATTCAGTCCCCGAAAAAGTGATTTAATTCAATTTCAATCCTTATTCATTTAAGAATATTAGAATTTAATTCTAAACTCTAAATATTCCTAAATTAAATATTCTCGGATTAAAATTAAATAATCCCGGGCCTTACACATGTAAGCGATGCTGCTAGACGTTTGCATGACTGGTTGGGTACTATCAGACTTGAGTTTTCTGACGTTCTTATTATCAATGTGTTGATCAATAAGAATGGAGCTATATATAGGGTATGCTCATATAAGGGACTTGTTGATCCCGAATCACATGGAGATGTGAACCCACTGCTAGTTGTATCAGTGAACCATTGAGGGTCACACAAGTACTAGCTTTCTAGATCCCGTTGAGATTAAAATAAGTTCAATGTGTTGAACAACTTATAAAGGAGTTTATAAGTAAAATAAATTAGAAGTTTGATTTCTAAATTGGAGAACGAATGGAATAAGTAACTTTTAATTTGTGAATGTGTTCCAAGATTAAAAGTTGACTTAAAATAATTAGTTTATGAAAATGGTGATTTTCTAAACTATTATTTTGAACTTAGTTAATTAATTCAAGTGTTGAATTAATTTAACACTAGTTGACATTTTAATGTACAAATAATTAAACACTATTGAGTCTTGTAGAGCTCAAATAAAATAGTGTTATATAATTATTGTTACTAATGTACTTGAATGAGTTCAAGTTGAATTTAATTAATTGATTAAACTTAAATGGGTTTAGGTTAAATATTTAATTAAAATAAGTTCAAAATACCATTTAAATATATATATTTATATATATATATATAGGCGTGTATATATATATATATAATATAATATATATAAATATGTATGTGTGTGATGGAATTTGAAGGGTTGGAAGATTGGATGCAATTTTCCATGCAAGTCATGCATTGTTCTATGCATGGTTTTAATTGTATCTAATCAATTCTTCTCCATTAATATAATATACACACATTACACAATTCATTCCATTCCAACCATATAGTGGCCGAACCCTCTCCAAAAATATTCTCCAAATTTTTCTTTCATTTTTGATGGTGAAGAAAATCATATCTCAATGCTAAATTCTCTAAATATTCAAGTGCGTATTTAGAGCGGATTTAGATCGTCTAGTCGTGGACCTAATTTGGAGGCTCGAAGTGTTGAATCCATTTTGAGCAAGGAGTGCTCTTGGAAGCTTATAGATTGAGTCTACCCTTTTCAAGAGCCTAGTTGTTTATCAACTTGGTTGGAGCCATAAATCAATTTTTGAGATTGATAGGTAAAATTCTAAACACCCTATGGTTGTTTGAGTTTTTTGAATACTACACAAGTGCTCGGATTTCTTTTTTTAAAATTTTTTATATTTTCGCTGCGTTTCCGGGCACGAGTTAACCGATCCCCTTCACATGCTGCATAATAATATGACATACAAATTCAACATATAAGCATGCAAAACCCGCTGGCTATCTCAGTCAGTACTTACGTACCTTACTACAGGCAGTCCTAGCAGTCCCACTCTAGGTTCCAAGCCTATCATCAACTCTACAATGGAAATAACCATGCATCATTTTATAAGATCTAAAAGCCTTAACTAAGCTATTGCGTACTCCAAAATAATTTTAAGGAGACCATAGCTATACTTGCGTCCGTCGTTAGCCCACTGATAGCAACTATCCCGCAACTAGGGGCATACCTCTGCTGCAGCTCCACAGCCTCGAGCACAACTTCTTTACACGAGCACTGCTCCACTACTATGTCAGACACTGTCTGACTATGCTAAAATATATATATTCTACTACAACTCTAAAATAAGAGTACGCAAAGCCCTAAAATAGAGCCGCGTTGGCGAAGGCGATGAATTCAGAATTTGTACGAATGAGGAGCTCGGACCTCATATTTATAGAACACGTCCGGGCCGTCCGATCACGCCTTCGGAGCATTCGATATGCTTCGGACCGTTGGATCACCACATTGGATCGTCCGATCTCCGCCACGCGTCAATCCAAATGCATGTAACCATGCACCTGTCCTGAACACTGTTCGGATGGTCTGAACTAGCTCTTCGGATCGTCCGAACTCAAAATTACGTCATCTGTGATGTCAGCCCTCCTATGATATGAAGACATGTGTCTTTGCTCAAGTTTGGATCGTCCGAACTCTTCTTCGGAGCATCCAAAGTGCTTGTATCCTCCGATCCTTGGCCCCGTTCCCAGTTCGGGTCCTTCGAACCTTGTTTGGATCGTCCGATCCGTCGGAACCTTTTTAGCCATTTTCAAGTGTTCCGGATCCATTTCTGGATTCCGTTAATCCATTTCAAATTTCCTAAATCATGTTTTACTTAATCTAATCATAATCACATGATTAATTACTCATTAATCATTAATTCTGGATACGGGTCACTACATTCTCCCCCCCTAAAAGATTTTGTCCTCAAAATCTAGGGTAAACATCAAGAACATACTAGAAACCCTTGCTTGAGTGTCTGGTCGAAATAGCATCCGACACACTCAGAATCTTTTCGAATTCCCTGTAAGCTCCATTAATGCTGAACCACATTAACATTAGTATTGGTCGACAGTAACTCCTCTGGCACTAGCGTATCACAACACTGATACATCTTCCATTTTGACCACGATCTTCCTGACCACGAAGGACACAAATACCTGCTCAATCGAGATCATCGTCCCAAGGAAAAAGTCTTAGATTGACAAAGACCAAGTCATAACCTGACCGATTTAAGACATTCATCGAATCACTAACCGAATCTAACCACCTAGTGGTTCCAAAAGTTCTCTGTGCTTAACACCTTTAGTCAGGAAACACCATTCCCAACACTGTTCTTTCACAGCAAATTCCAAATTTCTTCTCAAGAGAATCTAGTTGACACAAAGCTATACACCAACTTAACTGCTTAACAAGATTCCCTAGACTGGTCATCCTCCCCATGCTCCTTCAAAGAAAAACAAGCTTTCCAAAGGCAATTACTGGGAACTCAGACCATCCAGTCTAGTACCAATGATAGTTCATGTTTCTTAGTATAACTCAACACTGTGCCCTGATGAAAACTATTATCGCTCGCCAATAATGACGCTAAGTCATCTCCTAGCCATTGGACTGCGAAGCCATGCATACTCCAATGGAAATCATCACTCCTCTAATGATCTACATCATCTCGACCATAAGTTATTCACCTCATGAATTTCCAATCGATGGACATCCTCCTGATAGTTATACATGCTCGCAATCACTGTACGCTCATCAATACTAAGGCAAGCTTCCACCTATATGCTCGACTGGGACATTCCACAATGCACGGATATATGGAAACACTTCCTATTCCATCTCGAAACTCGACAGTTACATGCGCCTAGTATAACTCACCTCGGAGTCTTTGATGACAACATCATTACTAGCTACCTATCACGCATCTGACTATTGTCTGTTGCTAAAAAGCAATATCCTTGACAAATAGTCTGTACGTGTAGTAGCCCGGTTCCATTTTACAAGATTAAGTGACTTTAAACATGTTAGAAAATGACATATAATTTTAAAAGTGTCAAAACATTTTTAAGGAGTCCTTATTTGGTGAAAATAAGTGGAAAATCAGATCCGCAACGTCCAAAAATGGTAGGGTAGGTCCTGGGCCCAAACAGTTAGGAGCACACGAACCAGTTCGGGCCTTCCGAACTCAGCAGAGCCCTGGTGTCTAAAAGGCTCGGACAAGTGGCAGTTCGGACCGTCCAAACTTCGCCTATAAATAGGGGTCCAAAATCCTCATTTTGAAGGCACAATTTTCCTCTCCTCTCCCGGTAATTGCTCTATTTAAGGGCTTCGGGACTCTTTCTTTAAGAGTTGGAGTAGGAATTAGCCAATATCCACTAGTAGTCTTTAGCACAGATACCTTGCCACTTTAGCACTACCAATCGTTGTCTTGTTCACCCAAGGCAAACATCAAGACGAACTAAGCCCAAGATTTTGCTCGCGATGTATCAACCTAGACCATTTCCATCCCATGGAAAATCCTATGCTCAACCTCTGAAAATATCAGACAGTACTTAGCGCAAACACTCGACTCACTATCCTTGCCTCATTCATTCATGATGAACATCACGACTCATCAAGTCCAAAAATCATAACTAACGAATCCCATAGATTCTCACAATCTCCGAACACGCTCTTGATTATATCCCTCATTAAGATTGTACAACAATTCAAGACTGAGGTAGCTTACCACGATAACCCACCTAGACAACCACCAAGGCTTCACGGGTGTAGGCCACGCTTCCCTCACATCTCAAATAATCTTGTACAATCCTTAACATCTGATATAATGCATCACAGATGAAGTCAGTCATCATGAAGCAATTCTCCTATTCGAGTCAAAGTCTTGAAACAGTATCCCATTAGTATCTTGGATGATTCCTATCACAGGGAAACTCTAACCACAACTCTGATGACAACCCCTAGTCATCGCTGGTAGAAACCCGTTCACCTACTAGTTCCACACATCTAGCAGTAACCCAAAGGTTAAAACCTATCTGCTCAGAGTACACACTTGTTAAGAATATCCCTCCAAGACTGGTTCCCACAGCAGAAAACTCAACCTATATCTCTGGCACACCAGACGATATCGAACCATTGATACCAAACCTGATATCTAATCCAAGGTCATACCTCATTGTGACTGTTACCAAAAATCTAGACTGAGTAGCCTTCCCACCGTCATCCCTTGAAGCACAAAGGCTCCCAGGTACATCTAAATAGGGTCGCACTTCCTCACATCAAATCCTTGTCATAGTCCACAACTATCGGCATATATTGGACCTGGCATCCTGATGAAAACCCATCATCACAAGTCTCAACCTAACGAAGGTCAGACAACCTACTGTTCAAAGGAAACAACCTAGAAAAAATCCCAATGTTCTAAACCGAACAATATTCCCATGCCTCCAGATGAACCACCTCATTACTGGCACTAACTTAGTCCACTGACTCATTAGGCCAATCCTAGGAAAACGCCTTGACTAACCACAAGTCAAGCAGTTACAATCAGCCCACTCAAACCCCATGAGCTACAATAGTTGAACACTAATCAACTAAAACCAAGCCAACCTTCCGCACAATCATGCAATCATTCACGAATTGCTGGATAAATAGTACATGTATCATTTATTTCAAGTTATATACAATTCTCTTTATTACAATACCAATGTAATACACAATATTCAAAATACAACGAAATGTACAACCGAACTTGAAATGATACAACCATAGTATGATGATTCATTATAACTGAAATACTGTTTACAACTACAACAATACATTATTTAAAATCATTGTACTAGTCTTAGTTTCTTGAGCATGAAGCTTCTAATCGACACAAGCACCAATGCAAGCGTACTCCTGCTCGACTCTCTCGGTATCTCGTCCAGCCAAGACTTTAAGAAAAATTAACTCGAGCTCGCTAACCAGCTATGCTCTGCATCAGTGCCTGTCAGTCGAAATATTTTGCTCACGATCTATCGTCAGCATTCTTCTTGCATCCAAATCATGCTTTAGAACACGAAGTTTCCCGTGTGCCTACTGAACGCATCGATACAAGCATACCGGCATCTGCATGAATTTAATGACCTTACGCTCAAAACTTGTCATGCCTTAGGCACTCGAGTCATTCCCTGGTGAAGGTCTATCTGACAATCTCTCCAACTATGACTGGAGAATATTCAGAGTAGTGTCATCATGGTAAGGATGGTACAGATGCAAGCATCAAGTAAGTCCCTACCAATCCTCTGCCACTGCCTCTGGTATTCGGTACTCGATCCAAAGCTAGGATCCACATGAGTAGAAATCTCGAAAGCTCGGACAAGATCCATCGCTCTTGTCTGTACTTGATGGAATCCCACAAGACAAATCTTTAGAAATCCTGCTGATGATGATAGTATTCGGGCAACCTAATTGCCGTATCATCACCTCTTCCAAGGTCTCATCAATCCTATAAGGATAACCTAAAGTTTTAATACTATATCCCAAGTCTCTTGCATGCATGCTCTGATACCAATAAATTTAGCGACCCAACCGGATCCACTACCTAATCAGAGTTAAAAGCATAATTAAGCATGAAATAAATAAATCACTGCGGAAGACTTAAATAAAAGCAGACCGGCAGAATACAACCGGTAAATCAAATTCAATTATACAACCCAATCGAATAAATGAGCCTAATGGGAAAAAACCTACAGCTAATCCTGTTGTCTTCGCAGGTCATTGGCTACTCCAAGCTCATGGTGCTCAATCCTGCACCTACACCTGCCTCGTCGAATGGGGTGTACAGATACACAGAAAAGACTGGACGTGAGCTATAATCTCAATACGAAATCACGGGTAAAACATACAAATATGATGCATGCAAATGACCGGGTATCCAAATCTAGGATAACTTTATACAGCTGCTCAATAATGGTGCCTAGGACATGAGTGGTACAACGCGGGGAGAAAACCCTACGTACAGTGCTCATTACTAATGGACGTAGACCGTGTATTCCAGATGCCAGTGCCGGCTTACCCTTCGGTCGTGGGCCGCTCGACATCAAACGTCCGAACAGGGCTAAGCGGCCCTACACGGCTCATCTCAAAAAATGGGCAAGCACAATATGATATGCACATGCTGCATAATAATATGAAACACAAATGAAACATATAAGCATGCAAAACCCGCTGGCTATCTCAGTCAGTACTTACGCACCTTACTACAGGCAGTCCTAGCAGTCCCACTCTAGGTTCCAAGCCTATCATCAACTCTACAATGCAAATACCCATGCATCATTGTATAAGATCTAAAAGCCTTAACTAAGCTATTGCATACTCCTAAATAATTTTAAGGAGAACATAGTTATACCTACGTCCGTCGTTAGCCCACTGATGGCGACTATCCTGCAAGTAGGGGCATACCTCTGCTGCAGCTCCACAGCCTCGAGCACAGCTTCTTTACACGAGCACTACTCCACTACTATGTCACACACTTTCTGACTGTGCTAATATATATATATATATATATATATATATATTCTACTCCAACTCTAAAGTAATAGTACCCAAAGCCCTAAAATAGAGTTGCGTGGGCGAAGGAGAGGAATTCGGAATTTGTATGAATGAGGAGCTCGGATCTCATATTTATAGAACAAGTTCAGGCCATCCAATCACGCCTTTGGAGCGTCCGATCTGCTTTGGACCATCATATCGCCTCATCGGATCGTCCGATCTCCGCCACGCATCAGTCCAAACGCATGCAACCATGCGCTTGTCCCGAACACTGTTTGGATGGTCCGAACTGGCTCTTCAAATTGTCCTAACTCAAAATTACGTCATCTGTGATTTCAGCCCTCCGATGATATGAAGACATGTGTCTTTTCTCAAGTTCGGATCATCCGAACTCAACATCGGAGCGTCCGAAGTGCTCGTATACTCCGATCCTTGGCCCCGTTCCCAGTTCGGGACCTCCGAACCTGGTTCGGATCGTCCGATCCTTTGGAACCTTCTCAGCCATTTTCAAGTGTTTCGAATCCATTTTTGGACTCCGTTAATCCATTTAAAATCTCCTTAATCATGTTTTACTTAATCTAAATATGATCACACAATTAATTACTCATTAATCGTTAATTCTGGATATGGGTCACTATACTCTGCCTCATAATTACAGCTTCGGCTCCTTTGGGTTTGTCGAGGGAATTTGCAAAATTATTTTGTCGCCCCGCATTTACTAAAGTAAAGACATCAGGATTAAGGCCATTGGTGAACTGATCGACCTTCGCTTCCTCATTATCAGCAATATGAGGTGCAAATCGGAGTAAATTAGAAAACTTAGCAACATAATATTCAATATTCATGTTACCCTGTTTCAGATTAGCAAACTCTGCCCCTTTTTATTTTCTTCATGACGTAGGAAAGAAACATTTGAAAAACTCAATTTTAAACACATTCCAGGTAATAACAGTACCTTGGTTTTCCAAAACTTTCTTGGTCATAATCCACCAACTTTTAGCCACATCATGCAGTTGATGTATAACCAGTCGAACCCGACGATCATCGGAATAATCAAGGGAATCATACAGTTGTTCAATATTGTCAAGCCAACTTTCACATATGTAACGCCCCGAATTTATCCTAATTGATATTATTAGTTGTTTTAGAGGATATTGAGATATCGAGAATTGAATTAGAAATCTTATTTGAATCAGGGACCGAATTGCAAAGAGATGGAGAATTGAGTGGCAAACGAGAAATAAGAGGTTTGACTCACTTTTTTTAATTGACTTGAATTCCTTCCTCCTTCATTCTCCTCCATTCAATCTTCACGCCTCTCTCTCTCTTCTCCTCCATTGAAGCGATATCTTCAAGCTTTTGATTCTTCGGGGTTTGTTTGATCCGTCCGTCAGAAATTCGATTCGAGTAAGGTTTCACGATCACGACAACGAGGGCGTCATTTTGGCGTAAGTTTCTCTACGATCTCTTTAACTTTGATTTTGTTGGGTTGTCAGAAATTGATGATTCTCGAGTATGTTATTCTTGAGTTAGCCTAGATCGTATATTTGAAGTCGGTTCGAAAAAAGAATGTCGTACGGATTTATTATAATTTTTGAGGTATATGCTCGAAAATGGGGTTTGTGATTGTGGTTGGATTTGGTTGTTTTTGATGGATCGGAAGATGGTTTGAGTTGTATTGATAATGATTATTGGTTTGTGATTTTTGTTTTGACCGTTTATAGTCGTTATGCCGTCAAAATCAAGTTTTGGATTATCGGTTATATTGTTTCGGTTTGATTTCCGGGTTTGTTCGAGTTAATAGTTTGATATCGAATCCGTATTCGTATTTTTCAGAGTTTGGTGGAAAGATTCGGGTTTGGAACAAACTTGGGGGCTTTAAACTGATTCAAGAGTTGAAGACGGTATAGTATTTGTTCTTATCGACTTGGAATTTGATTGGAAGAGATTGTAAATCGAGTTTATCCTTTTTATTTTTAGGATTTGAATTTGAAGCCTCGAGTGAGGTAAAAGACGACATCGAATCGAATGGGGATGAATA
Organism: Henckelia pumila; assembly: GCF_033568475.1. Classification (NCBI taxonomy): domain Eukaryota; kingdom Viridiplantae; phylum Streptophyta; class Magnoliopsida; order Lamiales; family Gesneriaceae; genus Henckelia; species Henckelia pumila. The sequence goes on from NC_133122.1 coordinate 107,638,944, forward strand.
CTCGAGTCCGATTTATTCTCGATTCCCAAAAATCACATACTGAATGTTAATTGTTGGTGTGAACTTGATTGATTACTTTGTTTGCACTTGCATTCATATTGGGCCGAATATTTGATTCGTTTTGAAATTAGACGATTTAGGGAGCTATATTGAAGTGGCCTTGGATTTCGAGTTTTTCCATGTAGTGACCCGTATCCAAAATTAGCGATTAATGAGTATATTAATCGTGTAATCATGTTTAGATTAAGTAAAACATGATTAAGGAAATTCCAAAAGGGTTAATGGAGTCCAGAAATGGATTCAGGACACTCGAAAGTAGCCGGAAAGGTCCCGAAGGTCCGGAGGGTTCGGAAGCTCCGAACCAAGTCAGGAGGCTCCGAACTCAGGATCGGACGCTCCGAAGTGGATCGGAAGCTCCGTCGGTAAGATCGGACGATCCGATCGGGACCAGGGCACACATCATCGCTTACGTCAACAAGGTGACATCATGGCTGACGTAATATTGGGCGATCGGATGCTCCGAAGATGGGATCGGAGGTTCCGATCGTGTTCGAACGTTCCGAACTGAGTTTCGAGGCTCCGAACTCCGTCTATAAATAGGGGGCCGAGATTTCATTTTCAAGTGCACCTTTCTCTCTCTTCTCTCTGATTCCTAAGCCTTCTAACTCAGATCTAGGGAGTTTTAGGCATCCTATTGGGAATCCGGAAGTGGCATAGTGATCCAGGCGTCGAGGCGGAGCTGTGGCCTAGTTTTGAGGAAATTGTCATCAGCGGGCTGACGACTGACGCAGGTATAGCTATGGTCTCCTTAAATTATTTAGGAGTATGCAATAGCTTAGTTAAGGCTTTTAGAGCTTAATTATTGATGCATGTGTATTTGCATTGTAGAGCTGATATAGACTTGGAACCTAGAGTGGGACTGCTAGGAACTGCCTGTAGCAAGGTACACAAGTACAGACTGAGATTGCCAGCGGGTTTTGCATGCTTATATGTTGCATTTTGTATGTCATTTATTCTGCAGCATGTGCATATCATATTGTGCCTGTCCATCTTGTGAGATGAGCCACGTAGGGTCGCTAAGCCCTGTCTGGACGGTTGATGTCTAGTGCCCAGTGACTGACGGGTCATGGGTGATTAGCATCTGGGGACACAGTCCACGTCCTGTAGGAATGAGCAGTGTACACAGGGTTTGCTCCCCGGGTTGTACCACTCATATCCTAGGCGTCATTACTGAGCAGTTATATACAGTTATCCCAGATATGTATACCCTATCATTTGCATGCATCATATTTGTATGTTTTACCCAGTGCTTTCGTATTGAGCTTAGAGCTCACGTCCAGTATTTTCTGTGTATCTGGACATTCCATTCGACGGGGCAGGTGTAGGTGCAGGATTGAGCACCAGGAGCTTGGAGTAGCCAGTGACCAGTGCAGAAAGCAGGATTAGCTGTAGGTTTTGCCTTTAGGCTATTTATTTGATTTGGTTGTATAAATCGAATTGGTTTAACCGGTTGTATTCTGCCAGTATGTTTTTATTTAAGTCTTCCGTAGCGATTTATTTTATGCATGTTTAATTATGCTCTTAACTTTGATTATGTAGTGGATCCGGGTAGGGTCGCTATATTCCAAGTGCTAAAATACTTCTTATAGTTGCTCTGAAGTCTATTGGTATCAGAGCATATGCATGCAAGAGACTTGGGATATAGTAATGAGACTTTGGGTTATCCTTATAGGATGGATGAGATCTTGGAAGAAGTGATGATGCTGCAATTAGTTTGCCCAGAGACTATCATCATCGGCAGGATTTCTGAAGATTTGGCTTATGGGATTCCAGCAAGTGCGGACATGAGTGATGGATCGTGTCCGAGTTTTCAAGATTTCTACTCATGTGGATCCTAGCTTTGGATTGAGTACCGGATGTCAGAGGCAGTGGTAGGGCATTGGATGGGACGCACTTGATGCTTGCATCTGTATAGTCCATACCATGATGACACTACTCTGAAGATTCTTCAGTCATAGTTGGAGAGATTGTCAGATAGACCTTCACCAGAGAATGCCTCGAGTGCTTAAAGCATGAAAGGTTTCGAGAGTGAGGTTTTTAACCTCATGCAGAACATGGTTTTGCTGGTATGCTGATATCGATATGTTCGATAGGCACACGGGAAACTTAATGTTCAAAAGCATGATATGAATACAAGAAGAACGCTGATGGTAGATCGTGAGCAGGAGGGGTCGACTGACATGCACTGACGCAGAGCATAGCTGATTAGCTATCACGAGCCATTTCTCCGGAGTTCTTCGTAGGAGAACATGTAGAGAGACTTGGTCGGGAGTATTCTTGTATCGATGCATGTGTCGATTAGAAGCTTCATGCTCAAGAAACGAATATTAGTACGATGATTTTAATACTGTATCATTGTAGTTGTAAACAGTATTTCAGTTGTAATGAATCATCATAGTTTGGTTGTATCATTTCAAGTTCGATTGTACATTTCATTGTATTTTGAATACTGCATATATTACATGGGATTGTAATTGAGAAATTGTACATAAATGGAAGCAATTATACATGTTTTATTTATCCAGCAATTCGTGAATGATTGCGAGTGATTTTGCTAGGATTGGCATTGTTTTAGTTGATTAGTGTTCAACTATTGCAGCTCATGGGATTTGAGTGGGCAGACTGTGACAGTTTGACTTGTGGTTAGTCTAGGCGTTTTCCTAGGATTGACCTAGTTAGTCAGTGAACTATGTTAGTGACAGCGATGAGTGGACTCATCTAGAGGCATTAAGGATATTGTTCGGTTTAGAACGTTGGGCTTCATTCTAAGTTGTTTCCTTGAGAAACAGTAGGCTATCTGACCTTTGTTAGGTTGAGACTTGTGATGATGGATTTTCATCAGGATACCAGGTCCAATATATGCCGAGAGTTGTGGACTATGACCATGACTAGACGTGATGGAGCGCGACCCTATGCCAGTATTACTCTGGGAGTCCTTGTACTTCAGAGGTTATCTGGGAGCCTTCGTGCTTCAGGAGATAGCGGTGGGAAGGCTACTCAGTCTAGGGATTTGGTGACAGTCACGACGAGGTATGACCTTGGATTAGATATCAGGTTTGATATCATCTGGTGTGCCAAAGATATAGTTTTAGTGTTCTACTATGGGAACCAGTCATGGAGGGATTTCCTTGACGAGTGTGTACCTTGAGTAGATAAGTATTTGGGTTATTGATAGACGTGTGGATCTAGTAGGTGGACGGATTTCTACCAACGATGACTAGGGGTTGTCATCAGATTTGTGGTTAGAATTTCCTTATGATAGGAATTATTCAAGAACTTGGATGGAAATGGGCTTAGTTTATCTCGATGTTTGCCTTGGGTGAACAAGACAACGATTGGTAGTGCTAAGGTGGCACGGGATTTGTGCTAGTGACTACTAGTGGTTATTGGGTAACTCTGTCAGAGTTAAGATGATAAAGTTCAGAATACGAAGCAGCGGTTAGTAGTGCTAAAAAGGCGCAGGACTTGTGCCAAGTAAACTACTTATGTACCGTGATCTGACACCGTTTGGAAATGATTCTTTGTGGCAGCTGAGTCATGGTTATTGACCGAGCCATGTAGGTTGGATGATCAGTGGTGGTTTGATCTGATAAGTGCGAGCTTAAGTAGATCGACGAATTCGATTGGTTGAGCAAATCAGGGTTGATCAGGATGTAGCAATTAAGAAATACTTGAGATAGTATTTTGTCGAGTAATGCTTACGGGATGAGTACTGAATCTCAGAAAAATCGGAGATTTGAGTTATTTAGTCTCAATGATCGCCAGAGATGAATCTTCTGGGATTGCTGTAATCGGGAACGATTGCAAGTAGACTTGAATAATCAAGTTAGGTGCTAACTTGACAGTGGAGACAAGAAAGTGAGTTGGTAGTTTCCAGTATAGTGAATTCTTGTTAAGAAAGAAGCTGATATTGATCCAATCAATTACTTAGTGATAGCAATAGGTCAAGAAAGGATCATGTTGTTGTTTCATGTGAGAGTTTTCCATTGAACAACAATAGTGAAGATTGTTGACCGGACATTTCGTTTTAGTGAGGGCATCTATGTACACCATTGTGGTTGGATCCGAGGAGTTGTTGGAAATGCTAGTGGACATTAGCAAGGAAACATCAGTTGTCTGATCTGTGTGACATTAGCTAGGGTCTGATCCTCGAGATCCAGCAGGTTGTGTCACTAATCTTCCAGCGAGTGATGTGCGATATGTGACTGAGATAGTCAAGGATCGACTTAGTAGCCAACGATGTTTGCCTTTGGGGTCGAAGATTTCGCAAGATCGTGACGGATCGAGTTATTTCTTTCGAGTCAGTGAGTCACAATCTATGCAGACTATTTGTCAAAGAATATTGCGTTGAAGCAATAAATGACAATCAGAGACGCATTGTGTGGAAAGTTACTTTGAGCACAAGTATTTTTCAGGATTGATTAGGGAATCGACGAATTAGATCGTGCAGTGCTGAGACTGATGCGTTCGACAAGGGAGCGATTTGACTATTAAAAATCCGTTGGGATTTAGTTCCAAGATCAGTATGTTCAAACTTGGGAGGTTGGTGTGAGCTGATGGTATTATCAGAGACTCTGAGTTGAGTTATACCAGGTGCAATGACTGTCGAGTTTCGAGATGGAATAGGAAGCGTTTCCATATGTATGTGCACTGTGGAATGTCCCAGTCGAGCATATTGGTGGGATCTTGCCTTAGTCTTGATAAGCGCACAGTGATTGCGAGTATGTATAACTATCAGAAGGATTTCCAACGATTGGGATTCATGGGTGAATAACCTATGGGTGAAGTGATGTAGATCATTAGAGGTGTAATAACTTCTATTGCAACGTATGCGTGACTTCGCAGGCCAATGGCTAGGAGATGACGTAGCGTCATAAATTGCAAATGATGATAGTTATCATCAGGGCACAGTGTTGAGGTTATACTAAGAAACGTGGACAGCAGAATGTACTAGACATGATGGTTTAAGTTCCCAGTATTCCTTGGGAAGCCGGTTGTGCTTCAGGGAGAGTGGGGAGGATAACCAGTCTAGGGAACATTGTGAGAAGTTACGTTGGAGTATAGACTTGAGCAACTAGATTCTCTTGAGAAGAATTTGGGCTTTGTTGTGTTGGCACAATGTTGGGATTAGTGTTTTCCTAACTAGAGGTGTTGAGCACCGAGAACTTTTGGAACCATTAGATGGTTAGTTTGATTAGTGATTCGACGATTGTCGTAAGCCAGTCAAGTTATGACTTGGTCCTCGTCAGTATAAGATTTCCTTTGAGACGATAATCTTGATCGAGCGGGTATTGTATCCTTCGTGGTCAGGAAGATCGTGGTCCAAGTGAAAGATGTATCAGTGTTACTATACGCTAGCGCTAGGGAAGTTCGACTGTCGACCAGTAGCGCAGTAATCTTCAGTGAAAGAATGTTAATGCGGTTCAGCGTTAATTAAGCTTGCAGAGAATTCGACGGGAGTCTGAGTGTGTTGAAGGATATTTCGACCAGACACTCGAACAAGGGTTTTTTGTATGTTCTCGAGGTATTACCTTAGATTTCGAGGACAAAATCTTTTAAGGGGGGGAGAATGTAGTGACCCGTATCAAGAATTAGCGATTAATGAGTATATTAATCATGTAATCATGTTTAGATTAAGAAGAACATGATTAAGAAAATTCCAAAACGGTAAACGGAGTCCAGAAATGGATTCAAGACACTCGAAAGTTGTGAGACCTCGATTCTAAACCACTAATCTCGAATTAAACAACAAGTAAGCGAACAAGAATCCAAGACTAAAACAATTCAAAAGTTTTTTTTTTTTTTTTTTTAAAGGCTCGCGCCCGCGCGAGGTACCAAGCTCGTGCGCGCGCGGGCAAACGAATCAGAGGCCCAACGAAGGCCTCGCGCGCGCGCGGAAGGCCTGGGCAGAAAATGCTCAGGCTGCAGAAAAAGAAAAAAGAAAAAAAAAAAAAAGAATTCCGCGCTTGGTCCGACATGCCTTCAAATACAAATGCAATAACAGGGTGTAGGGAAACATGCCATAACAAGTCATGCTTTCAGAAGGCCTAAAAACATCCAGAAGTCTAAATCGATACAACAACAACATACTTTGATTTCAGATTACAATCCGAATACAAACTAATTCGAATAACAAAACATATCAAGTTCGAGTTCTAACATGCTTCAATCTTAAACTAGATAAACATGCTAATTCGACTTCTAAACCGAGTCTCACTTTTACTACTTGCCCTCGAAGCTAACCATGCCTCTTCTGACTTGTTCCTGCCCCACCTGTTGCCAAGTACACATACAAAACAAAGCAACAACCGGTGAGAAAGATAATCCCAGTAAAAACAACATATCAAGTAATGAATATACAACATGCTATCAAACCACATATTCAAGTCGAAGTTAATGATATGCATGTCTTTAAAACCAGGATATCGATTCTGATAAACACGGGAGTATTGCTCTGCTTTTGGGATCCCGAGGATGAGATCACGTAACGACTCACCGACTCTCCCAATCGAGGTGGTGCCACGTATCCCACTCCTCTAGACTTTGAGCAACCATAATGAGTATGCTAGCACTAGGCAAAATACTACAACCTAGGCCACTCAATCATAGTTCCCAAACGTCTAACAAAAAGGGCGGTTCTGCCCGCTGAAATCAAATTAGGCTCAAGATGAATGCATAACAGAAACATAAACATAAGCCACATAACAAAAACTCAATCAATCAACAATTACAAGTTCCACGTGCTAGAACAAGTATCAATGCAATATGTGATTTAAAAAGGGAAACTCGAGACCAACAGTCCCGAGTATGCTATCCCGCTACGATGAATGCTTTTACCTTTCAATGCAGTAGTTCCAACTCCAGGAAAGCTACAACAAAAGATTGTATCAACAACTATACAATCTAAACAACAACTACGGATCAAGGTAAATCTCATTACCGATCTTCGTCCAACTCTGAAACGATCAATCAGCTGCTAACTCAGGGCTTGACAACTCCAAACGAATCTGTTAAGATACAAGAGATTGATCAACAACAAAGACCAACTTACAAGCCAAGTTCAACAACTCAAAAACGGTTCGAAACCCTCAAAACTCAAACCGACGGCATAACGGCTATAAACTGAACAAACTGGCAACGCAGACAGCAGTTCAATACTGATATCAACTCAATTCAATGCTAAAACCACAACAACAAGACAAACCCAACAAATCTCAAAACCAAGATTTTCGAAAATGGCTTCCAAAAATCATAACAAATCCGAACGTCGCTCTAATTCAAAACCGACAGATAATAAACGATCACAACTCTATAGAGAACAACATACTCGAATCTCAAACGATTCTAACAACATCCAAAAACTAGAATGTATCCGATCGTAGAAAAACTTACGATATAACAGAGCTCTCACTGCTGTGATCGATAATCTGCCTTCAGAAATAAATTCCAACGGACGGATCGAGCTCGGGAGGAAATCTGAAAGCTCAAAACTCCAAAGGGGCGGCTCTAATGGAGGCTCACGGTTGGAGAGGAAGATGGAGGCTTCTCCAAATTAAAATCCATGTGTAGATAATATATAAAAATCAAAATTTGCATTTTAGTCCCTGAAAAATCCAATTTTTGCAAAAAGGACCCTGATCAAAATCAAACCGGCTTGAGAACTCTGTAATCTCTGATTAACTCAAATAAATTCAATTAAGATAAAAATGGGGCGTTACAATTCTCCCCCACTAAGAAGAGATTTCTTCCTCGAAATCAACGAGAACCACAACTCAAAGATAGAATAAAGAACTAAAGACAGTAAGAAGAACTCACATCATCCGAATAGCTCTGGAAAACGCTGTCTCATGTCAGACTCTGTCTCCCAAGTCGCTTCCTCAACACCGTGACGTCTCCACTGCACCTTCACTAACGGAATCAACTTGGTCCTGAGTTGCTTTTCTTTCCGATCAAGGATCTGAATCGGTCGCTCAAAATAGCTCAGAGTCTCGTCTAACTCGGCTTCGTCAGGCTGAAGGATATGAGAAGGATCTGGATGATACTTTCGCAGCATAGAGACGTGAAAAACGTCGTGAATACCAGATAAAGACGGAGGAAGTGCAAGTCTGTAGGCAAGATCGCCTATCTTCTCGAGAATCTCGTATGACCGATGAATCTCGGAGATAACTTTCCTCTCTTACCGAATCTGACGGTGCCTCTGAACGGAGAAATCTTAAGGAATACACGGTCTCCCTGCTCAAAACTCAGAGGTCGACGTCTGACATTCGCATACTTCGCCTGTCTATCTTGAGCTGACTTCATTCTGGTCTGAATGATCTTAACCTGCTCTGCCATATCTCTAAGCATCTCCGGTCCCAAATCTGGTGACTCGGACAATTCATCCCAAAACAACGGAGATCGGCACTTTCTACCATACAAAGCCTCAAAAAGCGCCATACCGATACTCGCTTGGAAGCTGTTGTTGTAAGAAAACTCGACAAGAGGCAAAGAATCCTGCCAACTAGTGCCAAAGTCTAGCACTACCGCTCGCAGCATATCCTCCAACGTCTGGATAGTCCGCTCTGACTGTCTATCTGTCTGAGGATGATAAACTGTACTCAGATGCAATCGAGTACCAAGTGCCCCCTGAAGACTGTGCCAGAAATGAGAAGTGAATCTAGGATCTCTGTCTGAAACGATCGACTTCGGCACACCATGCAATCTCACAACATTGCTAACATACAACTCAGCCATCTGATCATGACGATACGTCATCCTGTAAGGAATAAAACACGCAGACTTCGTCAATCGGTCGATCACTACCCAAATAGCATCGCATCCTTGAACGGATCGTGGTAGCTTCGTGACAAAATCCATAGAAATGTGATCCCATTTCCATTCAGGAACAGATAGGCTGTGCAAAAGACCACCTGGTCGCTTCCGCTCTGCTTTCACTTGCTGACAATTCAAACACCGAGATACAAATCTCGCAACATCGTCCTTCATTCTCTTCCACCAGAACTGACTCTTCAGATCGTTGTACATTTTACGACCTCTAGGATGAACGCTAAACCGACTGCAATGAGCCTCTCGGAGAATACGCTGTCTCAACTCCGAAATATCAGGCACAAAAATACGGTTATTCACAAACAAAACGTCATCTCTAACCTGGAATTCTGACTGATGCCCAGTTCTGACTTTCTCTACCGAAACCTGAATGCTCGGCTCAGACTTCTGTGCTTCTCTGATTGCAACAAACAACTCCGGCTCGGCTTGAATAGCAAACACTCTGATAGTCTCCCTATCTGTTTCAAACTCTAAACCAGAAGTGCAACAATCATCGACCAACTGAGAAACACCGATAGTTGAAAGAGATAACGAACAAAGCTTTTGGCTCAAGGCATCTGCAACTGCATTCGACTTCCCTGGATAATACTTGATCTCACAGTCGAAATCCTTCAACAGATCTAACCATCTTCTCTGTCTCATATTCAGCTCTGCCTGTGAAAACAAGTACTTAAGACTCTTATGATCAGAAAAGATCTCGAAAGACTCACCATAAAGATAGTGACGCCAGATCTTCAAAGAAAATACAATCGCTGCAAGTTCAAGATCATGAACAGGATAACGAGTCTCATGCGGTTTCAGCTGCCTTGATGCATACGCCACCACATGCTTATGCTGCATAAGAACACAACCCAAGCCTCGGTTAGAAGCATCACAATAGACTGTGAAACCTCCAGTACCCTTCGGAATAGAAAGAATTGGAGCACTGGTCAGTCTCCTCTTCAGATCAACAAAGCTAGCCTCACAATCTGAAGTCCAGACAAAAGGCGCATTCTTCTGAGTCAGCTGGGTAATAGGCTTGGCAATAGACGAGAAACCCTCGATGAAACGATGGTAATAACCAGCTAAACCCATGAAGCTTCGGATCTCAGGTACTGATGTCGGTCTAGGCCAATTCATAACCGCTTCGATCTTGCTGGGATCGACAAAAATCCCATCTTCAGAAATAATATGACCGAGAAAGACAACTCGATCTAACCAAAATTCGCATTTCGATAGCTTGGCAAACAACTGCTCAACTCGTAAAATCTGCAAGACGATTCTCAAGTGCTCTGCATGGTCAGTACGGTTCTTCGAGTAGATAAGAATATCATCGATGAAAATAATGACGAACTCATCTAAAAAACGCTGAAAGATACGGTTCATCAAACCCATAAAAACAGCTGGAGCGTTAGTCAAACCGAACGGCATGACTATAAACTCAAAGTGACCATACCTCGTTCTGAATGCAGTCTTAGGAACATCTTCCTCTCGCACTCTCAGCTGATGGTAGCCTGACCTCAGATCAATCTTAGAGTAGACAGAAGAACCCTGCAGTTGATCAAACAAGTCATCTATTCGGGGTAAAGGATATCTGTTCTTAACTGTAGCCTAATTCAATTGGCGGTAGTCGATACAGAGCCGCATAGAACCATCCTTCTTCCGAACGAATAGAACAGGAGCACCCCAAGGCGATACACTAGGTCTGATGTATCCCTTAACAATCAAATCCTCAAGCTGCTCCTTCAACTCTCTCAATTCAACAAGTGCCATACGATAAGGAGCTTTTGAAATAGGTTGAGTACCTGGCACTAAGTCAATGCTGAATTCAACCTCTCGAATGGGTGGCAATCCAGGAACATCTTCCGGAAACACATCAGCAAAATCTCTAACCACTGGTAAGTCAACCAAAGCTGGGCTAGATTTCAGTACATCAACCGCATAAACCAAAAATCCTTCTGCACCTCTCTGTAACAAAACGAGTCATAGATAACACTGAAATCAAAGGAATTCTAGATCAAGAACCCTTACCAAAGAATTTCCACTCGTCTGCCATTTCAGGTCTGAACCTGACAACCTTCAGAAAACAATCAACTGTCGCCCTGTACTTGGTCAAAGCATCTATACCGACAATACAATCAAAATCTGACAACCCAAGCACAATACAGTCGAATTCTAACAAATTCCCCTCGAAACAAAATTCACAGTTCCTGACTAGTCGGACAGAAACAATTCCTCCACCCAAAGGTGAAGTAACAGCTACTACTGTAGGCAACAATTCAGTTGGCAAAGCATGCAATAACACATATTTCTCAGAGATAAAGGAATGAGAAGCACCTGTATCTATTAAGACATGAGCAGAATGACCGAAAATCGAATAGTTACCTGCTATGACATCGTCAGGTGCTGCCTGAGCCTGATCCTCTGTCAATGCAAAGACTCGTGCTTGCTGTCTCGGAGGCTGATTTGCACTAGAGCTACCTCCCTGTCTGTTCTGCTGTTGCTGGGGTAGGAAAGAGTGTACTGCAGACGACTGCCTCTCCGTCTGAGTTGCAGGTCTAGATGAACTCCCACTCTGAGCTCTATCTCTATTACGTTGAGGGCACACTTTAGAGAAGTGTCCCGGTTGCTGACATGTGTTACAATTGCCGAAGACTCCCACACACTGATCCGGTGAGTGTCTTCCTCCACACTTGCTGCAGTACAAGGATGATGACCCAGAACTCGGTCCTGAACCGAATTGCTTCGAACCACTTGAACTGGACGAACTGTTCCCCTGTCTCTTGAACTGTTTACCTCTTGCCTTGTACTGATCCTTTCTGTTTCCCCCACTGTTTCCACCTTCATACCTCTGCTGCTGGTTCTGATGTTGAGGTGGCTGATTCTGGTACTGAGATGGTTGGTTCTGATACTGCCTCTGCTGCTGAGGTGCCCCCTGATTACCTCTTTGCCTCCACAAGCCTGCTTCTGCTCCCTTTGCGTAATTCATGGCATCCGCAAAGTTGCTAGGCCTGTTGGTGTTAACCAACGTGAAGACATCGGGGTTCAACCCGTTGATGAACTGATCTACCTTAGCTTCTTCATCTCCGGCAATTAGCGGTGCAAAACGCAACAGACTATCGAACTTAGCCACATACTCTTCAATGTTCAGATTCCCTTGCCTCAGATTTGCAAACTCTGCTCCCTTATCCTTACGATACGAGATAGGGAAAAACCGCTTATAAAACTCAGATTTAAAAAGAGTCCAAGTAACCTCTGTACCTCTACTCTCAAATTCTTTCTTTGTCATGATCCACCAGCTCTTAGCACCACCACGCAGCTGATGAATTACTAACCTGATTCGGCTGTCATCTGTGTAGTCAATGGAATCAAACAACTGATCCATATCATCCAACCAACTCTCACAGTCAACTGGATTTTCTGAACCCATCAACAATGGCGGATTGAACGACTGAAACCTCTTCAGCAAGGTTTCCATAGGAGTCGCTGAAGCATCCAACTGATCAACCTCAGTGCTAGCTTGCTCAGTCGCATGGATAACTGGTGGTGTGTTTCTGTTTATCACTCGACGAGGACCCATCTGATAATAAAAGGTTAGCACACGAGATATCTCAATCGCTACCATCAGTGCCCTTACAACCGCTTGGAATACCGAATACCAGTCGAGAACAGAAACAGTTATATCTCAAGTAGATCATGCTTTATTAATTTAAATCACACAACCATGTAATACAATTAATGCTCAAACAATAAAGCATGCTCGCATGGAATTAAGTACACAATTAAATAATTCAAACACATGCGAGGAGTCATTACACACAGACTCGATCTACCCCGCTCACTCTAGTTCGACCAAGAATCTTAAGGCTCTGATACCACTTAATGTGAGACCTCGATTCTAAACCACTAATCTCGGATTAAACAACAAGTAAGCGAACAAGAATCCAAGACTAAAACAATTCAAAAGTTTTTTTTTTTTTTAAAGGCTCGCGCCCGCGCGAGGTACCAAGCTCGCGCGCGCGCGGGCAAACGAATCAGAGGCCCAACGGAGGCCTCGCGCGTGCGCGAGGAACTCCTCGCCCGCGCGCGGAAGGCCTGGGCAGAAAATGCTCAGGCTGCAGAAAAAGAAAAAAGAAAAAAAAAAAAAAAGAATTCCGCGCTTGGTCCGACATGCCTTCAAATACAAATGCAATAACAGGGTGTAGGAAAACATGCCATAACAAGTCATGCTTTCAGAAGGCCTAAAAACATCCAGAAGTCTAAATCGATACAACAACAACATACTTCGATTTCAGATTACAATCCGAATACAAACTAATTCGAATAAAAAAACATATCAAGTTCGAGTTCTAACATGCTTCAATCTTAAACTAGATAAACATGCTAATTCGACTTCTAAACCGAGTCTCACTTCTACTACTTGCCCTCGAAGCTAACCATGCCTCTTCTGACTTGTTCCTGCCCCACCTGTTGCCAAGTACACATACAAAACAAAGCAACAGCCGGATAACCGGTGAGAAAGATAATCCCAGTAAAAACAACATATCAAGTAATGAATATACAACATGCTATCAAACCACATATTCAAGTCGAAGTTAATGATATGCATGTCTTTAAAACCAGGATATCGATTCTGATAAACACGGGAGTATTGCTCTGCTTTTGGGATCCCGAGGATGAGATCACGTAACGACTCACCGACTCTCCCAATCGAGGTGGTGCCACGTATCCCACTCCTCTAGACTTTGAGCAACCATAATGAGTATGCTAGCACTAGGCGAAATACTGCAACCTAGGCCACTCAATCATAGTTCCCAAACGTCTAACAAAAAGGGCGGTTCTGCCCGCTGAAATCAAAGTAGGCTCAAGATGAATGCATAACAGAAACATAAACATAAGCCACATAACAAAAACTCAATCAATCAACAATTACAAGTTCCACGTGCTAGAACAAGTATCAATGCAATATGTGATTTAAAAAGGGAAACTCGAGAACCAACAGTCCCGAGTATGCTATCCCTCTACGATGAATGCTTTTACCTTTCAATGCAGTAGTTCCAACTCCAGGAAAGCTACAACAAAAGATTGTATCAACAACTATACAATCTAAACAACAACTAAGGATCAAGGTAAATCTCATTACCGATCTTCGTCCAACTCTGAAACGATCAATCAGCTGCTAACTCAGGGCTTGACAACTCCAAACGAATCTGTTCAGATACAAGAGATTGATCAACAACAAAGACCAACTTACAAGCCAAGTTCAACAACTCAAAAACGGTTCGAAACCCTCAAAACTCAAACCGACGGCATAACGGCTATAAACTGAACAAACCGGCAACGCAGACAACAGTTCAATACTGATATCAACTCAATTCAATGCTAAAACCACAACAACAAGACAAACCCAACAAATCTCAAAACCAAGATTTTCGAAAATGGCTTCCAAAAATCATAACAAATCCGAACGTCGCTCTAATTCAAAACCGACAGATAATAAACGATCAGAACTCTGTAGAGAACAACATACTCGAATCTCAAACGATTCTAACAACATCCAAAAACTATAATGTATCCGATCGTAGAAAAACTTACGATATAACATAGCTCTCACTGCTGTGATCGATAATCTGCCTTCAGAAATAAATTCCAACGGACGGATCGAGCTCGGGAGGAAATTTGAAAGCTCAAAACTCCAAAGGGGCGGCTCTAATAGAGGCTCACGGTTGGAGAGGAAGATGGAGGCTTCTCCAAATTAAAATCCATGTGTAGATAATATATAAAAATCAAAATTTGCATTTTAGTCCCTGAAAAATCCAATTTTTGCAAAAAGGACCCTGATCAAAATCAAACCGGCTTGAGAACTCTGTAATCTCTGATTAACTCAAATAAATTCAATTAAGATAAAAATTGGGCGTTACAAAAGTAGTCGGGAAGGTCCCGAAGGTCCGGAGGGTTCGGAAGCTCCGAACCAAGTCAGGAGGCTCCGAACTGGATCGGAGGATCCGAACTCAGGATCGGACGCTCCGAAGTGGATCGGAAGCTCCGCCGGTAAGATCAGACGATCCGATCGGGACCAGGGAACATGTCATCGCTTACGTCAGCAAGGTGACGTCATGGCTGACGTAATATTGGGCGATCGGACGCTCCGAAGATGGGATCGGAGGTTCCGATCGTGTTTGGACATTCCGAACAGGGTTCGAAGGCTCCGAACTCCGTCTATAAATAGGGGGCCGAGATTTCATTTTCAAGTGCACCTTTACCTCTCTTCTCTCTGATTCTTAAGCCTTCTAACTCAGATCTAGCGAGTTCTAGGCATCCTATTGGGAATCCAAAAGTGGCATAGAGATCCAAGCGTCGAGGCGGAGCTGTGGCCTAGTTTTGAGGCAATTGTCATCAGCGGGCTGACGACGGACGCAGGTATAGCTATGGTCTCCTTAAATTATTTAGGAGTATGCAATAGTTTAGTTAAGGCTTTTAGAGCTTAATTATTGATGCATGGGTATTTTCATTGTAGAGCTGATATAGACTTGGAACCTAGAGTGGGACTGCTAGGAACTGCCTGTAGTAAGGTACGCAAGTACAGACTAAGATTTCCAGCGGGTTTTGCATGCTTATATGTTGCATTTTGTATGTCATTTATTATGCAGCATGTGCATATCATATTGTGCCTGTCCATCTTGTGAGATGAGCCACGTAGGGTCGCTCAGCCCTGTCTGGACGGTTGATGTCTAGTGCCCAGTGACTGACGGGTCATGGGTGATTAACATCTGGGGACATAGTCCACGTCCTGTAGGAATGAGCAGTGTACACAGGGTTTGCTCCTCGGGTTGTACCACTCATATCCTAGGTGCCATTACTGAGCAGTTATATACAGTTATCCCAGATATGTATACCCTATCATTTGCATGCATCATATTTGTATGTTTTACCCAGTGCTTTCGTATTGAGCTTAGATCTCACGTCCAGTCTTTTCTGTGTATCTGGACACCCCATTCGACGGGGCAGGTGTAGGTGCAGGATTGAGCATCAGGAGCTTGGAGTAGCCAGTGACCAGTGCAGACAGCATGATTAGCTGTTGTTTTTGCCTTTAGGCTATTTATTCGATTTGGTTGTATAAATCGAATTGGTTTAACCGGTTGTATTCTGCCGGTATGTTTTTATTTAAGTCTTCCAAAGCGATATATTTTATGCATGTTTAATTATGCTCTTAACTCTGATTAGGTAGTGGATCCGGGTAGGGTCGCTACATTCCAAGTGCTAAAATACTTCTTATAGTTGCTCTGAAGTCTAGGGGTTTGAGTTGTGCAACATCCACCCCGAATGGGAGTGTCGGTGGGTTGTTTGAAATGACTTGACCTCGGGATCCCAACCGAGTACCGATTGATATTACAATTATCTGACTTGATAATCCCGAGTTTTGAAGTCATGCATACATCCACCCTTATTTTGATTATTGATTATTGATGCATTTAATTATGAGATGTTTAATTGTTATTGTATGTCTGTCTCTTTTACTTAGAAATTATATTTCTAACCGGGTTATTCGGCTGCTGTTTTCATTTATATGTAAACTTGGCAACAGGATGATGAGGAGACGGACCGAGTCGTCTGGGATAGCACGGGGTGTGAATGTTAGAATTGGGACACCGTCTAGAAGGGTTGTTTTGTAGAACTCTTGTAGTTTGATTGGTCGAACGATTGATATAATCGAACTTGTTGTGTTGTATTTTGGAAGAACTTAGAATATTGTATGTTCTTTTATCGAGCATGTTTAAGTATAGAAGTGGGAGTTTTCAATGATTAAATGATGGTTTGTATGTGAGTGAGGGTTTTAGTTGTTTGGAGTTGATTTTGGTTGGCTTTTTCGGAAATCCTGCACTTTTCTGTCCGAGCGGCCTGCGCGCGATCGCGAGACTTTTGTGGGTTTTGGTTTTGAAACCCGCGCGCGCACGAGTTGTGCATCTCGCGCGTGCGTGAGATCTTCCACCGGGCTCTGATTAGCAAGCCCGCGCGCACGCGAGATGAAGATATCGCGAGAGCGCGGGGCTTTTATGAAAAAAAAATTTCTTGCAAATGTAGAGCTTGTATGATTATTTATTGTTTATTCCGAGATTTGATGTTTAAAAAACGGGGTCTCACATTAAGTGGTATCAGAGCGAAAAGATTCTTGGAATTGAACCAGAGTGAGCGGGGTAGATCGAGTCCAGATGAATTGAATTCTCGCATGTGATTGATTTATTTAAATGATTATTTTAAATACATGCGAGCATGATTTATTGATTCTTGAATTAATTGAATTACATGATTTGTGATTTAAATTATAAAGCATGAATTCCATGATATATAACTGTATTTGTGCTATCATCTGTTCTCGAATATCCTTGAGATTCATGAGTACTCAGAGCAGAGTTTCGGACACCGAAGTTATGAGATTGAGATTGTGATTGAGATATTGTGTCCTAACCCTTTGATACCATATGGCACCTCGACGATCTGTGCAAAAGAATCAACCACCCTTGGTTCCTCCTTCTAATGAGAATCCGCCGCCAGTAGTAACTCCTCTGAATGATCATGGTAGTACGGGAGTAGATCAGATGGATGCTACCGCGACCCCTATGGAAACTCTATTGCGAGATTTCGGTCGTTCCGACCGCCTACCTTGACGGGTACCGAGAGCTCCGTCGATTGTGAAAGTTGGCTAGATGACATTGATCAACTCTTCGATTCCCTCGACTATACCGATGACCGCAGAATCAGGTTAGTCAGTCACCAGCTACAGGGTGTTGCTAAGAACTGGTTGACCATAACCAAGAGAGCAAATCAGAATCGAGGTACCGCTGCCATTTGGATTTTTTTCAAGACTGAGTTCTGTAAGAGATTCTTCCTTGTTTCGTACCGAAAGGAAAAGGGTGATGAATTTGCAAATTTGAAGCAAGGGAACTTGAGCATCGAGGATTATGTGACCAAATTTGACAGCCTCTTGAGGTTTGCACCTCACATCGCAGACAACGAAGAAGCCAAGACCGATCATTTCATCAACCGCTTGAATCCTGAGATTTTCACTTTGGTCAATACCAGGTGACCCAATAACTTTGCAGATGCTATGGATCAAGCAACGGGAGCCGAAGCCGGACTTTTGATGCAGCGAGGAAATCAGTTAGCTCCTCAGCAACAGCAGAGATCTTTTTAGAATCAGCCTGTTCAGTTTCAGACTCAGTAGTCTCAGTATCAGTACCAGCCTCCTCAGCAGTCAAATCAGTCTCAGAGGGTTGAGGGAGGTAACAGTGGCAGAAACAGACGAGATCAGTATAGACCGAAAGGGAAGCAGTTTAAGAAGACTGGGAGCAGTTCATCGAGTTCCAGTGGCTCTAGAAAGTTTAGTTATGGGAAGAATTCAGGGTTTTCAGGAGCATCGTGCAGTAAGTGTGGAGGCCATCACCCAAGCAATCAGTGTCGAGGCGTGTTTGGTAGTTGTAATATCTACCAGTAGCCGGGTCACTTTGCAAGAGTCTGTCCTGAGCGGGGATCCAATAGAGCTCAGAGCGGCAGTTCATCTCGACCGCCAGCTCAACCCGAGAGATCAGCTTTTGCAGTCCATTATTTTCAGCCCCAGAAGCAGTCTCGCAAGGGAGGTAATCATAATCAGAACCAACCTCCTCGAAAGCAGGCGAGGGTGTTTTCTTTGACAGAGGATTAGGCCAATGCAGCTCCGAATAATGAGATAGCAGGTAACTGTTCAATTTTTGGTTATCCTGCGTATGTTTTGATTGATACGGGTGCTTCTCACTATTTTATTTCTGAGAGATTTGTCTTGATGCATGATTTATTCGCTGAGCCTTTATCTGATGTTGTTTCTATTACTTCACCTTTGGGTGGAGAAACTGTTTCGATGAGATTGGTCCGAAATTGTGTGTTAGAATCTGAGGGGAGTTCGATTGAGATAAACTACATTGTACTTGGACTATCTGATTTTGACAGTATTTTTGGGATTGATGTTCTAACCACAAGATCCTAAAATACTTGTTTTCCCAGTCCGAGCTGAACATGAGACAGAGGCGATGGATGGATTTGCTTATGGACTTTTACTGTGAGATCAAGTATTACCCTGGAAAGTCGAATGCAGTTGCAGATGCTCTTAGTCGGAAGCTTTGTTCCTTATCTCTCGCTACAATCGGTGTCTCTCAATTGATTGAAGACTGTTGTACTTCTGGTTTAGAGTTTGAGACCGATAGGAGATCCATCAGTGTTTTTGCAATTCAGGCCGAGCCAGAGCTGTTTCAGTTGATCAGAGAGGCACAGAGATCTGATCCGAACAGTCAGAGTTCGATAAAGAGGGTCAGATCAGTTCACCAGTCAGAGTTTCAGGTCAGAGATGATGTTTTATTCGTGAATAGCCGTATTGTTGTGCCCGATGTTTCAATGTTGAGACAACGTATTCTTTGAGAGGCGCATTGCAGTCGGTTCAGTGTTCATCCCGGAGGCCGGAAGATGTATAATGACTTGAAAACTCAGTTCTGGTGGAAGCAGTTGATGGGAGATGTCACGAGGTTTGTGTCCCGTTGTCTGAATTGTCAACAGGTGAAAGCCAAGAGGAAGAAACCAGGTGGCTTATTGCACAGTTTGCCTGTTCCGGAATGGAAGTAGGATCACATCTCTATGGATTTCATCACGAAGCTACCGCGTGCAGTCAGAGGTTGTGATGAAATTTGTGTAGTGATTGACCGGTTGATGAAATATTCTTGTTTCATTCCGTACAGAATGACATACCGTCATGATCAGATGGCCGAGTTGTATGTCAGGGAGGTTGTGAGATTGCACGGCGTGCCGAAGTTGATAGTATCAGACAGAGATCCAAGATTCACTTCTCACTTTTGAACAGTTTGCAGGAGGCCTTGAGTACTCGTTTGCACTTGAGCACAACATATCACCCTCAGACCGACGGTCAGTCCGAGCATTCGATCCAGACTTTGGAGGATATACTTCGAGCCGTAGTTCTTGATTTTGGCTCAGGTTGGCAGGATTCCTTGCATCTAGTGGAGTTTTCGTACAATAACAACTTTCAAGCGAGTATTGGAATGGCACATTTTGAAGCGTTGTACGGGAAGAAGTGCAGATCTCCGTTATTTTGGGATGAGATTTCAGAATCACCTGAGTTGGGTCCAGATATGATTCGGGATATGGCAGAGCAGGTGAAGTTGATTCGAACCATAATGAAGACAGCCCAAGACAGACAGGCGAAGTTTGCGAATATCAGACGCAAACCTCTATATTTTGATCTGGGAGACCGTGTATTCGTGAAGATTTCTCCATTCAGAGGCACTGTCAGATTCGGGAAGCGAGGGAAGTTATCACATCGTTTTATTGGGCCGTATGAGATTTTGGAGAAGTTAGGTGATCTTGCCTACATATTGGCGCTTCCTCCATCTCTTTCAGGAATTCATGACATTTTTCATGTTTCGATGCTACGGAAATATCATCCGGATCCTTCGCATGTTCTTGACTAGACGAGGCCGAACTCGATGAGACTCTGAGTTATTTCGAGAGACCGATTCAGATTCTTGACAGGAAAGAGAAGCTGCTCAGAACCAAGTCGATTCCGTTAGTGAAGATTCAGTGGAGTCATCACGGAGTAGAGGAAGCGACTTGGGAGACCGAATCTGATATGAGGCAGCGATTTCCAGAGTTATTCGATTGATGTGTGTTCTTATTTCAGTTTCTGATTCTATTTATATTCATGATGCGATTGATTTTATCAGATTTTGAGGACGAAATCGATTCTTAGAGGGGGAGAATTGTAACGTCCCGAATTTATCCTAATTGAGATTATTAGTGGTTTTAGAGGATTTTGAGATACCGAGGATTGAATTAGAAATCTTATTTGAATCAGGGACCGAATTGCAAACAGATGGAGAATTGTGGGGAAAAAGAGAAATAAGAGGTTTGACTCACTTTTTTAATTGACTTGAATTCCTTCCTCCTTCATTCTCCTCCATTCAATCTTCACGCCTCTCTCTCTTCTCCTCCATTGAAGCGACTTCTTCAAGCTTTTGATTCTTCGTGTTTGTTCGATCCGTCTGTCAAAAATTCGATTCGAGTACGGTTTCACGATCACGACGACGAGGGCGTTGTTTTTCCGTAAGTTTTGCTACGATCTCTTGAACATTGATTTTTTTGGGTTGTAAAAAATTGATGATTATCGAGTATGTTATGCTTGAGTTAGCCTAGATTGTATATTTGAAGTTGGTTCGGAAAAATAAAGTCGTATGGATTTATTATGATTGTTGAGGTATATGTTCGAAAATGGGGTTTATCATTGTGGTTGGATTTGGTTGTTTTTGATGGATTGGAAGATGGTTTGATTTGTATTGACAATGATTATTGGTTTGTGATTTTTGGTTTGACCGTTTATAGCCCTTATGCCGTCGAAATCAAGTTTTGGATTATCGGTTATATTGTTTCGGTTTGATTTCCGGGTTTTTTCGAGTTAATAGTTTGATATCGAATACGTATTCGTATTTTACAGAGTTTAGTGGAAAGATTCGGGTTTGGAACAAACTTGGGGGCTTTAAACCGATTCAAGAGTTGAAGACGGTATAGTATTTGTTCTTATCGACTTGGAATTTGTTTGGAAGAGATTGTAAATCGAGTTTATCCTTTTTATTTTCAGGATTTGAATTTGAAGTCTTGAGTAAGGTAAAAGACGACATATCGAGTAAGGTAAAAGACGACATCGAATAAAATGGGGATGAATACTCGAGTCTGATTGATTCTCGAGTCCCAAAAATCAAATACTGCATGTTAATTGTTGGTGTGAACTTGATTGATTACTTTGTTCTCACTTGCATTTATATTGAGCCGAATATTTGATTCATTTTGAAATTAGATGATTTAGGGAGCTATATTGAAGTGGCCTTGGATTTTGAGTTTTTCCAAGTGCTAGAATACTTCTTATAGTTTCTCTGAAGTCTAGGGGTTTGAGTTGTGCGACATCCACCCCGAATGGGAGTGTCGGTGGGTTGTTCGAAATGACTTGTCCCCGGGATCCCAACCGAGTACCGATTGATATTATAATTATCTGACTTGATAATCCCGAGTTTTGAAGTCATGCATACATGAACCCTTATTTTGATTATTTATTATTGATGCATTTCATTATGAGATGTTTAATTATTATTGTATTTCTGTCTCTTTTACTTAAAAATTATATTTCTAACCGGGTTATCTGGCTGTTGTTTTCGTTTGTATGTGAACTTGGCAACAGGAGGATCAGGAGCCGGATCGAGTCATCTGCGATAGCACGGGGTGTGAATGTTAGAAGTGAGATTGATATCATCGAACTTGTTGTGTTGTATTTTGGATGAAATTAGAATATTGTATGTTCTTTTATCGAGCATGTTTAAGTCTAGAAGTGGTAGTCTCCAATGATTAAATGATGGTTTGTATGTGAGTGTGAGTTTTCGTTGTTTGGAGTTGATTTTGGTTGGCTTTTCCGGAAATCCTGCACTTTTCTATCCAAGCGGCTTGCGCGCGAGCGCGACCGCGATACTTTTGTGGGTTCTGGTTTGTAACCCCGCGCGCGCACGAGATATTCCTCCAGGCTCTGATTAGAAAGCCCTCGCACACGCAAGATGAAGATCTCACGCGAGCGCGGGGCTTTTATAAAAAATAAAAATTTGCTTGCAAATGTAGAGCTTGTATGATTATTTATTGTTTATTCCGAGATTAGATGTTTAGAAAACGGGGTCTCACAACATACAACAGAATATTCTGTACCTTTCAAATTTGGTGGTTTGAATGACTGAAATCGTTTTAACAATACTTCCATTAGAGTAGCAATCGTATCCATAGGAGTAGCAGTAGTACTTCCTTGCTCAATCGGAGGTACCTGTGGAACATTATGTTCTCTTTGGGGAGTCATAGCTGATAGACTGAGATTATACAAAAATTCAGAAAATAACATTATCATATTCTCAGTTTTAATATCTCATACTCTTTAATCTCATGAGTATACCCTATTCCCATCACACAACACTTTTCCATGTTACTTGTTTAGCAGTTACATTCCATAACTATACAATATCATAATTTCAAAAGATAAACATGCTAGCATCAACACATGTGATTGCAAAAAAAAAAAATAGATCATACTCGCATAGAATTCAAGAAATCAAACAATGCATTAAACAAATGCATAATGAATTCATGCGACTCAATCTACCCCGCTCAGCTTCTAATGTGGACTCAAGACAACTTAAGACTCTGATACCAAACAATGTGGGACTCCGGGGCTCGTCTACTAAAATACCATAATTAAATAAATACGGTGTTTAAAAGAATCTGCAACAACCAAGAAATTTTTTTATAAAAACAAATCTAGTACAGACGTAGCGCAGCTGCGCTACCCCTAGCGCAATTGCGCTAGGGATTCTTCAAGGGAGAGCCGCAATTGTGCCTCTTTCGCGCTTCCACTTGAAATGGTTTTTCAAAGAAAACTTAAATCTCTGTTCATTCAATGACTCTGCTTTCTTTTTATGTGCTTCTACGCAAAACACTTTTCCAAAGAAATACTAAATCTCTGCCATGTTTCCGCTTCTGCGCCGTTTTGACCGCTCCTGCACAAACCAATATCCCAGAATTCTACTATAAATTCTGCTGCTACTGTCATGAAAATTTTTGATACAAAATTGGTTTCATCTTTAAATTGTTGAAGAACAACAATCATAATAAGTCACTAACTTACCAAAAATATGATCCAACATTAAACACAACATACTTTACATGCCTCTAAACTATACAAGAGCTAGATATGTCATATGTTGGATAATATACAACTCAATATGTTTCAAAAGTATGTTTTAAGACCACATTCAAAAACTCAACCCGGAATACCACATCTAAACTTCTTCCCAAAGCTCATGGCCTCCTATGACTCGGCCCTGAATCACCTATTGCAATGCACACACAAGACAAAGCAACAGCCGAACAAATCGATAAGTATAAAACTTAGTATGAAACAACAGAAACATATATGGAAAATTCATGCATTTCAAATATAAATCACAACTATGAAATACAAGGCAAATGGCAAGGCTGTCAAGGATTAAAGCTCAATAGAAGACAACTGTTTAAATGCTAAAACACATAACTCATCATCAGGTTCAAACTCTTCACTGATGCTATAACCGAAATCTAAATATCAATGATATAAACTCATCACTGATACTTGATATCAAAGCTAATAACTCATCAACGATATCATGGCAAGGCTAGAAAGAAGATTAGGCTCAACATGCTCCATAAAATGATACAATACACAATCATCTTACAAAGCCTCATAAACATGCTATAATACTCAAGCAATGCATAACCAAACATATCAACATGTAATGCAAAGTAATGTGTGATTTTTGACGAGATCTAGAGGCCACTCATCTCGACATTTATCCCCAATTCGATCGTCATTGAATCATACCTAAATATGGATAATAAGCTAGCTCAATCCACAAGCTTGATAAAATTTCTACCAATTCGAAATCGGAGATATTGAGTGTGTCAATCTTCAACTCAATCTGAAAATGAAGTATCAATGTGCTATAAACATCCGCAAACAACTCAACTACAGCATAGCTCAGTCAATAGTTCAAAAGTCTAGAAATTTCTGAAATCGGCGGTGTAACGGCTAAAAACCGACAACCGAAACTCAAATATAACAACATATCAATCTTTTCCCTTCTCACACCAAACATATATCAGCATGTATATACACTTCCAACCATAATTCAGAATTGAAAATTTCAAATATTTCTTCGAAAATTCACAACAAATCAAATCGACGATCTTTCCCTGATCCGTCTACGAATATATAATAGGTACTATCTCAAGCACATGTATAACCAATAATAATAAAATTACATCTTAAACTATAAACTCAAGTATGATAGAACTTAAGAAAAGTAGTGCCAAAACGTAGCTCTCGGAGCGGTGATCGCGAATATATATTCAACTAGCAATTCTGACGGCCGGATCACGCAAAATTGAAGCTTTAAAGATGATGAAAATGGTGTGGGATTCAGTTTCTGTTCTTCTCCTCTTCTTTGCTATTGAATCACGTGTAAATGTTGATGATTCAAGTGGAAGATTAAATATATTCAAGAAAATTGCAGTTTAGTCCCTGAACTTTGGCTTAATTGCAAATCAATCCCCGGATAAGCGATTTAATTAAATTTCAATACTAAATAATTTAAGAACATTAGAATTTAAATCTTGTGAGACCTCGGTTCTAAACAACAAATCTCAAACTAAACAACAATTAAGAAACCAAGATCCAAGATTAAAAGCAATAAATTTTTTTTTTCAACGCCTCGCGCTTGCGCGAGATGCAACCCTCGCGCGCGCGCAGACTACGCATCCAGAACCTCAGCTAAAGGTTCGCGCCCGCGCGAGATGCAACTCTCGCGCGTGCGCTGGCCAAAAAATCCAAGCCCCTATAGATCCTTGCGCGCGCGCGAGATCCATTCTCTCTCGCACGCGGAAGACCCGGGCAGAAAATAAAAACAAGAATAACATAGCTTATGCGCTCGCTTCCAACATGCATTCAAATACATACACAAAACGGGGTATAGAGAATACACGCAATATAAAAAAATGCTTTCATAAAGCCTAATATCAACAAGAAGTCTAGATCGATAAAATTCCAAACATGCTTCGATTCTACACTACGATTCGAATACAGAACAAGTTCGAATTACAATACATAACAAGTTCGAGTTATAACATGCTTCAATATTAAACTAGATAAACATGCTAATTCGACTACTAAACCGATTCCCAACACTAACTCTCCCTCTTGTTGCTAACCAGGTCTTTGCTGACTTGATCATGCCCCACCTG
Organism: Henckelia pumila; assembly: GCF_033568475.1. NCBI lineage: Eukaryota > Viridiplantae > Streptophyta > Magnoliopsida > Lamiales > Gesneriaceae > Henckelia > Henckelia pumila. The sequence goes on from NC_133122.1 coordinate 107,664,702, forward strand.
TTGCCAAGTACACATACAAAACAAAGCAATAGCCAGAAACTCCGGTGAGAATGATATTCCTAGTAAAAGCAACATAACAAGTAATACATGTAATATATCAACAACATGCTTTCAATACAACATAATCAAATCAAAACGAATTATATGCATGTCTTTAAAATAGGGATATCATTTGTGATAAACAAGGGATTGCTGCTCTGCTTTTGGGATCCCGAGGATGAGATCACGTAAAAACTCACCGACTCCCCCAATCGAGGTGGTGTCACATATCCCACTCCCCTAGACTTTGGTGCAACTATAAGGAGTATGCTGACAATAGGTGAACCTCTACACCCAGGCCACTCATAGTATAGCCCCCAAAACGTCTAAACAAAAAGGGTTGTTCTGCCCGCTGAAATAAAATGTTTGGCACAAGATGAATGCATAAGGAACATAAAACATAATTCACATAACAAGAACTCAATCAACAACAAAATACAAGTTCCACATGCTAGAACAAGTATTAATGCAAGTATGTGATTTTAAGGGAAAACTCGAGAACCAACTGTCTCGAGTATGCTATCCCGCTAACGATGACTGCTTTTACCTTTCAATGCAAATAGCTCCAACTCTGGATAAGCTACAACAAAAGGTTATATCAGAAACTATACAACATATCAACAACAACGGCTCAAGGAAAATCTCTTTATCGTTCTTCGTCCAACTCTTGACGATTCAATGCTGCTAACACAGGGCCCGACAAACTCCAAACGAATCTGTACGGAGGCAAAGAAGATCAATAACGACGATCAACTCGTAAGCCAAGGTTTAACAACACAAAACGGTTCAAAATCTCTAAAACTCAAACCGGCGGTATAACGGCTATAAACTGAACAAACCGGAAACGCAGACAGCAGTACAATATCGATATCAACTCATATCAATGCTTAGACAACAATAACAAAGCAATTCCAACACATCTCAAAATCTCATTTTCAAAAATAGGCTTCCAAAAATCATAACAATTCCGAACGTTGCTCTATTTCAAAACCGACTGATAATAAACGATCAGAACTCTGCCAAGAACAACATACTTGAAACTCAATTGATTCTAACAACATCCAAAAAATAGAATGTATTTGATCGTAGAAAAACTTACGATATAACGAAGCTCTCGCTGCAGTGATCGTTAATCTGCCTTCAGAAATAAATTCTAACGGCCGGTCGAGCTCGGGACGAAATCTGGAAGCTTGCGAGAAAGCTTGGGCGTTAACAATGGAGGGAACCATTGGAGGAGAAGGAGGTGAAGGAAAAGGAGACAAAGTCAACCTTCTTCAAGTGTAGATAATATATAAAAACTTAATTTTGCACTTTAGTCCATGAAATTTCAAAATTTGCAAAATAGACCCTGATCAAAATCAAGTCGGCTCTAAAACTCTGCAATCTCCGATTAACTCAAATAAACTCATTTAAGATAAAATCAGGGCGTTTGTAGCAACCCTACCCGGATCCGCTACCTAATCAGAGTTAAGAGCATAATTAAACATGCATTAAATAAATCGCTGCGGAAGACTTAAATAAAAACAGACCGGTAGAATACAACCGGTTAAATAAATTCGATTTATACAACCAAATCGAATAAATTGCCTAAAGGCAAAACCTACAGCTAATCCTGCTGTCTTCACTGGTCACTGGCTACTCCATGCTCTGGGTGCTCAATCCTGCACCTACACCTGCCCCGTCGAATGGGGTGTCCAAATACATAGAAAAGACTGGACGTGAGCTCTAAGCTCAATACAAAAGCACTGGGTAAAACATACAAATATGATGCATGCAAAAGATAGGGTATCCATATCTGGGATAACTGTATATAAATGC